>NC_141877.1:499577390-499880421 GCF_056163025.1 Triticum urartu
AAGCAGCGTGGGTTCCACCTCGGGCGACGCATTGCTGGATAGCTACCCAGTGGATGACATCATGGAGAACACTAACTGCGAGCTACACTTCAAAATGAAGAACATATCCATGAAGGTGGTGGACGCCGTTGCTTTTACAAATCCCCCGAGGCAACCTTCCATTGCAACCCTATTCCAGCGGGCTATGCTCGTGTCTTGGTTGATGTGGTGGTGGACCAATATCCGGGGCTAGAGCTTGAAATTCCTGGAGGTGACGAGGAGCACACACTGGGAGAGGCCAACCATCGTATCATCCTATGGAGAAAGGATTACATCATTTTTCGAAGGCCACCGACACCGCGTCAGCCGACTCCTCGTCGAAGTCCGCCACCGAGTCAGCAGACTCCCGCTCCTCCAAGTCCACCAACGCGTCAGGCCACTCCTCCTCCTCCAAGTCCGGCAAAGCGTCAGGCCACTCCTCCTCCAAGTCCGGCATAGCTTCAGGCCACTCCTCCTCCTCCAAGTCCGGCAAAGTTTTAGGCCACTCCTCCTCCAAGTCCGGCACAACTTCAGACCACTCCTCCTCCTCCAACTCAGCCACGTCAGCCGCCTCCGCCGCCTCAGCATTCACGGAAGAGAGCCGCCTCAGCTATGGTGCGTAGCAGTACAAGTCGAGGTAGTACTGGAGGTACAGGCGGAGGCAAGCGATTTCAATATGGTCCAAGCAGCCTCGCGCCTCTTCTGCAAAGGCCTTACGACAAGTCCGAGGAGGAAAACGCAGCCATATCGAAGGCCAAGGTGGAAGCCCATTTTGCACCGAAACCACCACCGCCGCCAAGGGAGAAAGTGCCTGGGGAAAAGATTGACCACTTCATTCATATGGCTAGACCACCAGCTCCCAAGCCTGTTGACACAGACTATGAGCGCCACCTCAGGAAGTTAAATCGAGCATGTCTACAGAAAGAGGCGAGCTCGAGCTCGAGAAAATCAGCTGGCAAAAGGAGCGGTAAAACCATTCCCCAGCTGGGAGAACATGTGGCGCAATCAACCCCCCCGCTTGTTGTGCCAACAACACATGAGAGTATGTGCGCCCAATATTACTGTGGGCAAACCATTAACGTTCCCGGGCTGGGCGATGTGGTAATAACTGAGGAGCATATTGAGCAGGTTGAAAGGCTCATGATAACTGTTGGACAACTCCTCGATATCGAGCCCATGTCTCAGCTTAGAGAGGAAAAAATAAAACGGAAATATGTCCGGGGCCAACCTTTGGTCGAGCCAGACGAGGTCAAGAAGCTCCCAATGAGAATGTATGAATTGCATCAATGGTACATGGACATTACCAAGATTTCCAATCCAGAGTCCCTCATGGTGAATGTCAAGAAGGATCATTACTTCCATGAGAAAGTTGTGTCCGTTGAGTATTCAGAACTATTTCAGTTATACAATCAAGACGCACTCGACAAATCTATCGTCAGTTGCTATTGTCTGTAAGTGATTTCTTTCTATAATTTAAGTCTCAAGCTAGCTGTAGTGATCATTTTGATCAATCATTATCTGTAATTATCCTCACTATATTCTTTTCTGTGGTATTATGCAGGATGAAGATGTATGAAATGAAAAAAGGTGGACGCTATGGCATTGGGTTCATTGACCCAAATACTATTAATGAATACACATGGAAATTAGATGCAAATTATGAAAAAAGTGTAGAGGAAAGCATGCTAGAGTTCTTCAAGCGCCTCAATACCAATGAAGATATACTACTTCCTTAAAACTTCGAGTGAGTCACACTGTCTTGTACTACAAATTCTGTTTTTGCCTACTAGCTAGCTACATGTTTTTGCTTACATATGCCCGCTTAATTAAGACATGCAAACGTGTGTGCATGCAGATTTCATTGGATCTCGTTAATCATTAAAGTTGATGAAGGAACAGTTGAAATACTGGACTCACTACTTAAAAAAGCAAGTGACTACACCATCTTGTTTGGGATAGTCAACAGGTAATTTCAATCATTATTAACTATATCTCAGCCTATTTAGTTCGTCATTTCCTGATATGAACTATTTAATAATCCCTTTATTCATTTTCTTTGTCGGCGGGCAGGGCTAAGGCAAATTTATGCTGTGGAGTTTGTAAGTTTTAAACAAATTGATTACTAGTGCAGCCAGGATGACCATTGCAAATTCTGAATTTTTGTTGTAGGTACTGCTGCTATATGTAGTGCTGCTGACTATAATTAACTAGATTTTACAAAAATCATCAGTGTAACAAAGATTAGATTCCATAGTGCACAAGATTCAGTGTAAATCTTCAAAATGAATTGTTGTTAGTATGTTCAGTGGTTAGAACAGAATATCAGATTTCTTAAGTTCTACAATACACAAGTTGATAACAAAGATGAGATTTCTTAGGTTGCACCACTCCCATTTTTACTCTGCTCCCATTTTGATTGCTCTGCTCCCATTTTTGCTCACAATTATTCAGAAAAGGACACTCCTAGTAACAAAACAGATCATTTACTGAAAATAGCTCTATATTTCTTCTTCTAAAGGTTGTTCCTGTAGAAATAGCTCTACATTTACTGAAAATAAACTTGGGCATTGTTTACTGAAAATAAACTTGATGCCCCTCCAGTTATCAAGGGGAAGACTAAGGAAACTCATAGAGAAAAGAAGACAAGGTTGATGCCCCTCCACTTAGCACTTAGTTTGTGCAATGACACAAATCTTTACAAATTTGCATTTACTAACTGGCACTGTATTTGGATAGGTTCATAATAGAATTTTCTGTACAGTAGTGCATCTAGGAATCATTTAAGCTCTCCTGCTATACGAAGTGGTGAGCGAGCCATCCATAGAAGCTCTTCCCTGTGTTCCAAATAGGTGATCGATCCATCCATCAAATCATTTATGATCATATAGAAGTTGTTCCCTGTGTTCCAATGGGTGAGCAAGCCGTCCATCGAATTGCCGCAAAAATCAAAATGTAACTAAATATTTATGCAGTACAGAGAAGTGTTGAAAATTCAGTTACCACTATTGCTCTTTGATTTGTTGTACTTCTTAATCTAATGTTGAAAATGCTATAGACCATGAATGATTTCAGAGATGTTTCTCTAGGTAGCACAACTAGGACCTTGAGCAAGGTATCCTACTGTACTACTGTGTCATTTGCATTTTTTTCCAGTTAGAGAAAAACTAGCAACTTGCAAAAGTAATGTTAAGGACAAACTTATTTCTATATAGACTGAACACCTATTGGATCATCTCCATTTAACACCTACTCCATCTAGCAACTAGCAAAAGTAATAGGAATATTTGGAACTGACCCATCTTAATATCAAGTTGATTTTTAGTTTGTAAAACAGAGAAAATTGGATGTTTGAAGTGGGATTTTCTGATTGTACATGCATTTTGTAACACCTACTCCATCTAGCATCTAGCAACTCTGCAGTCTGATTGTACAGGCATTTTGTTTGGAACTAAATTAAGTATTTAGTCATGAAGTGGTGATTATTTGAAGCAATTAAATATGCTGGCATTTTGTACTTTAGTTTATTTATACACATTCTCAAATCATTCTCAGATCCTGCCATCTCTATACATATTTTTGTGCTTTAGTTTACTTATACACATTCTCAAATCATTGCTTGCAGCAGTAGAGTTTCTCAAATTTATGTTTAGCATTTCATCCCCGCATCTTTGAAATTTATTTGTGATCATTTGTCGGATCTTGCTCCAAATAGTCCAAATTTAGATCGACTTGAGTATTACTACAGCTTCTCTGAAATCAACTGACCTCTCATCTGTCAGTTTCATTTTACTTATGCTATGTTTGATCTATACAGTATACCAAATCTTTCAATCTTGTCATTGGCTTGAATGAGCATTATCGAAATCAAACATTTTGCATCATTACCGACATCTGAGTTTAGTGTCAGGTATTGCATCATTACACACTATTCCTGATCCACTGCACAATTTCACAGGAGGAGTAATTGAACAAACTATTCCTGTTCCACTGCTCAATTTCACATCAATGATACACTTTGAGAGTAATTTCACATCAATTTTGCAGAGGCAACAGAGGAGGCGGGAGGAAAACATGGAGTGGTACCAGCACAGGCAGGAGAGGAGGCGAGAAGCAGAGGCAGTAGCGGACGTGGGAGGCGGCACTCGTCCTGGGAGCTATGCAGGTGTGCGGCGGCGCTGGGCTTGACGATGGATGCGCTGGTCACCTCCGCGGTCAGCGGTGGAGCTGCGACGGCCCGGAACTTGCCCAACTCCTGCACTGGAGTGGGTGGCCGCTGCGGGTGCGATCAAGGGGCCCAGGACGCGAGCAGCACACCAAGGAGGAGCCGCCGCCCGTCGAGGTGTCGCCGCCCGTTAGCCGTGGAGCCGCCCATCAACCGTGGAGCAGGTAAGCAGGGACAACGCAAATTGGCAGCCACAGTGCAGGTGGGCGGCGACGCATGTGGGCCTTCATCGTCGGCTAAGCCCTACAGCGGCTGGGGCGCGCGATGCCCGCAGGCGACGGTGGCTGGGGCGTGCGGTGCAGCGGCGACGGGAGGTGGAAGAAGCAGACTGGGTTTATTAGCACCAGTTTTAAAAGGATAAGGGGCTTTTTGAAAAATTACATTTGAACTAAGCTGATAACAACTTTTCTCGGATGGAGGGAGTACAACTTTCAAGTGTTTAGCGAAGTATATCTTCAGCAAGAACCCATTGTAGAACTATCCTGAGAGTTCTACTACTTAAACCGCCAGACTAAATTTACCGACGGGCCCAACCTAGAATTAGGAGGCATTTCATTTGAGAGGCGAAAATACGCCACCTTCCCAGCCACCAAGCTATCTAGTCACCCCAAGGGTTGGAACCAAACATGGTTTTATTGCCAAGGCACCTCTCCTAAAGGGGAAAATCCTCTGCCAGGTTATCATGAGAGCCAGCTTAGCAATAGGCACCCCCTCCCTGATCGGATCAGCACTGCAGAACGGGCTAAGTATATGCCCATCTTTTCAAAGATCAGAGCCTTAATGTCTAATGGTTTGACCGGAATCGACCTGGTTCGATGCTGGGTCGCCTAGAGGATTATGCCCTTAAGCCGCCGCTCTGGCTTGATGTGTGAGTACACCTGTGATTTAAAAGATCCACAGCGCCACTTCCAGATTCAGCTAAGTAATGATGACATCAACGACATGACCAAGTCTCTGCTGAACGAGAGCTTGGCAGATTGCAGCAGAACTAGATTGAATCCTTTCTGCGCTCTTAACAAGCTGCCAGCTATAAGCTTTTAACCAATTCTCAACTGAATCATATGTTCACTTAAATTGCCCTTTTACACCCATTTCATTTTTTAGGCCGATTTACCTTTTTGGAGTAAGAAGCTGCAAGATAAGCCGGCCAAGAAAACCCAGATGAATAACAAGGCTCTTGAAAAGCCTGCAAAGAGGAAGACCAACCCTTTTGAACTATTTGACTTGGATGATAAAGATGAGCCGGAGGTAAAACTTTACTCCCTTGGCTCATTTTTTGTACATCTTATTGATAACGATCACTATCAAGATGATGCGGAAGGAAGCCAAGCCAATGTTGAAGAGGTAACTATCCTTTCCTCCGATTCTGAAACTCCGATCAGACAGAAATGGCAACAGGCGAGCCGGAAAGTAAGGTTTTCTCACCCTTTAGCTTACTTGGATCCCAACTTTATTTTGAAGAAGCAGCAACATGAAGCTCGCCGTATGACCTGGAACGTCGGTGGCGGGATTCTTTCCTCCGGCTTACCAAACACGCCGGATCCTCGCAAGCGCCGACCAGAGGTTTCAAATATTTCCCACTTAGCTTATCACAAGGCGGGTCTTTTTCGACAACCTCTTAACCCTTCCGATTCAAACTATCAGGGGACTTCTCATTCTTCCTCTGGCGACTCAACTGGGACTCAAGTCCCTCTTTTTCAAGACTGTGCCTGGGTAAGAAACACTTTTAAGCCTATTTGCTCTCAATCACGTACTCAATTGTCATATCAACCTTGCCTTATGTCTTATTTCAGCGCTGTTGCCAAGCCCAGCAAGAAACTAAAGGTTGATAAGCCGGCCAAAGATGCTGACCCGGAGAGAAAACCATATCTCCATCAAACTTTTAAGTCTCTCCATCAAACTTTAGAGGCAACCATGGATGATCCGCCACTAGAACACCTGGTCACCGTGGACCCCATGTATGTTGACCCGGAACCAGCCAAACCGCCCAGTCCTGCCCACGCCGTTCAAGAAACTGAAGATGTAATAATCATTGGGATGGCTTATATAGCTCCAGGCAACCCTACCGCCCTATCGAAGCACAACGCATAAGAAGAATTCTTTGCTACTGATAAGGGAAGCGGAAATTAGACTTGGAGAGCTATGCCCATTTCAATGCTCAAGAAATTCATTCAGGCTATCGAAACCGCCTTCATACCAGCCGTGACTTTGAAGCCGGCTTGGTCAACCTCATGAAGGAGTGTTTTGAGGTAAGCACTGCAATCTTCCATATAAACATATCTCTATCAGCTGCCAAGTCTACTGGATATGAGAATTGAATATGTTGTAGAGTTTAAATAACCTTTAGAGTCTTTCATTCATGTCATGGCACACTCATTGTAGAATCAAACAAGTAGCCCCCAAGGGTTGGCTTAAACTGATAACTTAAGCCAGGCCTTTAAATAGTGATGATCAACTTTGCGCCTGTAGCCTCCAAGGGCCGGCTTAAGCTGACAAGCTAAACCAGGACTTCTCACCATAATCATGAAGAAAATCCAAATATGTATAGCCTCCATGATCCGAATTAAATCATATCATTTTGTCCGGGTTATCATAAAAACTGGCTTTAAAAAGAGCAATATGCATTAGCCCCCAAGTGCCAAGTAAAATACTTGTATTGTGCTTGGGACTTCAAAAATAATATGGTCATAATACCTTCCACCTTGTTCATGTTGCAGGCTGAACTAAATATGAAGGAATACCATGTCAAAGATCTGAGGGCCAACATTCAAACCCAACAATCTGAGACCGCAAAAGCCAAATCAGAGCTGAAGACTTCATTGGAAAACATTGAAAAGCTGAAACAAGACTTCAGTGCTGATTAAACCGTCTGGGAGACCGAGAGGGCAATTGAGGGAGTCCTAGATTAGGGGGTCTCCGGACAGCCGGACTATATCCTTTGGCCGGACTATTGGACTATGAAGATACAAGATTGAAGACTTCGTCCCGTGTCCAGATGGGACTCTCCTTGGCGTGGAAGGCAAGCTAGGAAATACGGATATGTAAATCTCCTCCCTTGTAACTGACCTTGTGTAACTCTAGCCCCCTCCAGTGTCTATATAAACCGGAGGGTTTAGTCTGTAGGACAACATACAATCATACCATAGGCTAGCTTCTAGGGTTTAGCCTCTACGATCTTGTGGTAGATCAACTCTTGTAATTCTCGTATCATCAAGAACAATCAAGCAGGACGTAGGGTATTACCTCCATCAAGAGGGCCCGAACCTGGGTAAAACACCGTGTCCCCTGCTTCCTGTTACCATCCGCCTTAGACGCACAGTTCGGGACCCCCTACCCGAGATCCGCCGGTTTTGACACCGACATTGGTGCTTTCATTGAGAGTTCCACTGTGTCGTCACCATAAGGTTTGATGCTCCTTCGATCATCGGTAGCAATGCGGTCCAGGGTGAGGTTTTCCTCCCTGGACAGATCTTTGTATTCGGCGGCTTCGCACTGCGGGCCAATTCGCTTGGCCACCTGGAGAAGATCGAGAGCTACGCCCCTGGCCATCAGGTCAGATTCAGAAACTTGAACGACACGGCCGATATCCATGGAGACTTGATCTTCGACGGATTCGAGCCCATGTCAGGTGTGCCGCACAGTCACGACGAGCATGACATAACTTTGCCGTCGGACAGTATTCGGGAGATCGCTTCTGCAACTACTCTGGCCGTCAATCCGGAGAAAATCACGCCATCCGAGAACGGAGGGATAGACCCCGCCACAGAGGCCACGCTCTCAGTGGTGATAGAGCCAGACGCCGACTTCACCCCTTACAAGAGCCGTGTTGCCAAACCACTGGATTCAGCCCCGGCCACGGACTCCGAGCTGCTTATATCCATGCCCGTCGAACCCGAGTGGGCGCCGATCATGGAGTTCACCTTCGAGGATATCTTTCAGCACTTGCCTTTCGGTGATGTGCTAAATTCATTAAGGTCTCTCTCCCTGTCAGGAGAACCTTGGCCGAACTATGTTCGGCTAGAATGGGATGCGGACGACGAAGAAATTCGCTGCCCACCCACCACCCACTTGGTAGCCACTTTCGACGACTTATCCGACATGCTTAACTTCGACTCCGAAGACATCTACGGCATGAACGAAGATGCAGGAGGCGAACAGGAAGCAGCGCCCACAGGGCGCTGGACAACCACTTCATCACATGACATATACATGGTGGATACACCCAAAGAGGGCAATGGCGAAGAGACAGCGGAGGATGCCCCCTCCAAGCAACCCAAGCGCCGATGTCAGCGGCGCCGCTCTAAGTCCCGCCATAGCAAAAACAGCGATAACAGTGCAAGAGGAAATAACAATCCAGTCGACTCTAGAAGAAACGATGGCTGCACTGCCCCGGTGGCAGAGCACGATCAAGATGCAAACGGCGAACATAGTGCGGATCCGGCGTCCGAACACGACGACGCCAAGGATAAACCTCATCAAACCCCGTCTGGGGAAGAAAACAGTCCGGACGAAGATGCACACATCATCCCGGAAATGCACTTGGAGCAAGAAAACCTCCGCAGAAGGCTTATTGCCACAATGAGGAGTCTGAAGAAGTAGAAGCAAAGGCTTAAGGCCGCACAAGATATGCTCAACAGCAGGTGGAACAAAGTGCTTGACAATGAAACAAAGTATGGCGGAAGTTACCACACAAATAGCTATCCAAAGCGCAAGCTATTACCTGAATTCGACGATGAGGCCTTAGAGCCCACACAGGCGAAAAATGATACGGCCAACCGGCCGGATCCACCACCTTGTGACCGTGATAGAGCGGCTAACAAAAGTCGCACATAAGTCAACACACGATCTACATGAGAACTTGCGCCAAAAATCCGGCGCGATCAGATCCATCTATGGATCTAGGAAGTGCGCTCCGGCACAAAATCAAAACTGAATACTACAACCATCCGAACACCATGGAATATCCCAACACAGGGGTGCCGCACACCCCCTATGTTTCACCGATGAGGTGCTGGATCATGAATTCCCAGAAGGATTCAAACCAGTGAACATAGAGGCGTACGACGGGACCACAGACCCTGGAGTCTGGATCGAGGACTTTATCCTCCATTTATCATGTGGTTTGCAGAGACGATCTCCATGTCATTAAATACTTGCCCCTCAAGCTTAAAGGGCCAGCTCGGCACTGGCTGAAAAGCCTCCCCGAAAACTCAATTGGATGTTGGGAGGAGCTCGAGGACGCTTTTCGGGCAAATTTTCAAGGGACTTATGTCCGACCTTCGGATGCAGACGATTTAAGTCATATAATCCAATAATCCGGAGAGTCCGCCCGAAAGCTTTGGAACAGGTTCCTCACCAAGAAGAACCAAATCGTCGACTGTCCGGACGCCGAAGCCTTAGCAGCTTTTAAACACAATGTGCGAGACGAATGGCTCGTCAGACACCTCGGCCAAGAGAAACCGAGGAAAATAGCAGCCCTAACAAGCCTCATGACCTGCTTTTGCGCGGGTGAAGACAGCTGGTTGGCCCGTAGCAGCACCAGTGACCCAAGCACATACGAAGTCGTGGATGGCATTGGAAAACGACGACACAACAAAAACAAGCGTCGAAATAAAGAAGGTAGCCCAGATAATACGGCGGTAAACACCGGATTCAGAGGATCTCGACCAGGTCAGCGGAAAAAGCCTTTCAAAGGCAGCAGAGAAGGACCATCTGGCCTAAACAAGATTCTTGACAAGCTCTGTCAGATTTCGGCACCCCCGACAAACATGCAAATCACACCCACAGAGAATGTTGGGTCTTCAAGTAGGCCGGTAAGCTAAACGCCAAACACAAAGGGGAAGAGACACCAAGCGAAGACGAGGATGAACCTCGCCAGCAAAGCACCGGAGGCCAGAAAAAGTTCCCACCAGAGGTTAAAACGGTAAACATGATCCATGTGACGAAGAGGAGAAGCAAGCATGCACTCTGAGGCACACGCGCCATAGAGCCCGTCACCCCTAGGTTCAACCCCTGGTTGGCCTACCCGATCACTTTTGATCGTAGGGATCACGCGACAAGTATCCGGCACGAAGGACTGGAGGCCTTGGTGTTAGACCCAATAATAAACAGGTACCATTTCACACAAGTCCTCATGGACGGCGGCAGTGATCTAAATTTGATACATCAGGACACAGTCCGCAAAATGGGGATAGACCCGACACAAATAAGCCACAGTAATACTACCTTCAAGGGAGTAATACCAGGCCAAGAGGCTCGCTGTACGGGCTCTCTACTGCAAGAGGTTGTATTCGGTTCTCCCGATAACTTCCGAAGCGAAAGGTTAACTTTCCACATCGCTCCATTCCGAAGTGGTTATCAAGCACTACTCGGAAGAACGACTTTCGCTTGTTTTAATGCAATACCGCATTATGCTTTTCTCAAGCTTAAGATGCCTGGTCCACATGGCATCATCACAGTTAGTGGAAATACCAAAATTGTTTTACGTGCGGAAGAGGATGCGTCGGCTTTAACATCCGCGAACTAGACGGCCTCACCAACTAGAAAAAATGACAGGTCGTCAAGACCACGGACACGGTTAGACGAGTCCGGCTCTCCACCACATATACATGAGATTGGTTTGATGGTCAAACCCTCATAGACAATACCAGGGGCTTCCCGTATGTAATCAGGACCAGCCCGATTCAACTTGACTTCTCTTGAATTTTGATAGTTCATTGATAATAACCAATTCTTTTTTTGGCACGACAACTTTCACCTAAGTTCTTTCCTTTTACAGATGACAATCGTGCTACACCAGTCCAGGACACGGCACAACGGAGACACAGGCGCAGACGTGCAGCAGGGACCCGCCCAAAGGTTTCTTTTTAGATTCAGACCCTGCGTCAACCTTTTTTACTGTCTCTTGTTGCTCACATCCTCCGGATACTCCACACAATCGAGAAGGATGCTGACGTTATTGGCATGTGGCCACATCAGGATATTGCACGTACCTAGACACATGGGGTTTATTATTAAGGGCATTGTTTAGCCCAATATATGTTATAAAGACCGAACACCTTAGGGAGTGTTCGGCGTCGCGAGTTTGGCCCTATATGCATCAGCTCCGAATCATGTCTTTGGTCAAATGTTGGGTTTGCCCGACTTCCACATTTTGGTACCTTACGTTCTGTTATATCGGCTAAGGTAGCACTGGGAGAACTACTGCGATTGTGCCCTGGTTCATCCGGATGAGCACCTCAGTAGAGAAAGCCGAAAACTGGCTGTCATGATATAGCGAGAGACTGGTCAACCACTCGATGACTCAACGGAATCTTCGGGATTCCGCATTAACAAAGGAACGTTTCCCGGTCATGTATGTACGCGCCCTGTATTCGGACGAGCGCAGAAGTACCAGGGGCTATATAGTAGCCCCACCGTCAAACTCCTATGGCTAAGTGAAAGTGTTAAAGCAATATAGTCTGATTGCCTCGTTCACCGCGCTACCACCTCCTTAATGGACCAAGACGTTGGATCAAGTGTGGATTCGCGTTTTCTACGAACACCCCCGCATTATATGCATGGGGGCGGAAGCCGACGACTGCAAACTTTCAGGTTATATACATATGTACATAAACGGCCGCACATGAGGCATCATAATACTTTCGGGCAAAAGTATAAATACAACCTTGATAACTCAATAAAACATTGTTTTTACAATGGAAGTACATGTCACTAGAACATAATATTCTTCGAGCACTGAGCCTCTATCGAACGAGCGCCTTCAAGAACTTCTTCAAAGTAGTCCTCCGCAGCCACTCGGCCTACGGCCGAACCCTGTGTCGCAACAGTGGTGGCCTCCATCTCCGCGCAGTATGTCTTGACACAGGCAAAGGCCATCCGCGCACCCTCTATGCACGCCGATCTCTTCATAGCATCGATGTGCGGCACAACACCAAGGAATTGTTGCACTAAACTAAAATAGCTATTCGGCCTTGGCCCTCCCGGCCACAGATGATCCACAACAGACCTCATGGAAAGTCCGGACAACCTACGGAGCTCGGCCCACTCGGCCATTTGCTCATTCAATAGCAACGGACGGACTGGAGCATGAAACTGTGAACAGAACAACTTTTCCACTTCTAGTTTTTTCTGATCCTTGAAGTACTCGGCCGCATCAGCAGTACATGCAGCCAAATCCACGTAGGCGTCCGCAGAACTCCATAGTCGGTCAAGAGGAACATACTTTGGATCTCCGAATTTAGTCCACAATAAGAAGGGCTTCCCAGACACGATATCTGCAGCTTGATGCAGCTCCTCCTTCGTCACTCTAATTTTGGAGCGGGATTCCTTGGCAGCTACCAGGGCCTTCTCCAGGTCCGTCGCCCTCGCTCAGCTTTCTTCTTCAAGAAGCTGGTAACAGTTAGCGACATCTTTTAACTCTACATCCATTTTGGCCATTCTTTACTTGCTCTCGCAATGCGCGGCCTGTTCGGTCCTCAACTCTTCGTTCGCCTTTAGAGCGGCCGCATTGCTACTCCTTGCTTGTTTCTGGGCTCGGGCAAGCTCCGCCCAAAGGGTCTCCACGGTGGTGATACGTTTCCAACGTATGTATAATTTTTGATTGCTCCATGCTATATTATCTACTATTTTGGACATTATTGGGGTTTATTATCCACTTCTACATTATTTTTGGGACTAACCTATTAACCGGAGGCCCAACCCAGAATTGTTGTTTTTTGCCTGTTTTAGGGTTTCGAAGAAAAGGAATATCAAAGGGAGTCCAAACGGAATGAAACCTTCGGGAACGTGATTTTTAGGAAGATTATGATCCGAGAGACTTGGACCCTACGTCAAGAAAAGAAACAGGAGGCCACGAGGTAGGGGGGCCCGCCCACCCCCACCAGGCGCACCCTCCACCCTCGTGGGCCCCCTGTTGCTCCACCGATGTACTCCTTCCTCCTATATATACCTACGTACCCCCAAACGATCAGATACGGAGCCAAAAACCTAATTCCACAGCCACAACTTTCTATATCCACGAGATCCCATCTTGGGGCCTGTTTCGGAGCTCCTCCAGAGGGGGCATCGATCACGAAGGGCTTCTACATCAACACCATAGCCTCTTCGATGAAATGTGAGTAGTTTACCTCAGACCTACGGGTCCATAGTTAGTAGCTAGATGGCTTCTTCTTCTCTCTTTTTGGATCTCAATACAATGTTCTCCCCCTCTCTTGGTGAGAACTATTCGATGTAATCTTCTTTTTGCAGTGTGTTTGTTGAGACCGATGAATTGTGGGTTTATGATCAAGTCTATCTATGAATAATATTTGAATCTTCTCTGAATTCTTTTATGTATGATTGGTTATCTTTGCATGTCTCTTCGAATTATCAGTTTGGTTTGGCCTACTAGATTTATCTTTCTTGCAATGGGAGAAGTGCTTAGCTTTGGGTTCAATCTCGCGGTGTCCTTTCCCAGTGACAGTAAGGGTAGCAAGGCACGTATTGTATTGTTGCCATCGAGGATAAAAAGATGGGGTTTTCATCATATTGCATGAGTTTATACCTCTACATCATGTCATCTTGCTTAAGGCGTTACTCTACTTTCATGAACTTAATACTCTAGATGCATGATGGATAGCGGTCGATGAGTGCAGTAATAGTAGTAGATGCAGGCAGGAGTCGGTCTACTTGTCTCGGATGTGATGCCTATATACATGATCATACCTAGATATTCTCATAACTATTCTCAATTCTGTCAATTGCTCAACAGTAATTTCTTCACCCACCGTAGAATACTTATGCTCTCGAGAGAAGCCACTAATGAAACCTATGGCCCCCGGGTCTATCTTTATCATATTAATCTCCTACTACTTAGTTATTTCCTTTGCTATTTACTTTCCTTTTATTTTACTTTGCATCTTTTATCATAAAAATACCAATAATATTATCTTATCATATCTATCAGATCTCACTCTCGTAAGTGGCCTTATAGGGATTGACAACCCCTATTTGCGTTGGTTGTGAGGATTTATTTGTTTTGTGCAGGTACGAGGTACTCGCGCGTAGCCTCCTACTCGATTGATACATTGGTTCTCAAAAACTGAGGGAAATGCTTACGCTACTTTGCTGCATCATCCCTTTCTATTCGGGGAAAACCAACGCAGTGCTCAAGAGGTAGCAAGAAGGATTTCTGGCACCGTTGTCGGGGAGGCCTACGCAAAAGTGAACATACCAAGTACCCATCACATACCCTTATCTCCCGCATTACATTATTTGCCATTTGCCTCTCGTTTTCCTCTCCCCCACTTCACCCTTGCCGTTTTATTCGCCCTTCCACTTCTAGGGAAAAGCCTACCAGCAGCGAGGGTTTTGGGCCTCTTAGTAGCGCGGGCACCGGCGCTACTAATAAGGCGCTACAGCTAACGTATAGCAGTAGTGCCGGTTGTCCCATGCTACTGCTATACATGAATAGCTGTAGAGCTCTTTGGGAAAGGGCGCTACTGATATTATCTACAGCGCTGTTTGCTGGGACGCGCTACTGACAATGCGGCGCTACTGCTAAATTCCCCCCCTCGCTACTACTAGTTTATTTATTAGTTTTTTTCCTGCATATTTGTTTTGTATTTGTTTTGTATTTGAATAGGCTTTATACAATAATCTTTAGAATGTCATACACATACAAATGTAACCATAACATATACATACAATTAGTCTCATCAAATCATGTAATCATCATAATCATCATCCAACACAAAGTGGTCTCTCGTCATTATCTCGAAAATAGCGATACAAGTCTCGAATGATATGCAAATATATCGTCATCCATCTAAACAATGATATACGCGAGAAGAGCTATCACTTTGAGAAGATGAGTTCATATCCCTCTTTCGCATTAGCGTGAACCTCTAAACTAACTACTGCCTGTCGCTCAGAAACCGAAAGGGCCTGACACTCCGGCCACTTGTCATATATATACTCCTAGCATAGCACTTCTTCTCCATCTATGATCTATGCACCTGCATCATCACATGAGTCGATGATATGCAACATATATAGTTGAGCAACAGAAAGAGACAGACTTGGCAAAAATATAATCCTGTGCTGCTCTCTCTGCAAAAGGCACAACGATCGTTTACAAATATGACTAACATGTGTAGTCGAATTGATCAGAAACTAAAATTACCAGCAGTCTCATGAACTCCGTAATGACCGGTGTTGTCTCATAAACCTTTTTCACTGGGTCCCAACGGTGCCGGGCCCTGAGGACATCACGCTCCTGCGGGACGGTGAACTTCGCCAAGGGGTCTGGGATGCCCAGACTCGCGGCTTCCGCATCCTCCATGGCCCATTTGGACATCTTTTCGTCGTAACCACGGCTTCCGAGGTGGTGGCTCCCAATGTTCCTCTCTTGAAGCCCCTTCATGTACTTCGACTTTTTTTTGGCATCTTCGGCCTCGCAAGCCTCCTTGAATATTTGAAACTGCTCTTCCGTGATTGTCGGATTATCCTTTACAATCTCGGAGTAGGGTTCCTTCTTGTCGATGATCCTTGCTTTCACTCAATTTTTCCAGGCGGCCAACGCGTCGCTAAACTTGGTCATGGCGTGTTTGTTTATCTTCTTCATTACCGGGTCCTCATCTGGATCTTTATAATCCTTCTCATTCCGGCCCAGGAACAAGAATATCTGGTGAAACTTCTTTAGGAGGGAGCTCCTCATATTTTCTATCTTCTGTAGTTTCTCATCGTTGATGGTGGCGGTTGTCCGTACGATGCAGCCTATTTGATTGCCGTAGCATCGACGCGCTTCCTCGGGCGCCGTTGGCTCAAAATTGGCATCGTTCACCTCCGTGACCACCACTCTAGTAGTCCTGAGTTTGTTAGGAACCTGTTGCCTCTTTGCTTTCGGTTCTACACCGGCTCCGCTCCCTGAGGCAGCGCCGGTCTCAGTCTCAGCGCCGGTCTCGATGCCGGTCTGAGTCTGAGCGCCGGTATCAGTCTCTGCACCGGTCTGCGTGTCGGTCTCAGTCCCCGATGCCACCGGTGGGCCCGGCAATAACATCGGTTGATCATCGGTAAGGCTAAAAAATTCGTCTGCCGCCCGGTAGGCGTCGTCGCAATCACCAGAACCCTGTCCTTTATCATTGCTAGCCATGTTTCCTATGATTAAATCTAGTCAATTAATTCTAGACCTAATAAAATGAATAATGACATAAAAAGGCCTATTGTTTTGCAGGAATGTTGACTCCTTCCTGGTGCAGCAAATCGCGGGCACTCGATATGTCCTAGTTTGTAGCACAAGTCATGCCGAAATTCACGAAAAATTTCGGCATGAGCTTTGCTAAAAAGTGGACAAATCGAGAACCTGAAATTTGCCGGAAAAGAAATGAATCAACATTCCGGCAAAACATAGGCCACTAAGCATCATTCCCTGCAAACAGTGTCCAAATATACACGAGCAACCACATGTGCAAACAATGTAGAAGAAAATTCATTTAACTACTAATAGAACAAAATTCAGTTAACTTTAGTGCTCTATAATGATGAAAGGAAAAAAAATTCAGTTAACTACTAATTTCATTCATTTAGGTTATTCATTTAACATCACCTAATTAACCTACTGTACCAATACTACTAGCAGCACTACTAACCTAATTAACCTAGCAAAACTCTAGTGCCCTAACTGAAAAACATCTAATTAACATCTACTAGTACCACTATTGCCCTAACCTAATTAACATCTACTAGTATCACTATACACTATACAAGCAGCATCTACCCTAATTAAACCCTACTGTCCTAACTAACTTTTGTTGTAAACCAAATTTTTTGCTCTAAACTAATTTTTGCTCTAACATCTACTACTTAACATCCTTTGCTCTAAACTAAATTTTTTGCTATAAACAAACTTTTGCTCTACTAATTTTTTCTCTAGAATGCAAAGAGAGATGAGTGGGGGGAGGGGTGGGGGACTTACAGAGAGGGGAGAGACGGTGGCGGGGAGGTGCTCGGTGATGGAGGCATGGGCGGAGAGGGCGGGCTCCGGCACGGGCAACAATGGTCCTGGGCGGGCTCGGGCGGTGATGAGGTGGAGGGCGCCGACGGTGACGTCAAGGGCAGTCTCGGGCGGTGGCGGTGAGGCTGAGGGCGGCCTCGGGCGGCGGCGGTGAGGATGACGGCGGCCTCGGGGGGAGACGGTGAGGTTGCGGGCGTCCACGCCGGCAGGAGACGGCGGCGAAGTGGGGCGACGGCGAATTGGGGAGACGGCGGCGAGGGCGAGGGATTTGGGGAAGAAGTGGCGGTCGGGGGGCCGGGGGGGAAACCGCTGTTTAAGTGAAACATAATGGTAGCGCGTTTCTGAAAACGCGCTATAGCTAAGTTAGCTATAGCGCGTTTCCTGAAACCCGCTACTGCTATTCCTTTCTCCTTTTTTCCCTTTTTTCTTTTATTTTTCTTTATATCTTATTTTTTTTCCTTTCTCCTTTTTCTATTTCTTCCATTTTCATTTACTTTTCTACTTGTTTTTCACTTTATTTTATTTCCGGTAGCAGCATCGCCTTACACGTAAGCGCGCTACAGCTAAAGAGAGTAGCAGTAGCGCTGGGCCAGTATACGCGCTACTGCTAGGTTGGGCTAGCCATGCGCGCCCAGTTCAAACATAGCAGCAGCGCTTTTCGCCAGTACGCGCTACTGCAAAAGTCACAGCAGTAGCGCGGTTTATTTAAGCGCGCTGCTACTAAGTAGCAGTAGCGTTTGATTTTGTACAGCGCTACTGGTAAGATTCTGTGTATAGGCTTTTCCCTAGTAGTGTTCCTCTCTCTCTATCCTCCCTCTC
Organism: Triticum urartu; assembly: GCF_056163025.1. Taxonomy (NCBI): domain Eukaryota; kingdom Viridiplantae; phylum Streptophyta; class Magnoliopsida; order Poales; family Poaceae; genus Triticum; species Triticum urartu. Next base: position 499,595,444 of record NC_141877.1, read on the forward strand.
TTTCTCTATTTGCCTCTTTTTGCCCACTTGCTTTTTGTTTGCTTGTGTGTTAGTTTGCTTGCTTGTCACGATGGCTCAAGATAATACTAAATTGTGTGACTTCACCAATACCAACAACAATGATTTTATTAGGACTCCGATTGCTCCTCTTACCGATGCTGAATCTTGTGAAATTAATACTGCTTTGCTGAATCTTGTCATGAAAGATCCATTTTCCGGCCTTCCTAGTGAAGATGCCACTACCCATCTAAATAGCTTCGTTGATTTGTGCGACATGCAAAAGAAGAAATATGTGGATATTGATATTGTTAAATTGAAGCTATTTCCTTTTTCGCTTAGAGATCGTGCTAAAGCTTGGTTTTCGCCTTTGCCTAAAAATAGTATTGATTCATAGAACAAGTGCAAAGATGCTTTTATCTCTAAGTATTTTCCTCCCGCTAAGATCATCTCTCTTAGAAACAATATTATGAATTTTAAAGAACTTGATCATGAACATGTTGCACAAGCTTGGGAGAGAATGAATTAATGATACGTAATTGCCCTAGTCATGGTTTAAATTTGTGGATGATTGTTCAAATATTTTATGCTGGATTGAATTTTTCTTCTAGAAATCTTTTAGATTCGGCCGCGGGAGGCACTTTTATGGAAATCACTTTAGGAGATGCTACTAAACTCCTAGATAATATTATGGTTAATTATTCTCAATGGCACACTGAAAGATCTACTAGTAAAAAGGTGCATGCGATAGAAGCAATTAATGTTTTTGAGTGGAAAGATGGATGAACTTATGAAATTATTTGCTAATAAGAGTGTTTCTTTTGATCCTAATGATATGCCCTTGTATACTTTGATTGAGAATAATAATTAATCTATGGATGTGAATTTTGTTGGTAGGAACAATTTTGGTAACCGTATAGAGGAAATTTCAATCCTAGGCCTTATACTAGTAATCCCTCTAATAATTATGGTAATTCCTACAACAATTCTTAAGGAAATTATAATAATATGCCCTCTGATTTTGAATCTAATATTAAATAATTTATTACTTCGCAAAAGAATTTTAATGCTATGATTGAAGAAAATTGCTTAAGATTGATGATTTGGCTAGGAACGTTGATAGAATTGCTCTTGATGTTGATTCTTTGAAACTTAGATCTATTCCACCTAAGCATGATATCAATGAGTATCTCAAATCCATGAGAATTTCCATTGATGAGTGCAAAGAAAGAACTGCTAAGATGTGTGCTAAGAAAGATGTCTTTATAAGAGCGTGTTCTTCTAGTTGCTATGAAAATAAAGATGAAGATCTAAAAGTTATTGATGTGTCCCCTATTAAATCTTTATTTTGCAATGTGAATCTTGATAATGATGGGACTGAATATGATCCACCTTTACCTAGAAGGCGTTCTAAGAATTCGGAATTTGTTGATCTTGATGCTAAATTTGATAAAAGTGGGATTGAAGAAATTAGGACCCTAGACGTTGCTAAACCCACTATTATGGATTTCAAGGAATTAAACAATGAAGATTGCTCTTTGATTGATTGTATTTCCTTGTTGCAATCCGTGCTAAATTCTCCTCACGCTTATAGTCAAAATAAAGCGTTTACTAACCATATCGTTGATGCCTTGATGCAATCTTATGAAGAAAAAGTTGAATTGGAAGTTTCTATCCTTAGAAAACTTTATGATGAGTGGGAACCAACTATTAAAAATAATATTAAAGATCATGAATGCTATGCTTTATGTGATTTGGGTGCTAGTGTTTCCACGATTCCAAAGACTTTGTGTGATTTGTTAGGTTTCCGTGATTTTGATGATTGCTCTCTAAACTTGCACCTTGCGGATTCCACTATTTAAAAACCTATGGGAAGAATTAATGATGTTCTTATTGTTGCAAATAGGAATTATGTGCCCGTAGATTTTATTCTTCTTGACATAGATTGCAATCCTTCATGTCCTATTATTCTTGGTAGACCTTTCCTTAGAATGATTTATGCAATTATTGATATGAAGGAAGGAAATATTAGATTCAAATTTTCATTAAGGAAAGGCATGGAACACTTTCCTGGAAAGAAAATTAAATTACCTTGTGAATCTATTATGAGAGCCACTTATGGATTGCCTACCAAAGATGGCAATACCTAGATTTATCCTTGCTTGTTATGCCTAGCTAGTGGCGTTAAACGATAGCGCTTGTTGGGAGGCAACTGTCAGGACCCCGATCCTGAGTCACACCGATCTAGCATGTAACACATCATATCACTTTGTGGCCTCACGCATGGTATTCCCACGGGTGCCACCTTACCTGGCCCAGGACCGTTTGCGCCTTTTGGCTCATGTATATGATAGTGTCGCTAGCATCCATATGATAGAGAATCCGGGCTGACATGGCTAGTCATGAACCCAAAGTGGCACTAACCTATGGGGACAGGCATACATGAATCACATCGAGCATGTCGGTCATCAGCAAGTGAATCCGGGCTGTAGCACTGGGCTAACAGGACTCCAGGGAACCCGGGCTATAGCAGGCTAGGCAGGACTCCGGATGTCACCGCGTGACATTTCCCCGAAGGGACAGACATAGGAACGAAGTGAAACACATGCTGGCCAGTCAAGTGTCCTGAGCAGTAGTGCTGGGCTAGCAGGACTCTGGTGAACCCGGGCTGTAGCATACTACTGTGGCTCAAGGGGCACTAGACTACATTTCCCCATAAGAGAGGCTGCCAAGGATAAACAACTAGATTGTCAGATCCCACACATACCAAGCATTTCAATCATACACACAATATGCTCAATATGTGCAAATACAACATGGCATCACAACATAACTCTATGACTCAAGTATTTATTCATTAGGCTCCGAGGAGCGAGATATTACAAACATGGGTCTCATGACCCAACAATCATAGCATACAAATCAAAGCACATGCGGAAGCTTAACATGTCTGAGTACAGACATCTACAAATGAAAAAGGCTGAGAAGCCTGACTATCTACCAGATCCTGCCGAGGGCACAAGATCATAGCTGAGGTATCAAGCTAAACGTTGAAGTCCACACGAAACTACTAGCGATAATGAAGTCTCTCTGCAAAACATAAATTAAGCAAAAGTGAGTACAAAAGTACTCAGCAAGACTTACATCAGAACTAGCTACATATGCATCGATATCAACAGGGGGGTGGTGGAGTTTAACTGCAGCAAGCCAGCTTTGACTCGGTGGCTATCTTAAACTACGACTGCAAGTAACTCTTTTGAGGTGGCGCACACGAGTCCACATATTCACCATATCAATACACCACTATGGATCCGCTCCCGTCTCCCTACGAGAACGCCATCCATAGCACTCACACTTATCTTGCGCATTTTGGAGTATCCACTTTCACTTGTCTATGAACTGTATAGGCAACCAAGTAGTCCTTTACCGCGGACGCGGCTATTTGAATAGATGATGTTAACCCTGCAGGGGTGTACTTCTTCACACACGCTCTCACCACTTACCGCCGTTTACACGACATGTACTCAGCAACCTTCAAGCGGAAGACCAACGAGGGTGTTGGCCACGGCCTACCTAAACACTCAAGTCTCTAGTCCAGGTTTATCGCCTATCCAGGTTCCATTTGCAGGGAGTCCGGCCGAGGTTTCCACATACGGCCCCGAACGATGTGTACAGGGTTCCGAGACACCAAACGGGCGCCTGGCATGCCCGGCCACGGTGTATCTACCGCATCATAGCCCACCCCTAGGGTCAGCGCTACGCACGGCCGCCAACACATATCCTATAAACACCAGAAACTAGTTGCAACTCCTGGACAGAGGACTAGAGTGGTTAAGAAGCCGAGAGGGTCCATTGGTTTTGGGCCCAATGCATGGTAGTAGCTGGTTCTTAAATCACACATACAGATCTCGGTGCTTAAGGATGGTTCCAATGAAAAAACCCACAATGTACTCCTACATGGCCTCTCATCGATACCTTTACCAAATCGTGTTCAACACATTTAGCTCACACATAGTAGGACATGTTCACAACTTTCCAATTCATCCCCGATGAATCAGACCTGACACGACCCTAAGCAATAGCAGGCATGACAAACAAACATGAATGAGTAGGCACATCAGGGCTCAAACAACTCCTACTCATGCTAGTGGGTTTCATCTATTTACTGTGGCAATGACAGGTCATGCAGAGGAAAGTGGTTCAACTACCACAACATGTAACAGTTGAATCGTTGTTGTCCTAATGCAGTAAAAGAGAGCAGGAGCGAGAGAGTGGGATTGTATCGGAATGAACAAGGGGTTTTTGCTTGCCTGACACTTCTGAAGATAATATAACTCTTCATCGGTGTCATCGAACTCGTCGTCGAAACACGTCTACTGAGAGGGGACAATTACCGGCAAGGGAGCATAAACAACATTCAATTAATGCAATGCACAAGCAAATGAATGATATGACATATTAGGGTATTGAATTGAGCTAATGCAATAGCAAGTCATTTTAATTGAAGTGGAATTCAAACTACATCAAATTCCAACTCCAAACCTATTTTTCAAATTTACCTTAATCATGTTTTATCCTAATCAGTGGAGTTAACTTGCTCAAACATGCATGAACATGGCATAAACAGATTCTTTGGATTTTTCTAATCATTTTTCATATATAAATTATTTCATTTGGAGTTACAGTTGAATTTCTATGATTTTTTGAAGTTTAGAACATTTTATGGAATTTCCTGAAAAGGAATAAATCCAGAAAATGAGTTATTGCGTCAGCACTGCGTCACTGTGACGTCAGCTGGTCAACAACGCCTAACCAGAGTCAAACCTGACAGTGGGACCCATATGTCATTGACTCAGCTAATTAATATAGTTAATTAACCATAAGTTAAGCCTAACTAAAAAGTCAGTGGGGCCGGGGCCCACATGTCAGCGGCTAACCTAACTAACCTAAATAGGGTTAGCCCTAACTAACTTAGTTAGCCGGACGGGGCCCGCATATCAGTAGCTAAGCTAAATTAGCTAGGTTAGTTAATCCTAATCTAGGTTAGTTAGCAGGGCGGCCCCACGTGTCATTGAGCCAGGGGAGGTCAAACCCCTTGGTCAACTGGGGTTAACGCGCCGGCGTTTAGCCGCCGTCGGCAGCAGACGCGGCGGAGGGCGCGGAATTGCTCCTCCGGCCCCCAATCGAGCAGCGGAGGGCACGCGCGGGGAGCTGGGGCTCGCTCGCATCCAGGGCGGCATGCGGCAGCAGCGGGGACGACCGGAGCTTGTCGGAAACGAGCTCGGGGCGGCGCCGGCGTTTGGGTGTTTGTGGCTATGGGGCTGCAGTGGCCGTGGTAGCGCGTTCATGGCACCTACAGCAGCTATGCGAGGCGGCGAGCATGTTGGACACGACGCCCGGGCCATTTGGTTGCCGGGGCCACGTCGGCGGCGGGTGCGGTCAAGCTTGGAGCGTTCGCGACGGCATGCGAGGAAGAGAACGGAGAGGGGGGAATGGCCAGGAGTTCACCACGGTCACGACGCGCGGGTCGGCGAGGTCGGGGAGGAGCTGATGAAGACGGGAGGTCGGCGGGGATGTCAGCGGCCGAATGATGAAGACGAGGTCATGGTGGCGTTTTGGGGCATCCGGCGTCGAGCGAGTCTACGAGGAGGACGAGGGCGTCGAGGCGGAGGTCATGGACACGTCGGTGAGGCGCGGTAAGGCCTGTGCTTGCGGCGTTACGACGACGCGGCTGCGGCTGTGCTCGGGCTCGAGAGGGAGAGGGAGCAGAGGAGGGGGAAGAGCGCAGGAGAGAGTGAGAGCGGTCCGGGGGGGGGTGCGTGGCGTCCTCTAGGTGATTCGGGGCGTCGAGGACGCAGGCAGGCAAGGTGGAGGTGGCCGGCGCGCGTCGGGCACGTGCCCGGCGTCCTTCTAGCGCAAGGAGGAGGATGACTGGCACATGGGCCTGGTGGGCTGGCTTCTCTCGTGGGCCAGGTAAGTTACAGGTACTCCCTCCTTCTCTGTTTTCTATTTTAATTATTGTTTTCTATTTTATTTCCTCTCTGTTTTGATTTAGTTTAAGCCACTAAATCATTTTCATAAATTCTGTAGGTTATTATATGGCTTGCTAAAATATATACAGAGCCACTCACAAACTTCCAGAATTATTGAAGTTATATTTAATATATATTAAATATAAATCCAAACCAAATAATTATTGGATTAATTCAAATGGCCAAAATAAATGTTTCTGAGCTCATAAAAATATTGGTTTGAATTTTAGCTCTTGCCACTAATTCTATGGAATAACAGGAACATTTTATTGGACTCATTTGAGAAGATTTTTAAAGTTGGTTATTTTTGAACTGATTTCTGAGGGTTTCAACAAACCTCAATTCAACTTTCAAAAATTAGACATGATGCACGGATGCTCTCTTATGCAACTATTGCAAATAATTCTAGGGCTGTGAGAGCAACCCAATTTTATTTTTATTCCTTACTTTTTTCTCCTGTTTAGTAATAAATAATTTATCTAGCCTCTGCTTTGGTTGAGTTTTTTTGTGTTTAATTAGTGTTTGTGCCAAGTAGAACCGTTGGGAAGACTTGGGGAAAGTCTTGTTGAACTTGCTGTAAAAAATAGTGACTTTAGCGCTCATTTGGACTACTGCCATTTTTATTTGGAAAGTGCTATTTAGTTATTCTTTTGCAGATGATTAATAGATAAATTCCTCACGTCCGGCAATTTATTTTAGAATTTTTGGGGTTCCATATCTTGCGCTAGCTACAGATTACTACAGACTGTTCTGTTTTTGACAGATTCTGTTTTTCGTGTGTTGTTTGCTTATTTTGATGAATCTATGGCTAGTAAAATGGTTTATAAACCATAGAGAAGTTGGAATACAGTAGGTATAACACCAATATAAATAAAGAATGAGTTCATTACAGTACCTTGAAGTGGTCTTTTGTTTTCTTTCGCTAATAGAGCTCACGAGATTTTCTACTTTAAGTTTGTGTTGTCAAGTTTTCAAGTTTTGGGTAAAGATTTGATGGATTATGGAACAAGGAGTGGCAAGAGCCTAATCTTGGGGATGCCCATGGCACCCCCAAGATAATCTAAGGACACCTAAAAGCCAAAGCTTGGGGATGCCCCGGAATGCATCCCCTCTTTCATCTACTTCTATTGGTAACTTTACTTGGAGCTATATTTTTATTCGCCACATGATATGTGTTTTTCTTGGAGCGTCTTGTATGATTTGAGTCTTTGCTTGTGAGTTTACCACAATCATCCTTGCTGTACACACCTTTTGAGAGAGCCATACATGATTTGGAATTTGTTAGAATAGTCTATGTGCTTCGCTTATATCTTTTGAGTTATATAATTTTGCTCTAGTGCTTCACTTATATCTTTTAGAGCACGGTGGTGGATTTGTTTTATAGAAACTATTGATCTCCCATGCTTCACTTAGATTATTTTGAGAGTCTTAAATAGCATGGTAATTTTCTTAAAATCCTGATATGCTTGGTACACAAGATTAATAAAAAAACTTTCTTATGAGTGTGTTGGATACTATGATAAGTTTGATACTTGATAATTGTTTTGAGATATGGAGATGGTGATATTAAAGTCATGCAAGTTGAGTAGTTGTGAATTTGAGAAATACTTGTGTTGAAGCTTGTGATTCCCGTAGCATGCATGTATGGTGAACCGTTATGTGATGAAGTCGGAGCATGATTTATTTTTTGATTGCCTTCCTTATGAGTGGCGGTCGGGGACGAGCGATGGTCTTTTCCTACCAATCTATCCCCCTAGGAGCATGTGCGTAATACTTTGCTTTGATAACTTGTAGATTTTTGCAATAAGTATATGAGTTCTTTATGACTAATGTTGAGTCCATGGATTATACGCACTCTCACCCTTCCACCTTTGCTAGCCTCTCTAATACCGCGCATCTTTCGCCGGTATCATACCCCACCATATACCTTCCTCAAAACAGCCACCATACCTACCTATTAAGGCATTTCCATAGCCATTCCGAGATATATTGCCATGCAACTTTCCACCGTCCCATTTATTATGACACACTCCATCATTGTCATATTGCTTAGCATGATCATGTAGTCGACATCGTATTTGTGGCAAAGCCACCATTCATATTTCTTTCATACATGTCACTCATGAGTCATTGCATATCCCGGTACACCCTCGGAGGCATTCATATAGTCATATTTTGTTGTAAGTATCGAGTTGTAATTGTTGAGTTGTAAGAAAAATAAAAGTGTGATGATCATCATTATTAGAGCATTGTCCCAGTGAGGAAAGGATGATGGAGACTATGATTCCCCCACAAGTCGGGATGAGACTCCGGACGAAAAAAAAGAGAAAGAAAAGAGGCCATAAAAAAGAAAAAAGAGAAAAGGCCCAAATAAAAAAATAGAGAAAAAGAGAGAAGGGACAATGTTACTATCCTTTTACCACACTTGTGCTTCAAAGTAGCACCATGATCTTCATAGTAGAGAGTCTCTCATGTTATCACTTTCATATACTAGTAGGAATCTTTCATTATAGAACTTGGCTTGTATATTCCAATGATGGGCTTCCTCAAAATGCCCTAGGTCTTCATGAGCAAGCAGGTTGGATGTACACCCACTTAGTTTCTTTTTGAGCTTTCATATACTTATAGCTCTAGCGAATCCGTTGCATGGCAATCCCTACTCACTCACATTGATATCTATTGATGGTCATCTCCATAGCCCATTGATACGCCTAGTTGATGTGAGACTATATTCCCCTTGTTGTCTTCTCCACAACCACCACTCTATTCCACATATAGTGCTATGTCCATGGCTCGCGCTCATGTATTGCGTGAAGATTGAAAAAGTTTTGAGAATGTCAAAAGTATGAAACAATTGCTTGGCTTGTCATCGGGGTTGTGCATGATTTAAATATTTTGTGTGGTGAAGATAGAGCATAGCCAGACTATATGATTTTGTAGGGATAACTTTCTTTAGCCATGTTATTTTGAGAAGACATAATTGCTTTGTTAGTATGCTTGAAGTATTATTATTTTTATGTCAATATGAACTTTTGTCTTGATTCTTTCAGATCTGAATATTCATACCACAATTAAGAAGAATTACATTTAAATTATGCCAAGTAGCACTCCGCATCAAAAATTCTGTTTTTATCATTTACCTACACGAGGACGAGCAGGAATTAAGCTTGGGGATGCTTGATACGTCTCCAACGTATCTACAAATTTTGATTGCTCCATGCTATATTATCTACTGTTTTTGACATTATTGGGATTTATTATCCACTTTTATATTATTTTTGGGACTAACCTATTAACCGAAGGCCGAGCCCAGAATTGTTGTTTTTTGCCTGTTTTAGGGTTTGGAAGAAAAGGAATATCAAACGTAGTCCAAACGGAATGAAACCTTCGGGAACGTGATTTTTAGGAAGATTATGATCCGGGAGACTTGGACCCTACGTCAAGAAAAGAAACAGGAGGCCACGAGGTAGGGGGGCGTGCCCACCCCCACTAGGCGCGCCCTCCACCCTCGTGGGCCCCCTGTTGCTCCACCGACGTACTCCTTCCTCCTATATATACCTACGTACCCCCAAACGATAAGATACAGAGCCAAAAACCTAATTCCACCGCCGCAACTTTCTGTATCCACGAGATCCCATCTTGGGGCCTGTTCCGGAGCTCCGCCAGAGGGGGCATCAATCACGGAGGGCTTCTACATCAACACCATAGCCTCTCCGATGAAGTGCGAGTAGTTTACCTCAAACCTATGGGTCCATAGTTAGTAGCTAGATGGCTTCTTCTCTATTTTTGGATCTCAATACAATGTTCTCACCCTCCCTTGTGGAGAACTATTCGATGTAATCTTCTTTTTGCGGTGTGTTTGTTGAGACCGATGAATTGTGTGCTTATGATCATGTCTATCTATGAATAATATTTGAATCTTCTCTGAATTCTTTTATGTATGATTGGTTATCTTTGCAATTATCTTCGAATTATCAGTTTGGTTTGGCCTACTAGATTGATCTTTCCTGCAATGGCAGAAGTGCTTATCTTTGGGTTCAATCTTGCGGTGTCCTTTCTCGGTGACAGTAAGGGCAGCAAGGCACGTATTGTATTGTTGCCATCGAGGATAACAAGATGGGGTTTTCTTCATATTGCATGAGTCTATCCCTCTACATCATGTCATCTTGCTTAAGGCGTTACTCTGTTTTTAACTTAATACTCTAGATGCATGCTGGATAGCGGTCGATGAGTGAAGTAATAGTAGTAGATGCAGGTAGGAGTCGGTCTACTTGTCTCAGACATGATGCCTATATACATGATCATACCTAGATATTCTCATAACTATGCTCAATTCTGTCAATTCCTCAACAGTAATTTGTTCACCCACCGTAGAATACTTATGCTCTCGAGAGAAGCCACTAGTGAAACCTATGGCCCCGGGTCTATCTTTATCATATTAATGTCCTACTACTTAGTTATTTCCGTTGCTATTTACTTTGATTTTATTTTACTTTGCATCTTTTATCATAAAAATACCAAAAATATTACCTTATAGGGATTGACAACCCCTATTTGCGTTGGTTGCGAGGATTTATTTGTTTTGTGCAGGTACTAGGTACTCGCGCGTAGATTACTTACAGCTCGGTAGAGGGCTGATCCCCGCGCGGACATTGTGCGGCAAGAATACCCTCCGAGGCAGGACCCCTCTGGCGAATATTTCATCTCCCGTTTGGAAACATTAGTTTCCGGATCTTCAGAGGTAGTCCTCTTCCTTCCCCGGGGAGAAACAATGTCAGATTCTTCCCCCTGGTTATCCTCCCTCGCGGAGGGGCTCATTCCCCCGGTTGGAATGAGTAGCGAGTGAGGCCCACTTTCTCCCTCTTTATTCCGCCCTTCATCTTCCTTCGAGGGCACTAGATAAAGTGCCGGCTCGAGCATCTTGTCCAGTACCAAATTGTCCAAGCCCTCAGGAAGGGGGCCGAACACCTGATCATCTTCGGCTTTTATCCAGTCCTGGTCAAAGAGCGACTCTTTAGAATGATGCCATGATAAACAAAAGGACAACGTGTTCGGCCATGGGATTACTTACTTGGGTAGCAGGGCGGTTGCAGCTCAAACCCACATCCTCGGTGGTGTCCGGACACTCTATTTGGGGTCCGAAGAACGATTTGTACATCTCTTCGAGCGTCATGCCGAGGAAATGCTGAATAGCTCGCGGTCCTTCCGGGTTGAATTCCCACATACGGAGGGCTGACATTTGCAAGGCTGGACTCGACGAACTAGCATAACTTGCATTACCATAACCAGAATGAAATCTCTCTCAAAGAGATCTCGGATACGGCTCTGCAATATTGGCACGTCCTTTGCTAGAACCCAAGTCAGCCCCCTACTGATCCATGACATCAGTTGCGATGGGGGGCCCGAGCGAAAGGTGGGGGCGGCTACCCACTTGGCACTTCGGGGAGCTGTGATGTAAAACCACTCCCACTGCCACAATCTGGACACCTCTGGGAAGGAACCCTCTGGCCATGGAAAATCAGCGATTTTGCTTATTAAGGCACCTCCGCACTCTGCGTGCCGCCCCTCGATCATCTTCGGCTTCACATCGAAGGTCTTGAGCCACAGGCCGAAGTGAGGGGTAATACGGAGGAAGGCCTCACATATGATAATAAATGACGAGATGTCAAGAAGGGAATCCGGGGCCAGATCATGGAAATCCAGCCCATAATAGAACATAAGACCCATAACAAAGGGATCCAGAGCGAGGCCTAGTCCTCGGAGGAAGTGGGAGATGAACACGACACTCTTAGTGGGTTCGGGAGTAGGGATGACCTGCCCTCGGGCAGGCAGCCTATGCGTAATTTCGGCGGTCAGATATCTGGCCTCTCTCAGCTTCTTGATGTCCTCCTCTATGACAGAGGAAGGCATCCACCGACCTTAAAGGTTGGATCCGTACATAGTTGAAGGTCCGAAGCGCCTGACCTGAGCTTTGGGTATTAGAACTCGAGGCCAGGGGAAGGATTCGATTGAGCACGAGAGGGAAAAAAGGACAGGCCTCGCCCTCTTTATAAAACAGGTGATGTAACATCCCAAATTTTCAATTTGGAATGTTATACATAGTCAGCCATGCATATCATATTTTAATTGCATTTCGTCTTGCGATCCTCGAAATCCTAAGCAACTCAAGGACCCTTGGAGAGAGTTGGGGATTTCCCGGTTTTCATAATTGATTTTATCAAATACTGAAACGAGGATTTTTGATTTTAATTATTTTCTTCTCTCCGAAAATATTTCATATTAAAATATATGAGAAGAGATAATATGACTTCTCCAAGATAAATGAAACACAGGAGGAAAATATTAAAATCAAGTATTTGTTTTATTTGGATTTTATTTGCATTTAGAAAAAAATTGCATGTTTTCAAAGTTGCATTTTAGGGCCAAGAAAATGTTCATCTTGTTCTAAATATTTTATTTAGACAGTGGAAATTTATTTTGGAATTTTTAGATTTTTTTCTAGGATTTTTTTTCTGTCGCCGGAATATTTTTTAAAAAAAGTTTCGCGCCCGACTGGGCCTATGGCCCAACAGAGCCAGGCCGCCTACCCCCGCGCGCGCCGCCCCGCCGCCGCTCGGACTACGAGTCCGAGCCGGACTCGAAGCCGCCGCCACCTTGGCCCCTCCTCCGAGCCGCCCCGCCCCGCCCTTTATATAGCCGCCACCCCAGCCACCCCAAACCACCACCAACCACCGCCGCCCGCAGCCGCCGCCGCCTGCGCTAGCCGCCGCCGCCGCTTGCCGCGCCCAGCGCCGCCGCCGCCCCGCCACCTCGCCTCGCCGGAGCCCCTCGCCGGAGGTAGCCGCCGGATCCGAGCCGCCGGTTTTTTTAAGAACCGTTCGGTTTTTTAGGAAACCCTGGATTTGTTTTCTTTTCGGATCGCCGGTTTTTCTCAGTTCTTATAGTTAGCGGACGTTCGTCCGTATTTTCATTCTAACGAACGGTTTTTCGCCCGTTAGTTACAGCTAACGAACGCTCGTTCGTTAGTCTGTTCATCAGTTTTCTTTTTTCCGGATTATTCCGCGAGTTTTCTGATCGTGATTTCTGATCCGATCTTAGTTTCTGTTTATCTTTTCGCTCGTTAGTCAGAATCAGGCGATTCAAATGCCTAGATCTTCGTCTCGATACCCTCTTTCCATTCAACCAACTGAAATAAGTTTTTGCTACTGTAAAATTTTGACCTAGGTTCAGATTAGTAAACGAAGCTTCTTTCTTTCGCCGTTTGAGATTCGTTGCTCCATTTGTTTTGATTCTTTTTGCAAACCGAAGTTCTTATGTTGAACCTTCTGGTCAACCTCTTTAATTTGAGTTTGGCTTCCGCATCTTTGCTTGTTGCTTATGTATGTTATTGTTTGTTTGCGATAGAACACCCGGAGTGCGAAGCGTGCCACTACGAGTCCCTAGGTTTCGCAGACCGTCAACACGACAAGTAACACTTTGATCATATCCCTTTATCACCCAGTTTTTATGAATTACGTCCAATCCTCAAACATTGCATGATTAGGATGTCTTTAACATGTGGGTTGGGAAGTAGTTGATGAGGTAGAACCTATTGCCCTGTTACATTCAAACCCTGGGAGTTACTTCTACATTTGCTTATACTATGCTATGCTCGTAGACATGGTTTGGGTTTGAGTGAAATCCATGACAGATGTGCGATTGTGAATTAATGGTTCAACTTGAGTTGGCAACTTAAATTAACATCTGGGTGGATTGAGGCACCTGGAGTACCCAGTGTTGTCTATATTTTTTTCGAAATCCCGGAGTAACCGTGTGATCTTCCTATGGACCGCCACCCATGCTCAAAGGGAACTGAGATGATTCATACTAGAAACTTCCGTGTGCAGCCACAAGCTATTATGGGCTCTAGCATAGTTGAGTAAGTTACGTGAAGATCTTGAAGAGGCAGATCAGCAGGTAGTGGGATGTAGGTTTGGTATGGTCTGTCCGGAGTAGAGAGTTAATGTTTCTGAAAAACTGTGTCTCGGTCATCCGTTTCTCAAACACCTTGTAGTGCGAGAAATCCAACGGAGGTGATCGAGTCTTGTGGGGAAAAGTGCACAAACCTCTGCAGAGCATACAATCTAATCATGGTTAGCCGTGTCCCCGGTTATGGACAATACTTGAGTATCTAGTATTTGGGTTATCACATGTATCTCATCATTCTTAATTAATATTGTTGGGATGTTAATCACTTTAATTGGGATTGAGTTGGAGGAACCTTCTCAATGATGTTTCAACTACCATGATAGTTAAATTAAAATCTATTCCTTTGTTGTAGGGAAAAATTGGCTTTTTGCAAAAACTATAACCATAGAGCTTTCCACCAGCCAAATATGCATGTAGTGATAGCATTATTCTGTTCTTGCTCTACTGTGTTGTATTGCCAGCATATTCCATGTGCTGACCCATTTTTGGACTGCGACGTATTATGTTGCAGACTTTTCCGACGAGGAGTAAGGTTCGTTAGGTCGTTGCCATGCAGCTCAGCTATGCCGTTGGAGTTGATGGACTCACTTTATCTTCCAAGCCTTCCGCTGTTATCTTGCTAGATGGCCTGAAGCCACATTATTGTAATAAGTTCTCTCTTGAGACATTCGATGTAATAACTGTGTGATTGCCACTCTGTTATAAATCCTTCGAGTACTGTGTGTGTCAGCATTACCGATCCAGGGATGACACTGAAGCACAGAGACTTGACCATCTGAGGTCGGGTCGCTACAGGTGAATATCAGGCGTCCTCCTTGTGGCCGTTTGGGACTTACCTAAGATCTAGGACTCATACCAACAGACACGATTGGATTACCCACGTCCGTATTGATGAGAATCCCGTAATAAGGGGGACACGATCTCTGCTTTGACGAGACGTGTCAGAAAAACCGCCTCGCAATATGCGCAACGCTGGTTGAGAAAAAACGGTTCATATAAAGACCGGGCCATGACGTGATGTTGTGCTGTCAAAACGTGACAACAAATTAGATTTATGGAAATATTATTCTCTCTACGGTGGGGTGTGGAACTTGTTTTGCAGAGCCGAACACTATCCTTGAGTTCAAAATTTTCTATGGAGTATTCGGAGGAGGAACCCACCTTGCAATGTCGAAGACAATACTGCGCGCCGGACTCATCATCATTGAAGCCTGGTTCAGGGGATACTAAGGGAGTCCTGGATTAGGGGGTCTCCGGACAGCCGGACTATATCCTTTGGCCGGACTATTGGACTATGAAGATACAAGATTGAAGACTTCGTCCCGTGTCCGGATGGGACTCTCCTTGGCGTGGAAGGCAAGCTAGGCAATATGGATATGTAAATCTCCTCCCTTGTAACCGACCTTGTGTAACCCTAACCCCCTCCGGTGTCTATATTAACCGGAGGGTTTAGTCCGTAGGACAACATAAAATCATACCATAGGCTAGCTTCTAGGGTTTAGCCTCTACGATCTCGTGGTAGATCACCTCTTGTAATACTCGTATCATCAAGAACAATCAAGCAGGACGCAGGGTATTACCTCCACCAAGAGGGCTCGAACCTGGGTAAAACATCGTGTCCCCTGCTTCCTCTTACCATCTGCCTTAGACGCATAGTTCGGGACCCCTACCGAGATCCGCCGGTTTTGACACCGACAGCAACTCTATTGAAAAGAGCAGAAGATGTCGAAGCACCCTTCAACCGGTGACTGATGAATTGTCTGGTTTAAAGCAGCAAAATCAACAGCATGACAGCGACCATCTTTGGTAAGTAATAGTATACTTCAATACTTCTTCATCAATTTGGAACAACCGTTGGAGCCAGTTTATAATCATATGCGCTAATACAGGTTCCAGAAGCTCCAAGCTTGGCGATGAGATGCGCATAAAGTTGAAAGCGGTATATATCGTTGTGGAGCAGGTGTACACTGGCCCTCAACGGGCTATTACTACAAATTTGTATAAGAAGCAAGAACCTTCCCTCATTAAGGAAGTATTGGAGAGGCTGTCTGTGCTACCACAAAGGGTGGAAGAACTGAAACGATCAGCCGCGAGAGCCGGTGCTGTTACTGCCTTAAGCCGGGCAAAGGCGTGGCAGGCGGAGCTTGACCCAGAAGAAATATCAGCCGGTCATGACCCACAATTATAGGGGACCAATTGTATCTCTTTTTGATATGTAAGCGTGTCATACCCAACGAGGAGAAAAAGGAAATGACAAGTAGTTTTTCAATAAGGTAATGTCTGCAAGTGCTGAAATTGTAAGTAGTTGAGTAGTTTGATAGCAAGATAATTTGTAACGAGAAAGTAACAATAATAGTAACAAGTATGCAGCAAGGTAGCCCAATCCTTTTGAGGCAAAGGACATGCCAAAACGGTCTCTTATGGTAAGCAAAGCGTTCTTGAGGGTACACAGGAATTTCATCTAGTCACCTTCATCATGTTGGTTTGATTTGTGTTCACTAGTTTGATAATTTGATATGTGGGTGGACCGGTGCTGTTCTTACTTAAACAAACCTCCTAATTATGATTGACCCTCCCGCAAGCATCCACAACTACGAGAAAAGTATTAAGAATAAATTCTAACCATAGCATTAAAATCTAGGATCCAATCGGTCCCTTACAGAATAGCGCATAAACTGGGGTTTAAGCTTCTATCACTCTCGCAACCCACCAACTAATTTCTACTCCACAATGCATTCCCTAAGGCCCAAATATGGTGAAGTGTCATGTAGTCGACGTTCACATGACACCACTAAGGGAATAACAACATACATACTACTCAAAATATCGAACACATATCAAGTTCACATGATTACTTGCAACATGATTTCTCCCTTGACCTCAAGAACATAAGTAACTACTCACAAATGATAAACATGCTCATGATCAGAGGGGTATTAAATAGCATAATGGATCTGAAAATATAATCTTCCACCAAATAAACCATATATAATCAATTACAAGATGTAATCAACACTACTAGTCACCCACAAGCACCAATCTATAGGTCCGGTAACAAGATTGAACACAAGAGATGAACTAGGGTTTGAGAGGAGATGGTGATATTGAAGATGTTGATGGAGATTGCCCTCCCCAATATGGGAGAATTGTTTGTGATGATGATGACGATGATTTCCCACTCCGTGAGGGAAGTTCCCCCGACGGAATTGCTCCACCAAAGGGAAAAAGTGCTCCTGCCCAAGTTCCGCCTCGAGACGGCGGCGCTCTGTCCCAAAAGCTTTCTCCTTATTTTTTCTAGGTCAAAATGACTTATTTACCAGAAGATGGGCACCGGAGGTGGGCCGAGGAGGCCACAACCCACCAGGGCGCGCATGGGGGCTCTAGCGCGCCCAGGTGGGTTGTGCCCACCTAGTGGCCCCCCTCTGGTAGTTATTGGCTCCAATATTTATTATATATTCCATAGAAAATGCCCGTCAAGTTTCAGCTTGTTTGGAGTTGTGCAGAATAGGTGGCCTGACGTAGCTTTTCCAGGTCCAAATTTCCAGCTGCCGGAATTCTCCCTCTTTGTGTGTACCTTGTAAATTATGAGAGAAAATGCATTAGAATTACTCCAAAAAGCATTATTATGGATAAAAACATTATAAATAACAGTAAGAAAACATGATGCAAAATGGATGTATCAACTCCCCCAAGCTTAGACCTCGCTTGTCCTCAAGCGAAAACCAAAATCGAAAAACATGTCCACATGCTTTGAGAGAGAGGTGTCGTTAAAAACAAAATACGGACAGAGAAGCATCATGTTGATTATTATAACAGTAAATTTTTTAAACATAAGAACTTTATCATAGAACTTGCATCATATACTTCCTATGAATAAGTAACAGTTCATCACATAATCTAAGTATAAAGCAAAAACTCTATTAGAAACCAACAAACTCTGTTCTTAGTCAACTTTGCAGTTACAATTCATCATATTTTCAGGAAGAGTCACATGTCGGAGCCTTTTAAGAAAGTCCACACACTCAACCATCATATAGTCTTTTATGATTGCTAACACTCACCCTGTACCCATGAGCAAAACATTTCAACCAGACACATAGAAAGATAGGGGCTTATAGTTTCGCATCCCAAAATACTCACCTCAAGGATGATGTCAACAATAATAATTCATGCTATCTATATTCAACTGGACATATGTGCCTAGATATTTCGTCACCACATGATGCTTGCCAAAAGAGAAAAAAATATAAAGGAATAGAAGGAAAACTTTGACTCTTTGCATAAAAGTAAATACATAAAAGTAAAATATAGGCCCTTCACAGAGGGAAGCAGAGGTTGCCATGCGCTTATTTCTCTGTATGCTCAATCCCTTAATGCAAGAGAATGTCACGTTGTATTGCCCCTTAAGATGGCAACCTTTATTATGCAGTCTGTCGCTTTTATTCTTTGTCATCCAAGTTCGTACAACGCTCAATTTTCTCTTACACTAAATGATCTTAGACATTTAAAAGAAATTTTTGTTGCCTTTTTGCACCAATGACAACTTACTTGAGGGATCTTGCTCAATCCCTAGGTAGGTATAGTGGACACTTGAAAAAGATTTGGGTTTAAGGGTTTTTGGATGCACAAGTAGTATCTCTACTTAGTACGGAATTTTTGGCTAGCAAAGATAGGGGGCAAGCATCACATGTTAAAGGATCTATGACAATATGACTTCTGTGTGAATATAAACAAACATAAACCATTAAGTTTTCTTCCTTGTCCAATGTCAACAATTTTGGCATATAATATTTTGATGAGGTCTCACAATCACAAAAGATTTCTAGGATAGTATATTTATATGTGAATCTTCTCTTCCCTTATTAATTCTTTCATGAGTTGCATCATTGACTGATGCTATGTTTGTCAATCTCTAATAGAACTTCCTACTTATACTTTTCCTTATGTGGTGCCGTCACCTACCATAGGATTAGTATATAATCTTATTGATTTATTTCCTTTCTTTTGTTTGTTTTCCTTTCTCGTTTCCTTTCTTTCTTATTTCTTTTCTTTATTTGCAACATGAAAGTAAAGAAAGCAAAAACTCAATCTATACTTTATTATATAACTTGCACATGACTACAGTGATAGATCACTAAGCAAACTCACAAAGAATAAAGGATTGAACTAAACTTTTATTTCATCTAAACCAAAAACATTGAACTAAGATAAGTAAAAGCAAAAAGATAGTGGGATGATACGATACCTGGGCACCTCCCCCAAGCTTGGTGGAAGCCCAGGGGAGTGCCCATACCCGATACTCAATTTTATTTTGGTGTTGAAGAAGTTGATGTTGGCGATGAAGAAGAGATCTTGTGCTCGGGTTTCCATGGTAGTGGCCCACCATCATAAGAGGAGGAGTGAGTCTCACGAGTCCTGCAACCAACAGCCAAACTCATACCTTTGAACCTCGCCTCATATTCAAAGACTTGGTTTTGAAGATCATAGATCCGGCTTTGGAGAAAGTTGATTTTCTTGTTGAGGGTGAAGATGATGTCCTTCATAGGCTTGACATCCACCTTGAGATCACGGGAATGGTCCGCGATCATGAGGTGATTGGCATTGATCCCATACTCCACCATCCCCTTGCACCGGAAGACGTCTTGTTCCACAACTTCAAGCCTGACCTCCACGGTTCCCGTCCCCTTGGGACAAGGCACATCGCGGAGGTGAAGCACCCTCTTATGCATCTCAATGACTTGAGGGTGCTGCACCACCTCCCAAAAATATAGGTCTTTGGAGGAGCTTGAAGCAGCCATGGTAGATGGGACCTGACAGAAAACAACAAGGGATAAAGAGAATAGAGGATTTATTTGCAATACGATGTATAATAGGTTCGGGGAGTATATATAAATTTTTATCTTGGAGGACAAGTACATGGAAGAAAAATGGAGTACGGGAGGTGTCCCAGGTGGGCACAACCCACCTGGGCGCTCCATGCCTGGTCTCTTGTGCCCACCAGGGGACGCTTCCTTGGAGTTTATTTATTTCCAAAATTCTAAAATATTCCAAACTGATAAAAAATATTTTTGCAGATTTTTTGGAGTCCGTTTACTTACCGTATCACGTACCTCCTTATTTTCACGATTCTAGAGTGTTCTAGAAGGACTCTTTTATGTGTTCTTCCGGTGTCAAAGTTTGGATAATATTACTTTCAACATTAATAGGCGTACTCGAGATATAATGCTTTATTAGTTGTCCATTGACAACCTTCGGGTTAGTACCTTCAGAATTATTTATTTTGATGGCACCAGACCGGTAAACCTCCTCGATGACATATGGGCCTTCCCATTTCGAGAGGAGCTTCCCTGCAAAAAATCTAAAACGGGAGTTGTACAAAAGAACATATTCTCCAACTTTAAACTCTCGCTTTTGGATTCTTTTTATGCCATCTTTTAACTTTTTCTTTGAATAACTTTGCATTTTCACATGCTTGGGTTCTTCATCCGTCTAATGATCTGATATCAAATAACCTCTTTTCACTAGCAAGTTTGAAATGATAGTTGAGCTCTTTGACGGCCCAAAAAGCTTTATGTTCTAACTGAAGAGGCAAATGACAAACTTTTCCATAAACCATTTTATAAGGAGACATACCCATAGGATTTTTATATGCTGTTCTATAAGCCCAAAGTGCATCATCTAATTTCTTAGACCAATTCTTCCTGGACCTATTAATAGTCTTTTTGAAAATTAATTTTATTTCTCTATTGCTAAGTTCAACTTGACCACTAGACTGAGGATGATAAGGTGATGCAATTCTATGGTTAACATCATACTTAGCAAGCATTTTACGGAAACACTACAAAAAATACACTTCCGTGATGATACGTGTTTGTCAAAGTAGGTCACGTTTTATGTCATGCATGTACATCCATGACAATTTTATGAAAGAATCAAGATAGTCATACCTGTGCTGTCACAGAAGTGTTCCATGCCATTACCAAAATTATCATCACAGAAGTGTCCACTTCCATGATGATAAATCGCGTGTCACAAAAGTGCTTTCGTCAAGGGTGACCGACACGTGGCATCCACCGTAACAGAATGTCGTTAAGCTATCGGGTCCGGTTTTGGATCCGTAACCCGTTAACAACCCCGACCAATGGGGATTTTCCACGTGTAAAATCATCATTGGCTGGAGGGAACACGTGTCGGCTCGCCACTGGGACAGATGTCATCCACTCATTGGACCCAAAGCACCTATGATACGTCGACACGTGGGACGGCCCAACAGAGGCCCATTCCTGTGAAAAGGCCGGCCCGTTTGACTTGGTCAAATGGTGGCGGCCCGGCCCATGGCAAGCCTGTTAACGGCCTGTCCGCATATAGCCCATTTACAGCCCGCTAACCCAGGGCCCGTTTACGGCCTATCCGAATTAGGACCAGTAGCGTCATCTGGGCTGTCCAATATAATTCCAGCCCGTTTTAACTTCCGGCCAATGTATGGCCCATGACGTCTTTCGGCGCATATGAGGCCCTTAGTGACCCTCGGCCCATTAACGGCTCGTGGTAAAACTGGCCCATAATGAACAGTGTATCACTTTATACCCATTAACGGCCCATTATACCGTTGGCCGTTTCCAGCCCATGTTAACTTTTGGCCTTCTCAGGGCCCATTTATTCTTGGGCTCATTTCCAGCATTCATTTACTTTCGGTCCGCTACTGTCATTTTCTGCTTGTGGGCCAAATTCTGCCCGTGGTTACAGTTGGCCCGTTTGTGGCCCGTTAATACGTTGGGCCGTTTTCATAGCGTCATCAAATACGGGCGATTAACGACGGCCCGCTATGGTCGGCCCATGAACGGACGATTTCAACTCTAGCCCATTTACGGCCCCTTATACGACCCGTACAAGGCCCATGGATCCTTCGTGACATAGAAGGCCCATTAACTCGACAGACCATAGAAGGCCCATTGATCCGACGGCCCATAGAAGGCCCATGGATCCGACGGCCCATAAAGGCCCATGGATCCGACAGCCCATAGAAGGCCCACGGATCCGACAGCCCATAGAAGGCCATGCATCGTCCATCACGTAGATGGCCCATGGATCGTACGGCATGTGGACGGCCGTGGTCACTACAGCGTTTGGGCGAGTTGGCCCCCGTTTGAACGACATAGCATATTCAAAGAATTATCCTACTCTATACTATCACCTCTAAAAGACATACACTATATAATAAAGAGACTGAGGCATAGCAATGTAGAATAATACTACACTATATAAGGAAGAAATTACAGCCGATTATACCCACTGGGCATTATGGTTCGGCACCAGTGATAATAAAGCATACACAAACAGAAAATTACATACACTAGGCAAATTCAGCTCATACATCATGTACGCGCATCAACATAACTTACCATTTGAACTATTATCTCTTTAGAAAATAGGATTGGCCGGATTTAGATAGCACAAATTTTAGTCTGCAAAGTCTCCAATTCCTTTGTTGATACCTCAGTGTCTTGTTTCATTTTTTTCACTCCTGCATCTATTACTTGCATGTCCAGTCTCAACTTGTTGATTGTACGTCTAGAATCATGTACACGTTGTCTTGCCACCTCTAGTTGATGGTCGAGAACATCAACACATTCCAATTCCAATCCATAATCATTCGGTAACGGCCATGCCGCACTGCTCGCAGATCTTTGTGTTGATGTCACTTCATCCTGAAATGTTTCTGTAAGTACACATGACTAGGGAAAAAATATAGTTACAATAGTGAAGCGAGCAAGACAGACTATTTTGTACATGGCAAAACATGACTAACAATAATGTTACACGTCATGAAGCATAAGCTGGTGATATTTTAAAAATTATAAAAAAGGTAGTATGTGCAGCCTGCATACATAAATCTCTCTTAGCTCACCAGAGGAGCATGATGTTGGGGACCAATCCAAAATACAGACAAGTTACAAATTTAGACAACACATTGCGTAGAAGTAAGCAAGTAGTTGGCCATTCTGTAGCTCAATTAAAGTCTTAGGGAGCATAATGAACAACAGAGGATTTCATACAAACATACTACAGCAAGCAAAACTATGCAATCATTAGCCTAGTATAAACTAGATTGTGAGCCTCATTCAATAATAGTTGGTTAATAGACTTCAAAGCTTCAGGCACACTTCAGCAGAGTAATTAAATGGTAAGGCCTTTAATTATGTCAACTAATAGTTATACAAGTACCCAACATCAGGCACCATTCTTTGGGCATCTCATTAACTGAGGACAAATAAAACAATTGAAAAGAGAATATTAACTATGCCTGAAACAAACAAGGAATTGAATTGTTGAGTTGGATACAGTGACTTACCTTAACAGGTTGAAGAGGCTCAGCGCAGCTCCAAATTCTCTTGCAAGGCTCCTTCCTACATCTCGTACTTGGAAATCCTCAATCTTATCTTCATTGCACCCCCTCTGCAAGGTGACACAAACTAGTTACTCGTCTCCTTGGAAGATAAATATGCATACTTTCCAGTCTGTGAACACAAAAGGATGAGATTATAACAAAACAACACCACATAATGAAACATGCCGCATCTCTTGCACTTGCACACAACGATATGACTATTTACTATGTCTGCACTATGTAAAAACTAGGCATACCTTCGAACTGGATCTCCAGGTACTCTTGGAGAGCCTACTTTAGTGTACAGCCAAACCTTTTATGTCACCGATGAGTTAGAAAAGGCCCCACTACAGCAGCCCTTAGTGTTTAAATTGTTTACAAGCTCTGTTAGAGTGTTAGGTCAAGAAAAACAAGTAATCAAAGCAAATCGTCCTAGTATGGCTGGCTGATGCAAACAAGTAATTGAACAGACGTGTGAGCAAATCTTACATATCAAGAAAAGAAGCAAAGAAGGAGGCTTAAAGGCCATCACTTCACTGACCAGATTTAAAGGGCATTTAAACATCATGTGCAACGTATGAACTAACACAAACATTGCATAATCCAGATTCTACAATGGAATGCACATGTATTAGGTTATGCCATGTATGATGATGCCTAAATGTACACTATAGTAGGCAGGCGTGATTCATCATTCCACGCACAATTGAATTGCAGGTTAAGGGCCAGTTCTATTCCACCTTTTCAGGGCTTATTTTCAAAATAAGCAATAAAAGATGTAAAGAAATCATTTTTGAGTTATGGGCTTGGGCTTAACTAATTTCACTTTGGAGGGGGGTGTTTCGGGTAGAACCTCACTAAAAATTGAAGGGAAGGGGAATTGTGAAATGACTCTGTTGTCTGCCTATATTACACTCAAAATGCAACTGGTGACGCCCGCGTCACACCTCACCCTCAAGTAAAAACAAACACGCAAGCGTTCATTGCCCTGCCTGCTTGCATCTCCTCTCCCCTTTCCCTGTACCTCGATACCCTGCCTGCCGCACTAGGGTTCCTCCAGCAAGCCGTCGCCACTAGTCCCATCTGGCCTGGTCATCGACGATGCTCTGTCCAGCTAGGCTACATGGCCGGCGGGTAGGGGCAAATCTCCCTGGCTGCTCCTCCCTCTGGTGCCGCCACTCATTCTCATGGTCTCTAGCAGCTGCTCCACTGTGGTTCCTCCAACGCACTACTCCGACAGGCCTTCACAACTACGGCTTATGCCACACTGCGGCAGAAGGCACCTTATTACCCCTCCCCACCTCCTAGGCCGTGGCCTTGAGGCGCTGTTGAAGGATGAGCTCATCCAACAAGGTGAGGATCTCCTCTGATTTTTTGCCAAATTTTCATTCTGATCCACTATACGATGAATTTCTATGAGCTGCTTCTGCTGCTGCTATATGATGCATTGCTATCAGCTGCTCCTGCTGCTGCTATATGATGAATTGCTATGAGCTACTGCTTCTATATGATGAATTGCTATGAGCTGCTGCTGCCATATGATGAATTGCTATGAGCTGCTGCTGCTATATGATGTGTTGCTATAAGATGCTCCTGCTGCTGCTGTATGGCGAATTGCTATGAGCTACTCCTGCTGATGCTATATGATGAATTGCTATGAGCTTCTCTTGCTGCTGCTATATGATGAATTGCTATGAGCTACTCCTGCTGCTCCCATATGATGAATTTCTATGACCTGCTGCTGGTATATGATGAATTGCAGACTGCTACTGCTCCTGTATGATGAGTTGCTATGAGCTGCTACTGCTATATGATGCTTTCAGGTGGTGCTGCTATATGATAATAACCAGCCACTTGGACCATCGAATTTCAATAAATAATTGTTCTTCATTTAAATGTAGGTCATGCGTTTTTTGTTTAAATTAGGCAGTGGGATCTCTATGGAAAACATTGACCAAAGTAGATTGTGCCAAGTAGATGGTATCTTTGTATTTGCATTTTGAGCAAATAGTGAAGGTCTGTTTTCCTATCATATTAATTACTGCACTGGGTTCAATTTGTGATGTTTGCAAGTCAAATTAACTTTCATATGGGCAGCAAAATGAAAAATATAATGCAATCTAGACTTTTCACTGATAATAACAAATATAAGCTGAAAATGCAATGAAAATAACGGGTTGGCCTATTACATGGAGCTTATATTCACACGTCCTTATTTTCTTAGGATAACTCATAATAACTGTCCCTAAGACACTTGGCCAATAGAACTGACATACAAAGAACACGTAACGATGATTGAAATGGAGGAGTGACGTACCATAGCACACTGTATAGGCTCACCGCTGGCTCTCCTTTTTTGCGATGTTCCATGAAATTGCCACATACATCTTGTACTTTTTAATTGTGTAACCCTATCTGCAAGTTGACATGGCTAATTTTAGACATCTCTATATGATAATACATTGCGTATCCCTTGCGCATATTTAAACCACCAATTAATGATTGTGTGCGTAACATAAACTATCCATGACTCTGTGTGCTGGACTAGCAGGCAATCTAAGGGAGCCTAATGTAGTGTACTGGAATTCCTACATGCCACCTACGATTTTGTGTAATGTACTGTCTTTGTTCCTAAATATATGTCTATGTAGAGATTCCAGTACGGACCACATACAGATGTATATTGATGTATTTTCGAGTGTAAATTCACTCATTTTTCTCTGTATGTAGCCTATAGTGGAATCTCTAGAAAGACTTATATTTAGGAACGGAGGTACGAGGTAGTATCATGTACGGCATCTACATATCTAATTTAGCAGCCAGTAGTAGAAATCATTGTCTGCACAAAGGGATTACTGGTTGAAAATCCTAGCAAACCACGCTGGCAGGCACAGAACAATACAAGAGAGAGAGACACGCTTACAAGATCATAGCAATGCCTCGTCCATGATCTTGGTTGGCCAAGCTGTTAGATCCAGAAGAAACATCGTCCTTGTAGTTTTTGCCAGCTTCATAACAGGTAACATCGACATGTTAGTATATTTGAAGTACATCAGGCAGGTGATGCTGGACGGGTTTAAAGGTGACAAGTACCTAGGCCGTGGCGGGTGCTTGGCATCTTGCCAGACGGTGGGAATTAGGTTAGAAACATCAAGGGTGATGATGCTGCGCTGGCTGTCGAGGTCCGGTAAGGAGATCTAGAACCGTGGAGTAGGGTGTTTGTGGAGCGGCTCCGGTAGGGTGGACTACGGTGTGGGCGAAGCAGATTTGTGGCCGTGGACGAGGGCGTAGGTGAAGCTGCTTCGGTAGGGTGGACTACGGTGTGGGCGAAGCGGATTTGTGGCCATGGACGAGGGTGTAGGTGAAGCTGCTCTAGTGGTTGGGTTAAGGATGGTGTCGACGATGCGGATCTGCGGCCGTGGACAGGGCGCCAGAAGCTGCTCCAGTAGGTTGGATGAGTGTGCGAGGAAGCAGATCTGAAGCTGTGGACTTGTGAGTTGGCAAAGAGGCCCTGGTAGGGTTGAAAATGGTATAGGCGAAGCTACTCCGGTGGGGTTGACGATGGTGTCAGCGAAGCGGCTTCAGTAGGGTTGAGGAAGGTGTTGGCGAAGAGCATCAGAGGCCGTCGACGGGGGCGTCGGTGTGGGGGCTCTGGGGGGGTGGATGAAGCGTCTCCGGTGGGGAGTACAAATGAGCCGCTATAGATGCATTGTGGTAGACGAGAGTACCGGCGAAGCAGATCCGGTGCCGTGGACAAGGCCAGCACTGAATGGGCTGTGGTACAGTGTTGGATGAGTAGTCTACTTGTTTCTAGGGGAGGTCAGAGGGTTAGATGCGGCTGCAGAAGCAGATCCGGCGAGGTGGACGCCGCTGGCAGTGAATGGGCTCTGGTACGCCGGTGGATGAGCAGTCTAGGGTTTCGAGAGGGGAGGAGAGAAAGGCCGATGAACTACGGACGGCGTGATGTGAGATGCTGTGGCGCTGTGGAGTTAGTCGTTTTTGCGGGAGTGGGAGAGGAAATGGGGGTGCCGTGTAGTGGGGGGAACCGGAAGTTACCAAAGCAGCCCTGACCTATTATGTAGATGAGGATAGTATTGTAACTATTGGTTTCCGTGCACCAAGGAAAAAAGTGGAATTTTGCATGCTAAAGACTAAGGTGGCGGAAATTTTAGAAGGAGGCGGGAGATTTTGCCGCCCGCGGGATCGTTCGTATCCAGTTTCAACTAATTTTGGACCGTACTAGCGGGAAGGTCATGCGAGACTGTGTACATGGGGCACGCGTCAGCAATTAATAACTGGTGTGAAGTCCACCCCAGAAAAACGACAATAACTCGGGATGATGCGCCGATAACTTGGACGTTCACACGGGCGTGGCCAATCGTACGGGTGTAGTGGCGCGTTCACAAAAAAGGGATCAAACGCTCAGCCTATGTATTTCTCATGTAAATAGATAATTTAGTGCAATTGGTTATTTACTTTAAACATAATGCATTGACGTGTTAGTGTAGAGGTGCACAAAAAGAAATGGATATTATAGTCCGCAACTTAAAAGTGTTACCTCATATGATTACATAGCCTCCATTTCATAAATTGCGTACCGGTTGAATTCATATATGAATATTACATATATTACTTCATAATAGAACCTTAAATCATCCAAGACTAATGATTTTGAATGCAAGAGTAACAATGGTGCATGTACATGATAGCTACATTGGTTGTTTGAAGAAACATCACTTTAACTTTGGCATGCACAATTGAAAAGGTTTATTTAAATAGAAAAAATGTGATACGTGAGTGTCCAATCTTTATAGCGTTGAATCGATATTGTACCTTTAGCCATGATACGAACTAGATATTGATTTATGTTCAAGCGATGCATGTCCACGATCGTAGATAGTGATACGTGAATGAATTGTGCAATCTCTCTCACACGCATACATATCTCATTTCCCTGTGGGCATTGGAATCACACACGCGCACTTCATGTATTTCTCTCCCTCCGTCAAGGTTAGAATTCGTGTTTCTACCCCGTCCTACAAGTCTCTCACATAGAAACACACGTGCTCTCTCTGTCGAACACGCCCACCCCTTTAATTCCGCCCACCCACAGCCACTAATGTCTCAAAGTATAACAATGTCTCTCACACATATGCCTAAAGTAAAGTCGAGTTCCAAAACCATATGAATACACACAATGGGATTCCAGCAGAGCACCTTTTGTTTTGAGAATTCTCTCTCTCTCTCTCTCTCACACACACACACAGACACACACACGCGCGCGCACACACACACACATTGTTTCTCGCTTCATTTTTCCGGCACTTGCATGCACACAATTTTGTTTATCTTCGTGATGCTTTAAGTATGCCTGGCACAAATTCTATCTACCTATCCCTTAACATAGCCAGATATGTGTCACACAAAATCCTTCTCCCTACTAGCAAGATGCCCATGCGTTGCACCGAACATCAAGATGCATTTGTATGAGTAGTTTATCTTGTGGAGAAAAGGATGAACGAGGGAATGAATTATTTGCAAATGCGGAGAGGGGTGTGGGTATCTTTTTGCAAAATTGCCACAGTTTCCTTCCTATCCGTCGGGTATATATCGGATGGCCTATATTGCAGGATGGCAGGAACACCATCATCACCAACTCTGTTTTTATAAGAGTAGGGATATGTAAGTGTCACTGCCCCCCCCCTCGACACACACAGCCACACCCACACCCACACACCCACCCACACACACACACTTCCCAATACCGAAGGAGTAGAGTGACTCCTCGATCTTGATACTAATCTATCGACCGGCTTCTCTCTCAAACACACACACACGCACACACACTACCCGACACCGAAGGAGTAGGGCAGCACCTCGATCTTGATAGTAATCTATCTACTCCTCTTTCAAAACACACACACACATACTCGCTAGTTGTGCCTTTGCGCCTAGCGCGCACACTCTCGATGCGCCTTTCTCTCCCTCCCCCTTCCCCACCCCAACAATGACAGCAGAACGGTGACAACTCGATCTAATCGTAATTTGTCAATTGGTTTCTCGCTCGAACATTGTGTCTCTATGCCTCGCTCAGTAGCCCCCTCGATATGTAGACTTCTTGCGTGCGCACAGCTGTAGTGACGATGACGCTGAACCCAATGTGCCTCGTTTTTACCGGCCTCATGTGATAGTTTTCACCCTATTTTCTGTTAATTAACAAGGCAACCTTTTATTTGTTACTACTAGTGAATCTGAAATCATTCGGGGCAGGCATAAAATATATCACTTCAACCCAATTATCATAGTAACTATTTTAAAAGAAACTAGCTAGATGCCTGTGCATTGCACGGAACATGAAGACATTTTTGTATGAGTAGTTTATCTTGTGAGAGAAAAGGATGAACGAGGGAAGGTCGTATTTGCGAACATGGAGAGGGATGTGGGTATATTTTTGCAAAATTGCCATAGTTTTCTTCCTATCTGTTAGATATAAATCCGACGGCCTATATTGCAGGATGGCACACACACCATCATCACCAACTCTATTTTGTACACCCTCCATTCCTAAATATTTGTCTTTTTAGAGATTTCAACAAGTGACTACATATGGAGCAAATGGAGTGAATCTACACTCTAAATATGTCTACATACACATCCATATGTGGTAGTCCATTTGAAATCTGAAAAAGACAAATATTTAGGAACGGATGGAGTATAAGACTAGACATGGAGATATATCTCCAGCATGGTCTACAACAAAAATGTGCTGGACTGGTTAGCGCCGGATGATCGCAAAGCGATGACATGAGTTCGAATTCTGTCTTTAACTTTAGATTTTTATATTATATATTACTTATTTAATATATACTTCTTTCGCTACTGTACTAACAGTGGAACCCACAGAGTAATATGCCGGAGAATGGCTCCTCGGAAGCCATCAGCAGAGTGGTGAAAATGGTGAAGGAGGAGATGGGGGAGCGGAGGAGGGGTGTGATTCTTGACCGCTGTCTGTCTGGCCTCGTGTAAATAGAGGCCGACGTATGGCCTGGTTTAAACCGAGGGAGGACGGGAGGAGCTCGACCGGTGTTGCGTTTAATTCCGGACCGCTCATGAATGGACGTGTGGCCGGAGTAGGTTTCTCGGTTTGCATGCGGGTTTAACGGAGGGGTTTGATGGAGGCGAGGAGGCGTGTTGAGCCGGGCGTGCAGCGGGCGGCGCAGTACTATTCCATTTGACAGCGGGCAGTGCAGTTCCTGATACGTCTTTAATGAAGATGAGGGAGGGAGTAGCGGTTCCCGAAATGTTGAACGACCAATGCATCCTCCTTCAATTAATTCATGAGGGAAGTAATGGGAGAAGGACCGGGAAAAGAGGCTGCACGATGTGAATGCAACACAGTTTGCCCTCATATAAAGGCGCCCCTCCTTTCCAATGCATTTACCATCATCGTACGCACCTAAGCATTTGCCTAAGCACATACACTAAGAGCAAAAGAGCTCACTCCAGACCCATGGCGGCGATGCGCGCGAGCGGCCAGCGGCTATGCCAGATGGTCCACGACGTCAGCCTACGGCATGGCGCCGAGGATCGTCTCCAGACGGTGTTGGAGACCGGCTGGTGGATGGCCGCCATCGACGCCAACTACGACTCTCAGTTGGAACAGATGATCCTTGCCACCACCAACAAGTTCACCGTCCTCAAGAATCTCGCGGACGACATCACCGTATTCCTCCAGCCCATGCGCACGGGCTCCTCATTGCCTGCCACCCTAATCGTCCTCCATGGCCGGAACCTCTTTCAAGCACTGGTGGCCCTACGACTGCCTGCCGATGCCACGAAGAATTTCTAGCTAGAGGTCGCGCTCGCCGTGAGGCGCCTCGCCCTGTATGAATTCATCGACCTACACATCCACGTGTACGAGTAAAATCGTGTAGATAGGTATCTACAAGGCCAGTGAAGATGCTACGACGTTGGCCTTCCTCAACTGGCTGGAAGCCTTGGATGCCTTTGCTGAGAAGCACCTCGACCTCGCCACAAAAGCCGCCACTCCTTAGCCGCCGGTCGTTGGCCCGGCGCACTAAGTTAAGGAGGAGGAGGTCGTACATTGATGGATGCATCTTTCTTCTTGCCTTCGGTAACCACCACTACGATCGCATCATCATTGTGGCCTTAATTCTTATTGTGTTGTTGCATTCTCGTTCCAGTCAATACCGACATGTGCGATCCCTTTGCTTAATTATCTGCATCACTGTAACTAGTATTCCATCCGTCAATTTATAAGTTGTGCTTACCTTACCTTTTCCATCAACTTCGTGCAACGCATGGGCATCTTGCTAGAAACACTAGAACATGTCGGACCGCGTGTGACCAAACCGACGATTCGCCAACCTAGCTACTACGTACCCTGCTTATCTGGCAGAAGTAGCCCCGCCCTAGCATTTCCAATCGTTATTTCTATCTATCGATCGTGCCAAGGGGCAGAACCAAAATGTTACAATTTATACATGTTTCTCTACTCCTACTCCTATAAAAGACTCAGTTGGTGATGGTGGTGTGTCTGCCATCTGTCGTTTCTGACCATTAGATCTGCATCTAACGGTTGTGAGGTAAGTTGTGGCATTTTTGCAACAATAGCCCACTTCTCTGCTCCAATTTGCAGGAAACCCCTTATTATCTTGAAAGCAACCACATCCCTCCCTCACCTCATCAAAACAGCCTGGGAAATATATACTCCTATAAAAGACTCAATTGGTAATGGTGGTGTGTCTGCCATCTGTCGTTTCTGACCATTAGATTTGCATCTAACGGCTGTGAGGTAAGTTGTGGCATTTTTGCAACAATAGCCCACTTCTCTACTCCAATTTGCAGAAAACCCCATATTATCTTGAAGGAAACCACATCCGTCCCTCACCTCATCAAAACAGCCCGAGAAATATATTTTGAGTGAAAAGTACTCCCCCTGCTCCTAAATATTTGTCTTTCTAGAGATTTCAGTAAGTGACTACATGGGAGAAAAATAAGTGAATCTACACTTCAAAATATGTCTATATAATCCGTACGTGATAGTCCATTTTAAATCTCTAACAAAACAAATATTTCGGAATGGAGGGAGTAATATATTAGGAGTATATCAAAACAAGAGTGATTTCTTTCAAGTTTGTGAACAAGTACTGCTATTCTACTACTTTGGATCCGTCGCAACGCACGGGCAAATTGCTAGTAAAAGGAAAAGGCCTGCCGCCTTCGCGTCGCACTCCCCCGACACACGCCCGGGAATCGGGAGTACTGCACGGCCCGTCCGGCACGACACATAGCTTAGGGAAGGCGTGTTGCCTAGCATTTTCACTTTCATGTGGGACCGTCATTGAGCAAACCGACTATTGGCAAACCGCACCCCACCCGCAGCCGGGTTGGAAAACAGAAACGAGGGGAAGATCTAGCTGTAGCATGGAAGCCAAGAAATTTGGTGTCAGATGGGGCTCATTGATAGAGTAGGAGCATTCCGTACTAATCTAATCCTACTAGTACAAAGTTTCTAGTACTCCCTCCGTTTCTTTATACTCCACATATAAGATTTGGTCAAAGTCAAATTGCACAAAATTTGTCCAAATTTATATAAAAAATATGAACATCTACAATACTAAAACTATATAGTATGAACATACGTTTCATGGTGCATCTGATAATATTGATTTCATATTGTGAATGTTTATATTTTTAATATAAAGTTATTCAAACTCTAAAAAGCTTGACTTTGACCAAACCTTATATGCGGACTAAAAAGAAATGGAGGGAGTACTATACAACTAGTACTACCACTATACAACTAGTAGGTACGTGCACGGCATAACATCGTAGGGACAAAAAACGGGAAGATCTTGTTTTGGGTGATTTATCTTTTTTCAGTCAATGTAGTATGAATAATAAGGTGTGGGGGCACCCATGAAGCTTATGTGGCTTGGTTGCATGGCTACGAAAGGTTAGAGAAGAATAAATAGATAATGTGTTTAGAGTGCACTCCACTAAACAGATATACTTTGGATCATTTGCAATGGGCCGGTACATCTATATCTATACCCCCTATATAGTGTGTGAATAACTTTGAAAGTTGGTTGTTGGATGAAGCCAATCCGATGGTACAAAGATGGCAAATCCGAGAAGTACTGGCCGTTGGATATCATCTACATTCCACCAGATTCTGCCACGTGTAGAATCTAGAAGACTCCATGGTTGAACTTCATTCATGACTAACTTTGCCACAACTAAGCTTAGGCAAAGTGTGTCTGCCACAAAAAATGTGGCTAACAAAATGGCCACCACAAGTGTGGCAAGAAGTTGAGTCTATGACATGTGGACCATGTAGCTAGAAAAGCGTGGCAAGCCACAAGTGTAGCAATGAACCAAACACATGCCTGGTGTGTTTGGTAGGGTGTATGAAGGGTACATGATCCCAAGAGTTCCCTTCTCGACCCACTTTTGGGTGTTTGGTAGAGTGTATGGAGGGTGCAGAGTCCACACTAGACTAGCACAAATACACTAGAAGCATGCATGAAGAGAGCATACATGAAGAGGGGTGTTGAGTTGAGCATGCATGAAGAGGGAACAACTATGCTGACATGAGAACGCAACCAAACACACTTGTGGCATGCCTAAGCTTAGGCGTGGCAACCTTAGGCTGCAAAAAAACCATAAATTTTAAAGTTGGTCATTGGATGAAGCCAATCCGACGATACAAAGATGGCAAATCTGAGCACTACTGGCCGTTGGATATCATCTACATTCCACCAGATTTTGCCACATGTAGAATCTAGAAGACTCCACATGTAGAAGCATAATGCACAAACCACCAGAATCTCATGCGTGCAATGCACGTGTACCTTACTAGTAGTTGGTAGTAGTAAGAAAGAAATTCCAGGTTTGGCACGAGCTCGTACTGCGGGAGCACCACAAGGCATGCCGCAGGACTTACATTTCCCTCTTGGGGCCCACGGGACCGAACTTCAGTGGCTTAGTGCCCAGCCTATGAGTCAATGACATGCGGTCCTTAAATGCGCCTGGCCCACATGTCATTGTCATGGTGGTGGTGTGGTTCGCGACTCACTTGTTCCAGATGAACCGGCCGGTGGTGGCGTGGCCGTGGCGAGGGTGCCACAACTGGGCACCGAGCGTTATGAGGCGTAGATAGCCACACCAGCGGGTACTACCTGTAGTCCAGAAGTACTCCAGCTGAGGATTGATGCCTGGGATGAAATGTGTCACAAAGGCTGGATGAAAATTCGATGGCGCGGGAGTATGGATCGGAGCACAGCAGCGGAGCAGGCAAATCGCGTCCAATCAGGTGTGGCTGTGGTAGAAAGTTGATAGTCACCGCAGTTCAGTTGGCCCGCATGTCATGCACACAAAGGCAGAGGAGCGGTGGGGCCGAGAGGGATGAGTTGCACATGGGGGGGATGAGGATCCCCTGACATGAACAATCCTACCATTCTATCATTGACATGTGGGACCCGCAAGTGTGGGTCCCACCAGTCAGTGAAGGAAAGGCAGGGTAAGGAAGTGATAGCCACGTCAGAGGATCCATGTCCACGTTGGGGGACGTCGTGATTACAGGTAGCGTTGGAGCGGCATCGTGGGAATCGCGTGTGGGTGTGGCAGTGGTAGAAACAAGAAACGTTATGGTCGCCGTGGTTCAACTTCCATGGACAAGCTGTCATGTCTGCTGACACATGTATATCAAAACTAGAGTGTTTATATTTCAAGCACGTGAACAAGAATTATTCTACTACTTTGAATCCATTGCATTGCATGGGCCAGCACATTGGTAGTAGTAGTGTCTATCTCTATCTCTAGAGGCCTTCCCTCATTCATCCTTTTCTCTCACAAGATAAACTACTCATACAAATGCATCTTGATGTTCCGTGGTGACAAACCAGGGGACTTGTTTCATACGGGACACATCCTACGATATACTCCCTCTCTCTATCGGTGGGAAACGACACTTATGGGATCACAAGAATCCCTACTACGGTTGCCGGGGCGCGGGGTCGTGAGAAGAGCAGGATTAGCAGTCAGCACGATGATCGTTTACCCAGGTTCGGGCCGCGAGGATGCGTAAAACCCTAGTCCTGCTTTGGTTGATGTATTCAGTGTTGTTGGGCTTTTGAACTAGCTACGGTGCTGTGTAGTTCAAAAGAGTCGAATCCCCTTCCAGTACGGCATGGGCCTCCTTTTATAGTCGAAAGGGGCTGCCACAGTGTCACATAGGAGGTGGAATGGCCTACAGTAATGTGAGATTATCGCCAGTATTACAGGACAAGACGCATTTAGTGCATCACTTAGGTGTCCCTTAGCTTTATCGAGGACAGGACGGAGGCTCGTCCCGTCCGTCGCCGCTCCTCCTCGCTTCGACACGCGCCCAGGCTAGCGATGCATGCAGTGCCATGTAGACAGGCAGGCAGCTGAGGTGGTGCGGTGGTAGGGCCTTCATGAAGGTCCGCACGCCGCCACGTAGGTGCCTGCTGATTTGGCCTGGAAGTTGTATGTTGCCGCGCAGGTGCGTGCCTAGCTGGTTGGCCTGGCAGCTGCATGTGAACAACGGTGGTAGTCTTTGTTGGTACAGGTCTGGCAGTGGCCCTGCTAATGCCCTCGGCAAAGGCCTTGCCGGGTGCCCGGCAAGGGTCTTGCTGTGGCGTTGCCATCATCCCCGACAAGGGTCTTGCGGGGGGCCTTGCTATCATCCACAACAAGGGTCTTGCCGGGGGCCTTGTGGACTTCCTCGGCTAGGATCCCACCGAGGATTGCCGTCTTCTGGTCCTCATATGATCCTGAGTGTTTCTATGTCTTCACAAAGATCTGCATGGTACCATGGAGGTGCCTCCCGAGCCCTGGCCCAACGTGGTTGATGGTGTTGGAAACCGTGGGCTCAAGGGTGGTGCGCTCCGCTGGCATTGGGCGAGCTGCCCTGGCAAGGGTCTTGTCGGGGCCGCTGAGGCTGCCCCGGCAAGAGTCTTTCCAGGGGAACTTGCTTTGTCCCACTGCTCTTTGTGCTCTCGGCCTTGGCGTTGTCTTGTTTGGCTTGGTGCTTCGGCCTCTCTCCGGCTTCTCTCCTCTGCCTTGCTAAGTGTTGCCGCGGCGCGTGGCTCTAACCGCCCGCGCAGAAGTAAAGGGGTCAAAAGGAGAGCCCCTACTTTTGTACACCGACAGGAGCCCCTGGGCCTGGGCCATACATAAGCGTGACGCGTTGTTGGGCTAGGCCCAGAAGGTGCGCGGGCAGGTG
Source organism: Triticum urartu (assembly GCF_056163025.1). Classification (NCBI taxonomy): domain Eukaryota; kingdom Viridiplantae; phylum Streptophyta; class Magnoliopsida; order Poales; family Poaceae; genus Triticum; species Triticum urartu. Next base: position 499,632,102 of record NC_141877.1, read on the forward strand.
GGGCGGATTTTACCGCAGTAGCTTCTCGTCCGTTGCGCTTCCCCACGACCTGCGTTGAACGCGCGACATGGAGGGTCGTGCGTGACATGGGGGTCATGCGTGGGACGGTTTCCGCAAGCATGCGTCATATCACAGTTAATGGGAAAGGAGGCGGCTCGCCCCCCCATAAAAAAGGAATAACTGCGGGCGCGCTGCTCACTTTACCCCCTTCCCTGCGTCTTCTCCAATCTCAGAGCCGCCGCCCCCTTCCTTCCTCCTTCTCGAGCTCTAGCCTTCGCTTGTCGCCGCTACATCTCCGCCGTCTTCTGTCTCTTCCTCCCCCAGCCGCCATGGCGCCCAAATCCACCAAGGGCAAGGGAGTGGCCAAGGATGCCGGAGCGACGGAGCAGCCGGAGAGTGCATTGGTGGCGCAGCGGACGCAGCTCGCCTACTTCTCCTCGATGGTCGACGTGTTCAAGCTCTGAGACAGCTTCAAACCCCTGTGGGGGTGCAAGACGGGGGGGGAGCAGAAGGGGCATCCAGCCACGCGCGTCATCCCTGCCAACTGTGTCGGTGTTCTAGGGACGGGGGTCCCCAGACTTGCCTGCCTGCAGCGTGGCTCAAGTGGGGGCCCAGCACGGCCCATCTTCATCAACTCAAGCTCAAGACCCTCGCGAGGGGCCAAGCCTCGCAGGGCAAACGACCGGAAGCTTCCTCAAAGGCAGCCTCTTTAGGAAGGCTCGCGAGGAGGTGAGAGATCAAGGCAGGGGTACCTCGTGAGGAACCCGTGACGCAAGCCATGACGATCGAGACCAGGCAGGTGCTAGGAAGGCGCCGGCCTGCGCAATGTCCTTGTTTCCTCTTTGGTGCAAAGGGGGCAAGCACAGTCAAAGGCATCAAGCAAAGGTTACCATTCTGGTGCAACGAGACCAAGACTAGTAGAGCGGCAGGACGGAGGTCACCGTGGATCCCAAGACGGCATCATCGCTAGTACTTTTGCCAGCCGAAGACCAACTTTGGTCATGGTAACTTGTACTAGATGTTCCCCTTCAAAATGGCCAATTGTTGGTGCCCTTCCCGCTCATTATTTGGGGAGAGGCCCAGGGCCTCTATAAATATAGCTAGCCACCACAGAGTAGAGGACATCCAGACAGAGATCGATCGATCCACCGATCGAGAGAGAGGGACAGCTAGAAATCTGGTAGAGCCCTAGCAGAGAGACAGAGAGAGAGAGGCGACTGAACTCACCCTAGCAGTTCATCGCACCAGCCCAAGAACACCTCTCGCGAGGCTGTTCTTCCTTTGTACTATTCATCCTGAGCCTTTGAGGCAATCCACCACACCACACACTGGAGTAGGGTATTACACCACAACGGTGGCCCGAACCAGTATAAACCTCGTGTCCGATGCGTTGTTCGTTGTTTCCAGCTTAGATCACGCGAGAAGATTGGGCGTAGATCGGTAGGGAAGAGATCTCCGCGCGCACCCCGGTGTTCAAACCTCAAGGGTCTGCCGGAACCCGAAATCTGACATTTGGCACGCCAGGTAGGGGTGCGCCGGAATCTTTCTTCCGCTGTTCGCGTGTGATCTTCCATCCTGTCCTTAGCTGACGCTCGTCGGGCTCGCGCCGAGCGCCGAACTGCTCCCGCCACCCGCGTCGCCCAGACGACGCCCGTCGGCGGTCGCCCTTGTCGTTCCCCGTCGCCTGCCGCTAACGCCGCCACCGGTCCAGCGGGGAACGAGCAGCAGGCCTCGTCCCAGCATCCTTCAGTACGGCGGGAGGGCCACACCGCCACACCGCCGCCAACTCCAGCCGCTTCGCCGTGCCACGCCCGTCGCGCCCCCGCGGATGCGCACGCCGCGCTGCTCCTGACAAGAGAGCTCCTGCACTACCGCCCCGTCGACGACCTCTACGAGGACTGGCTCGCCCGCATCCCCGAGCTCGTCAGTGCAGCAGGGGACTCCCCCTTGCCGTCCTTCTCACTGCCTCGCCCTCCATTCTGCGCGGGAGGCAAAGATCAGGAGGTGCCTCCACCACCTCCTCCCCTAGAAGGCGCCCTGGCTCCAAGGCGCGCAGCCCCAGGGTAAGACCCTCCGCGTCCGGCGCCTGCGCAGCAAGAAAGGAGCTGCCAAGAGATCCCTCGTCCCTGAGAAGGTGCTCACGCGCTCCCAGCACCGGTGCACCAAGATCGCGTCCCTGCACCTCCACGCCAAGACCCCGCCCCGCTTCAAGCGGCGGCGCGCGGCAATCCCCAATAGCAAGCTCAGTACCAGCAAAGGGCACCGGTGGCCACTGCCGGCTGCCGCGCCCTCACCCCCGAGCTTCGGGGTGTCGCATGGCCAGGAAAGTTCAAGCCTGACCTGCCCCCTCGCTACGATGGCACGGCGGACCCCGCGGAGTTCCTGCAGCTCTACGAGCTATGCATCGAAGCCACCAACGGAGACGAAAGGGTCATGGCGAACTGGTTTCCCATGGCGCTCAAGGATGGGGCCCGCACCTGGCTCCTGAACCTGGATCCTGGCACGACCTCCTCCTGGGACGAGATGCGCACCCGCTTCATCGCCAACTTCCAGGGCACTCGTGACCGGCCCCCAGCCGTGAGCGATGTGCGCCGCATCAAGCAGCACCAAGGGGAAACCCTGCAGAAATACATCAAGTGCTTCAACAACACTCGCCTCAAGATCCCCAAGGTGACTGAAGAAGCCATCATCTCGGCCTTCTCCGATGGCATGCGAGACATGAAGATGAAGGAGGAGCTAGCAATCCACAAAGACCTGTGCACATCCCTGGAGCTGTTAAACTTGGCGACCAAGTGCGCCAGGGTTGAGGAAGGGTGCCTTTCCCTCCTCAAACTCCCGGCTGCCAACCCAAAAGAGAAGAAACCCAAGGCCAAGGACGTGAAGCGCAAGGGCGTTGCCATGCTTGTAGTGGAACCAGACACCAAGCAAGGCAGGGATCAGCCTCAGTCATCCAAGGGCAGCCGGTACTGTGTGTACCACGACCTCCACACCCACAACACCAACGAATGTCAAGAGCTCAGCGCCATGAGAGATGGACGTGTCGGCCGACGCCCCGAGCGCAACGACAGGGGCTATGGCCGAGGAGGAGGAAGAGGTGGCGGACGATGGGAACGCCGTGGCCCTTGTCAAGGGTGGCGTGACCGACCTCGCGAGGATCGCTGGCAGGACCAACCTTGTGAGGGAGGCTGGAGAGATCAGCCTCGTGAGGATCACCCACACGGCAACGCAGGCCTTCCTCCTCTGCCACCACCACCAAGAAGGAACGAAGACCAACATCAAGACAAGGGGGTTGGGGGCTTCTAGGAGCCGCGCACAATCGCTTGCATCTTGGGTGGCGCGCAGGCCCCAGCCTCACAACCCGTCTTCAAGCAGTTCGCTCGCGAGGTGAATGCAGTCCTCCCCAAGGTTGAGGCCACGTGCCCACTCAGGTGGTCTGCGTGCGCCATCACGTTCAGCTCAGCAGATCAGCTCAAGTGCGCAGCAACGGCCGGAGTCCTTCCGATGCTTTGCTCCCCGGTCATCAGCAACGTGCATGTCACTAGGACCCTCATTGACGGCGGAGGAGGACTCAACGTCCTGTCCGTCGAGATGTTCGACAATCTCCAAGTGATGTACGATCAGCTTCAGGCAACCAAGCCCTTCTCAGGAGTCACTGATGGTTCCACTATTCCGATAGGGCAGGTTCGCCTTCCAGTCACCTTCGGGCAGCGCAACAACTACCGCACCGAGCTCATCGACTTTGACGTCGCCCACATCCGTTTGCCATACAACGCCATCCTCGGGTACCCAGCCCTGGCCAAGTTCATGGCAGTAACTCACCATGGATACTATGTCCTCAAGATGCTAGGAAGCGGTGGAGTCATCACCGTGCCCTGTGAGGAAAGGGACGCAGTGTGTTCACTTGAGCACGTGTTCCAAGCTGCAGCAATCGAAGACCCAGACCACAGAAACGGAAGACTTCCCGAGGCGACCCTTAAGAAGAAGAAGGTTTCGCCTGGCCCAAGCCACAAGGAGGCAGGCGCCTCCTGGGGTATTACGTCAAGATTTGCGCCCGATCAGGGAGCGCCACCCTCTCTTGCATATGAAGGCGCGCCCGGCGCCCTGCTCAGGCAGGGCTTGGGGGCTCTTTCTTGGAGAGCCATCGACCTTGCCAAGGTCACGAGGGAGGCGCTCGGGCACCACTTGGAGGGGTGCTTCCAGGCACGTTTCCCTCAGGAAGGTACAAGGCACGGAAGACCGAACCCACAGGAGTTCATCTCAAGAAACACCCAGGAGCTGCAGGAGTCAAGAGTCATGCGCGGCAGCTACCGCTTACCCACCGTGGCCCCACATCCAGGTGAGGATGGTGGGCTGCGCGTCTGCATCGACGTGCCAGGGCTCAACCGAGCCACCTCTCAGGAGCGCCTCTGGCCTTCGTGCGTGGGGCGTTGCGAAGGTCCACCCCACAACTACGTTCGCATGCCTTTCGGCCTGCCGAACGTAGTCACCGCTCACCAGCGCCTGCAGAGGAGCATTCAAGAGGCTCAGGAAGTCAGGCATCGTGCAGTCCTGGCGGAGATGGAGATGGTGCTCGGAGACCCACCTGCACCTCCGGAGCCTCCCGAGCGTCCTGGGCCTAGGAGGCTCATGAGGGTCGACGTCATCATCGCGCAGCGCCCACTTCTTCAACATCACTTCGTCTTCAACAACACCAGGTGACATCTTTCTAAGTTCTGTTTTTAGCTGGGAGCGCCCACAGGGCCGCATCATTCCCAGGTCGTGTGGGTCCGTCCCTGCGGCATGTATCCGTTTTGCCTATGCTCTTTACTCACATTGTTGGGGGAGCCCCTCGGGCTGCATCACTCCCGAGCTGCTCGGGCATGGACCAGCGGCATTTGCTTTTCTCGCATCTACTTAAAATGAATTTCCTCCTGCATGCTTAATGTATCCGACCTAATCACCTGCTCAATTGACGCCTACCTATGGAGCCGCTCGCTCTGGCACGGCATCTGCGCATGGGTCCGTCCCTACAACACCGATAAATCTGAGTGGTCGAGCTCTGGCCACGGCAGCCCCGCAAGGCACCACCTCACCAGGCCCTCAGTGCCCCAATCACTCCCCCGGAGCGACCAAAGGTTGGCTGGCAACCGTAACAACAGGTCTTGTTTTTCTTTATGATTGGTGTGTAGGACCTTCTCCAGGAGCAACACTAGGGACGTCACGAGCTGCCTCTCCCTCTCTTCGGCACGGACCGCTTGAACGTTAAAAGGGGGGCGCCTGAGCATCGTGACTCATGGGCTCCTACTGGCTCTCCAGCGCTCACCCCCTGGCCTTGACCCACGACATCGCGACCTATCATACCAGTGGCAGCTGAGCTCGCCCGAGGGCTGGGACCTGAGGACGTAGAGCATTAAGGAAAGTGCGGGGGAGCGGGAAGAAGCTCGTTAGGACCTAACCCAGCAGCGCCTCGGCTATGACCGCTCGAGCCAGGTGCTTCATTGAGGAACTACACCAAACACAAGAGATAAGTCACGCCCTTGCAAGAGTTGGACCAACGCAGCGCAAAACCCTCGCCCAGTGGGGCTCTTTCACGGCGATGTTGCCTTCCTTTCTCGCTTAGTGAGGGCTGCTTGAGCGCTAAAGGGGACGTCCCGAGCATCGCGACTCGGGGCTCTTACTGGACCTCTGGCCGCTCACCTCCTGGCCTTGACCACGGCATCACGACCTGGCATACCAGCGACGACTGAAGCCTGCCTCGGGACTGGGACCTGTCAGCGTAGAGCGCCAAGTCCTCGTGAGGATAGAAAGGGGGAGCCGAGCCATGACAGAACAAGCACCTCGCATTGATTCATATTAAGGATATAATGTTCACAAAAGACATGGCAGGCACCTTACATACCCCCATGGGGTGTTGCTTCGATTCCTCGCCGGGAACAAAAGTACTAATCCTAAGGAACGCTAATCGCCCGCGCCTCCGCAGGGGACGCCATCATCAACAGTGGGCCACCCAACGTCAGCACCAACCCCATCCAGATCAGTGGCGACGGTGGCTGGATGCAGCTGCCCCGCTCTGAGCACGGAGGGAGCTCGGGGGCTCGTAGCTATCGTCGCTCATCTCCGGAGTCGCGAGGAGCTCGGGGGAGCCGCAGGATTCCCCAGCTCCTCCGCTGCCGCCTAAGGAGCTGCTGGAGGGCCGATGTGCGGGCCAGGTCCTCGCCAGTTCGTCGCCCCTGCCGCTCTCCCTGGGACAGCATTCCAGCCGGCGTCCTTCAGCATCGAACACCTTGAAGAACATCAGGGAGGCGCCGTCGTATTGAAGATGAATTACGATGGTGCCTACCGTCCGACAGATCTGGGTGATTTCGCCCCAGACCCGGGTCATGAAGACCTTGCTCGGAGCGACGACCGCGACCTCCGCTCCGGTCGAAAGGGTGCCGCAGTCGGCATGCTGCAGCCAGAGCTCCAGAGCCCCGCTCAGCGGCATCTCGAAGGCGAAGGAAGGAGGGAGGCGGATCCAAGAGCTTGGAGGCATGGCGGCGTGGAGCACGAGCTCGCGAGAGGAGCGCTCGACATGGACTCCAGGGGGAACAACGCGCACCACCGTGACTCTCCGGCGTTGACGGCGGCACCGTCGATGTCGCTCGACGCCTTCTGCCCCAGGACCTACGACGCGGGCGTGCAAGGGTAGGGGAAACCCAGGTAGCGGCCGCTCGTACCAGGGCCTCGGTGCCTCCTACTGAGCACCCTCATCTCGTTGGCGGAGGGCTAGCCACTTCTTTGGCGGAAGTGGGTCAGGACCCTCTCGGGGGGCCTTTCCCTTCTCTTCTGCAGAGAACCGGCGGGTTGGTGCCATTGCCTTAAGGAGGAGCAAGAACAAAGAAGAAGAAGAAGAGGAGCAGCAAGAAGGGATGGACTGAGGGGATCGCCCAGCCCCGTACTTATAGCTAGAGGAGGATAACCGCCAAGCACCACGATCGCAGGTAATCATGACCGTTTTCTCTACATGCAGGGACTTGTCAAGTCGTGCGGTCGCCCAGGCATCGTGGGGAAGTGCATACACCCACGTCCAATCAGTCGCCACGCGGCGCCCAAGGCCGCAGGCTGTTGGGGCCCACGCCGCTTCGTGCTTGCCCCTCCGCTCCCCCGCTAGGTCAAGCCCGGGCGCACCTTGGGCCCGGGGCTACTATCGGCGTTCTGGCGACGGGGGTCCCCAGACTTGCCTGCCTGCGGCCTGCGGCGTGGCTCAAGTGGGGGCCCAGCGCATCCCATCTTCATCAACTCAAGCTCAAGACCCTCGCGAGGGGCCAAGCCTCGTGGGGCGGATGACCGGAAGCTTCCTCAAAGGCAGCCTCTTCAGGAAGGCTCGCGAGGAGGCAGAGAGATCAAGGCAGGGGTACCTTGCGAGGAACCCATGACGCAAGCCATGACGACCGAGACCAGGCAGGTGCCAGACGGGCGCCGGCCTGCGCAGTGTCCTTGTTTCCTCTTTGGTGCAAAGGGTGCAAGCACAGGCAAAGGCATCAAGCAAATGTTACCTTTTCGGTGCAACGAGACCATGACCAGCAGAGCGGCAGGACGGAGGTCACCGTGGAGCCCAAGACGGCGTCATCGCCAGTACTTTTGGCAGCTGAAGAACACCTTTGGTCATGATAACTTGTACTAGCTGTTCCCCTTCAAAATGGCCAATTGTTGGCGCCCTTCCCGCTCATTATTTGGGGAGAGGCCCAGTGCCTCTATAAATAGAGCTAGCCACCATAGAGTAGAGGACATCGAGACAGAGATTGATCGATCCACCGATCGAGAGAGAGGGACAGCTAGAAATCTGGTAGATCCCTAGCAGAGAGAGAGAGGCGACTGAACTCACCCTAGCAGTTCATCGCACCAGCCCAAGAACACTTCTCGCGAGGCTGTTCTTCCTTTGTACTGTTCATCGTCAGCCCCTGAGGCAATCCACCACACCACACACTGGAGTAGGGTATTACACCACAATGGTGGCCCGAACCAGTATAAACCTCGTGTCCGATGCGTTGTTCGTTGTTTCCAGCTTAGATCATGCGAGAAGATTGGGCGTAGATCGGTAGGGGAGAGATCTCCGTGCGCACCCCGATGTTCGAACCTCAAGGGTCTGCCGGAACCCGAAATCCGACAAACTACGCCAAGGCCACCCCGAATCGGTACCCGTTTTTCATCGACTACTTCTCTTGCGGCCTCTGCCCTCCTTCCTCCGATTTCTTCAATGATGTCATGCACACATTTGTCTTCCACCTTTTGGATTTTACCCCAAATGCCGTGGCGTGCATGGCTCTTTTTGCCCACCTTTGTGAGGGCTTCGTCGGAGTCGTCCCCAACACGGCGCTCTTCTGCCACTACTTTCACCCTTGCATCCAGAGGAGAGGCACCATCTCTGGTTGCGTCACCTTGATCCTGAGGTCCAAAGGGGCCGCGTACCCAGATAGCGCCCAGAAGGAGAGGTGGGAAGAATGGCGGAGCCGGTGGTGCTAGATCGAGGAGGACGACCCACAGGAATTCTGGCGGGTTCGCCAGGTGCCGCCGGTTGGCAGGACCGACTGGGGCAATGTCGACGCCCAGGACGACAAGCTCAAGGTCTCCATCACCCGGATTCTCCGCCTCACCGAGGCTGGGCTCACCCTTGAGATGATCGATCGGGGCGGATTTCATCCGCCGCCGGATCGCTCCGCTGCATAACAAGGGGAGGCCGGCCTGGCTCTTCATGAATGCGGCCGATATCATGAGGCTTCGCTCCGGCCTCGACCACAACTTCACCGTGCTGGCGCACACACACTTCTGGCAGCGGCTCTTCCATCTCGACGTGGGCCGCAACAGCAGGGCTGAGAGGTCCGACAAGGCCACAAGGGCCGGCAAGGTTGCCAAGGGGCCCTTGTTTGGGTTGTCGGTAGGGGTGATCCTGCTGAGCAATAACTCACGCCGGAACGACATCATCGCTATGATGCCGGACTGTAACGCGCATGGCCTCGTCCCCAACTAGGCCGTGCCATCGGACGAGCAGGTGCAGGAGTTCTTCGACAATCTGGAGGAGAAGTACGTCCATGACGAGCCGCGGCTCGTCCAAGACACCACCCGGGCGGAGCTGGACTACATCGCCGCCAGGCCGGCGGAGGTGGACCTTGCCAAGGAGGCCAGCAGCGCCTGCGGTGTGGAGGACAAGGCCGCGGCGGCCGCAGAGCAGAAGGAACTCGCCCAGTGGGTGGAGTCTGTTGGGGAGGCCAGCAGCATCGGCACCGGGGCTCCTCTTATTGAAGACGACGATGATGAGCCGTCCGAGGAGGAGGCTGAGGCTGCCGACCCCCCAGCCACGGGGAAAAGGCGGGTCCTGCGACGGGCCACCTCCACCGAGCAGGTCCGGCCTGGCAGGGCCATGCCACCCCGGCAAACCCAGGAGACGTTCGCGCGCCAAGCAAGGGCTGCAGCAGCGAAGAAGTTGGTGAAGGCCGCAGTGGCGAAGAAGAAAGCATCTTCTTCTTCATCCAAGCGTCCCCCAACTCCACCTACTTCCCCCCCTCCGCCCACTTCCCCTCCTCCCGTAGACGACGCCACGGAGTTCTTCTTTGACCTCAGGTCTCTCAGCCCGAGGAGGAAGAGGAAGACAACAGAAGAGGACGGAGAGCAGGAGGATGAGTAAGCGCCGTTTCCTTTCGTCATCTTCAACTCCACTGATTATACTTCTCATCTTGACTTGTTTTCGTATTGGCAGGGATATGGAGACACTGGTCCAAAGGGTGTAGAGGGCCAGGTCTTCGGCGGGCGGCCAGCCCCCGACGGGCACCTCTAAGGCGCCACTGGTGGTGGTGAGCAGTCCGGACAGCAGCCCCCGGCGCAGCCCCCTGTGTAAGTTTTCCACTCACTTCCCGTCGACGTGTACCAAGGGCATGATCCTTGGCACTGACCTTGTCGTGATCGCAGGGGGAGGACAGCAGTAGGAGGGGCCCCCAAGGGCTACCCCCAGCATGCCGCCTCCGTCAACCACGCTGCCCCGAGGGGCGTCCCCGGCAAGGGCGCCAAGCTCCGAGCCCATGCACATGGAGGAGGAGGAGGAAGGCTTGGGCACTGGCGGCCGCACCTCGACGCCTGATGCTGGCGGAGATGGGGCCTCTGCTTCCCAGCCCAGCACGGGCAAGCCACTCTCCCTCCGTCCCTTCTATTTTGTTCTTCTTGAATCCTAGTCTTGGCTTCACTCCCCCTTCCGATACCCAGATCCTCTCCCGGCGGAGCCGGATGACCTGGACACCGTTATCGAGGATGTCGCCAAGAATGCCGCGGCGGAGGCCGAGAATACCACCGCTGAAGAGTCCGCCAAGGGTGCTTCCAAGGACGCCACCAAGGGGCCTGCCGGGGAGCCCGATAAGGCTATTGCCGAGGAGGCCGGTAAGGGACCTGCCGGGGAGGCCGGCGAGCCCGTTGCCGAGGAGGAGGGGGCTGATGACCAGCCTTCCTCCTCTACTGCCTCCGGCTCTGGCAGGTACCTAAGGGTGAGCGACGACCTCTTCGTCCAGCTCCCAGGGTCGTCGAGCTCCAGGGAGCCCATCGAGGAAGAGGTTTTCGATGAAGAGGTGCTTGCCGCCGCCGGGCTCGAGGTTGTTGACGAGCCGAGCGCTAGTGGCGATGGTTCTCAGGAGGAGCGGCTTCTCCAGGCAATGGGTGCCAACTTCCGGAAGACCCAAGCACTCCACCACGCCTGCCTGTACAAGGCCATGTCCAGGGTGGCAACGGTGGACAAGGCGGAGGCGGACCTCAAGGTGCGTGTCGCCGAGACGCAGAATTGGTTCCGCCAAGCTTGTGAGGAGCTGAAGGTCGCCCAGGGTGAGCTGGCCAAGCGCGAGGTGGAGCTCACCATGAAGCAGGCCGATATTGTGAAGGCCCAGGAGACGGCAGAGAGCTTGGCCGCCGCAGCCGAGGCCGCTCGAGCCCAGCACCAGGCCGCGCTGAACTCCCAGGAGGAGGACCTTGCCGCGCGTGAGGAGAAGCTTGCTGCAACACTCCGCGGCAGGGATGAGGAGGTGGAGAAGCTCGTCGCGGAGTGGACCCAGGGGCTGGAGCAGCGGCACAGGGAGGCACTCAATGCCCAGGCCCAGATTCACACCGACAAGACGAAGGAACTAGAGGTGGAGCGGGACGGGCTCAAAAACCAGGTCCTGGCGCTGTCCAAGGAGAAGGACACGACCAACAGCGCCCTGATGGAGGCGCAGGGCATGGTCCTCAGCAGGCCCGGGGAGCTCTCCGAGGCCAACAACTCCATCAGAGACCTCACCTGAAGCTGGAGGGTCTCGAGGGGATGTTGTCAGAGAGCAAGGCCCGGGAGGAGACCCTGACCAAGAACCTGGAGACCGAGAAGCAGCTGCGGAAGGACGACGCCCTCTCCCATAAGGAGCACGTGGAGGGCGAGAACCGCGGGCTCAATCGCCGCGCCGCCGTTGCCGACAAGGTCACCACGCAGCTGGCTACCATGGGGATACCGGATGTGAGGTACACCCCGGAGCCGAACTTGAGCGCCAACTGCAGCCTGACCCTATTCTTTGAGAGGGTTGTCGGTGCCTTGGAGCGGCTTCGTCCCAACCGGGCGGCCTCGCTGGCCAATGAGGCCCGGAGGCTTTGCGAGGGTGCCATGACAAAGGTTCTCACCAAGATGGCATACTGGAACCCCAACCCCAACCTCGACTTTGACGCCGCGCTGGATAGCTTGCCGGCGGGTGTGGACCTTGCGGCGCTCGAGGAGCGTAGCGAGCCCATCATCAGCCACATCGGTGAAATCGAGATGGTGGAGGGCCAGCGCCGAGATTAGGCACCCCGTCTCCCACTGTTGCTGCAGGTTCACGACCAAGACAAATTTTATCTTTAGTTAGAACCGCAGCAACAATTGATGTAATATAACTATGCAGCACTTTCTGTACAATGCGTGTTATCTTCCTCTTCGATCTTCCCCTCTGTATGTTTACCCTACGTTAAACAGGCAGGCTTGCCGGTGCATAAACCCTGCGCGGCACCTTGAGGACGGATCCTCAATGGCCTGCCGGGTGTGCTTGCTGTCGAGCGAGCCACCTTACTGTTTTGAGTTAGAACCGAGAGCATTGCCAACTGCGGAAGGCTACCCTGCCACTCTCGACGCGGCCACTTGAGCTGTTGAGCGGACTCGAAACAGAACAAGGGTGTTGCCAATTGCGGAAGGGCCCCTTTGCGTGCAGGCTTTCATACATAGGGCAGGACCTCCGAGGACAATAACCTCATATATAGCAAGGAAATTGCTTAAGGTTTCGTATGACTTAGCTTTCCTGTCCCCACACCGGCGTCCTTCGCGCTTGCAGGCGCCGTAGTTCCCTTGGATGTCTTCTTCTCCAAAAGCCATGGCCATGAGGAACTGCTAAGCCAGCCGCTAGACCAGATTCTCACAACTGCGCCCCTACCTGGCACGCCAAATATGTCGGTGGGAAATGACACCTATGGGATCACAAGAATCCCTATTACGTTTGCCGGGGCGCGGGGTCGTGAGAAGAGCAGGATTAGCAGTCAGCACGAGGATCGTTTACCCAGGTTCGGGCCGCAAGGATGCGTAAAACCCTAGTCCTGCTTTGGTGGATGTATTCAGTGTTCCTGGGCTTTCGAACTAGCTATGGTGGCTGCGTAGTTCAAAAGACCCGAATCCCCTTCCAATACACCATGGGCCTCCTTTTATAGTCGAAGGGGCTGCCATAGTGGCACACACGAGGTGGGAAGGCCTACAATACTGCGAGCTTATCGCCAGTATTACAGGACAAGACGCATTTAATGCATTGCTTAGGTGTCCCTTATCTTTATCGGGGACGGGAACTAGGCCCGTCCTGTCCGTCACCGCTCCTCCTCGCTTCGACACGCGCCCAGGCTAGCGATGCATCCAGTGCCATGTAGACAGGAAGGCAGCTGAGGTGGTGCGGTAGTAGGGCCTTCATGAAGGTCCGCATGCCGCCACGCAGGTGCCTACTGATTTGGGATGGAAGTTGTATGTTGCCACGCAGGTGCCTGCCCAGCTGGTTGGGCTTGCAGCTGCATGCGAATGACGGTGGTAGTCTTGGCTGGTACGGGTCTGGCAGTGGCCCTGCTGATGCCCTCGGCAAAGGCCTTGCCGGGGGCCCGGCAAGGGTCTTGCCGTGGCGTTGCTGTCATCCCCGTCAAGGGTCTTGCCAGGTGCCTTGCTGTCATCCCCATCAAGGGTCTTGCCAGGGGCCTTGTGGACTTCCTCGGCTAGGATCTCGCCGAGGGTCGCCGTCTTCTGGTCCTTATCTGATCCTGAGTGTTTCTCTGTCTTCACAAAGATCTGCATGCCAACTTGGAGGTGCCTCCCGAGCCCTGGCCGAACGTGGTTGATGGTGTTGGAAACCGTGGGCTCAAGGGTGGTGCGCTCCGCTGGCGTTGGGTGAGCTTCCCCAGCAAGGGTCTTGCCGGGGCCGCGGAGGCTGCCCCGGCAAGAGTCTTGCCGGGGGAACCTGCTTCGTCCTTGTGCTCTTTGTGCTCTCGGCCTTGGCGTTGTCTTGTTTGCCTTGGTGCTTCGACTTCTCTCCGGCCTCCCTCCTCTGCCCTGCTAAGTGTGGCCGCGACGCGTGCCTCTGACCGCCCACGCACAAGTAAAGGGGTCAAAAGGAGAGCCCCTACTTTTGTACACCAACACTCTCCCAGTTTATTTGTTTTGAATCCTTTCGTCTTATAAGTTTCAAATTCAAATTTAGAGGGGCAGTGGGGCCGAGAGGGGTGAGCCGCAGGTCGGGGGACGTGTGGTGTAATGGGTTCATGCGGCGTCATGGGAATCGCGTGTGGCCGTGGTAGAAACTTGATGCTCGCTGCATTTAAGGTGGCCCACATGTCATGAACACAAAGGCAGAGGGCGGTGCAGCCGAGAGGGGTGAGGCGCACGTCGGGGGACGTGGTGCTGTGGGTTGGAGCGGCGTCGTGGGAATCGCGAGTGGCAGTGGATGAAACATGATGGTCGCCGTACTTGAACTTCCATGGACAAGCTGTCATGTCTACGGACAGATGCATTGCATATCGATCACTTGAAGGAGTAGTAGAGAAAGCTAGGCGGATAAATATTTCCTTATAGTCAAGAGGACCCATGCTACTACTTGTTCCAAAGACATGCACACCATCGAAATAGTCCATCTATATCAATAAACATAGAGAGGGAATATTTTTTTTACAAGAGAGGAAATAGCTCATCCATGCATAATGCTCTGCTTCTGGTGCAGCATCTTCTTCTTCTCATTTTCTGTCGGAGACGGCTTCGCCACAAGCTCTCTGGACCTTGCAGCTATGTCGAAATTCACACGGGCATCGAGGGCAGCATATTTTATCCGCTCGTACGTCAAGGGATAATTCTCCCATCCAGACGACCTTAATGCCACCGTCTCGTCACCCTTCTGAAGATTTGTTCTGAGGACAAAATTTTCTACGTCGAATATGGATGGTGTCGGTTTATCACAATCTTCTACAGGAATTTTTATTCTAGTTTGTAGGTCAGTGATGCTTTTCAAATCAAGGTTGTACGGCTCCAACTTATGTTTGTCCCCTGGGATGGCTGCCCCACAGAAGTATATGTCCTCCCGAGACAAGCAATCGTGAAGCTCACCGGGTATGGAGGGCGCGTGTATGATGTGGTACACCAAAACATCATCTTCGAGGAACAGCTGAAGGACAGCGGCGCGTTGGATCTTCCCAGTGGCACGCTCCGTGTACTCTGCGTCGAGACCGATGAAATTCATCTCCACCTTTTGGAGGGAGTTGGATACATTGTTGATCCACTTCTGAACAATCCTTGGGTGGTCGGTGATTGTGGCAACTATGCTCAACGAGCCTTCGACGAGGACATGTTGGATGCTAAAAACCTGCATCTCGATCTCTTTCGCCATTTGGAACCGCTGGACCGGAGGGCTATGGTTTCGAGAATTAGGATTAGATGGCTCGTCTACCTGAAGAAGATGATTATTTATAGGGGCTTCGGAATTACTCTAGGAGGATGTGAAGAGGTTAAAACAATGTGAATTCAGTGTGGTTTGGATGCAAATGAAGATCAAGGAGTAGTGAAAAAGCCGAGGAAAATCAGTTCCCGATGGAGAAGTAAATGGGAGAAGTTATGCACATGCATGAGGAGAGCTGCGGTGGTTTGACTGCTGCATGCAATGGACTGGACGAGCTCTTCGGTTGCCTTTTCTCTCTCCCATGCGCATAGAATGGCCCACTCGTATGTTGCAGTTTATTGGCTGGAGTCTGGCTGCAGCTGCTCATGCGTACGCTACTTAATGTTGTGAATGCGGGGCATGGAGGGAAATGGGTGCATGCAAAAGGGTATATACGCAGACTAATTAGAGAAATACTGAAAAATTATGCGCAGACAAAAGAGGACCGGAGGGATTACTACTCATGTTCCCACTACGGTTAAGGAATATGCGGTTATCCTCAAAAAAGAAATGTCCTTCTTCGCGCTTCCGCATGCACGAGAATTTGGTTATGCTCGCAATATGGATGATAGCTGGAGGATGAAGTGAACCCAGAGGCATGCTAGCATGGGAGTGTACTCATGTTCCTACTACTCCTACTACTAGTAGTAGTAGTAGTAAAACTGTGGTACACTTGATGGTCAAAATACTATTATTCAAACGGTCCTCACAGTGAAGTGACAAGACCCTGCGCCCAAGGTGACACCAGTCCAGGCGGCGTGTCCGGGTTACCAATGCCAGCCTCACCTTGTGCACTGTCCAGTCACTGTTACCGCTATTGTATAGCATGCCTCCCCTCATCTCCCTCTCCCCTAGCACCACTCCATCTCCATCTCCATCTTTCCTAAGATCCTGAGGTCACTCTTCATTATCTCACTATATCCCCCGCATACCCTCTGTCGGTGTCAAAACGGGCGGATCTCGGGTAGGGGGTCCCGAACTATGCGTCTAAGGTTGATGGTAACAGGAGATAGGGGACACGATGTTTACCCAGGTTCAGGCCCTCTCTATGGAGGTAATACCCTACTTCCTGCTTGATTGGTCTTAATGAATATGAGTACTACAAGAGTTTATCTACCACGAGATCGTAATGGCTAAACCCTAGCAGTCTAGGCTGTATGACTACGGTATTGAGTATATCCTTTCCGTACTACACCCTCCGGTTTATATAGACACCGGGGGGATCTAGGGTTACATAGAGTCGGTTAGATAAGATGGAATCTTCATAGTTTTTCGCCAAGATTGCATTCCATGCCAAGGAGAGTCCCATCCGGACACGAGTACAGTCTTCAGTCTTCATATCTTCACAACCCATCAGTCCGGCCTATAGATAATAGGCCGGACACCCGAGGACCCCTTAGTCCAGGACTCCCTCAGTAGCCCCTGAACCTGGCATCCATATCCGGCGCGTAGTGCTGTCTTCGACATTGCAAGGCGGGTTCCTCCTTCTGAACTCCCGAATAGTCTCCAGACGAATTGATCGTGTCCAGACCTATAACACACACCGCACACAACCGCAGAGAGAATATAATAACACATGAGTCCAATCTGCTAACAACTTTAGTAATGTGACGTCACGCCTGTCTGGTCATAATTCCGAACCGTTTTTCGCCCCACGTTTCGAGACGCGGTTGTCATTGGCACCTCTTGTCAAAGCAGAGATCATGTCCCCTTATTACGGGATTCGCATCAACACGGGCGTGGGTAACCCAACCGTGTCATTTACACAGCCCTTGGGAACAGGCGAATTTTAAGGCGAATGGGGGGGGGGCGTTCGATATTCACTGCCCTTATAAGGAGATAAGATTCCCCTTTCTTCTCCCACACTTTCTTCCCGCCTCTCCGTTCTTGAGCTCCAACGCCCAAGTCCTCATTCGTTCCCATTCCAACAAACACTCAACCATGTCTGAATCTGGAGCCGGTGGCAAGTGGATGGCCTCCTCCGTTAAGAGGAAAGATATAGGGGAGCTCCGAGTGGCCGGATACCTGGCCAAGGAGATCGTTCACCGACTTCCGGCTAAGTGACAGATCGTCCCCACCCCCGAGCCTCATGAGAGAGTGGTGTTCCTCACACATTTTGTCCGCGGGCTGGGATTCCATCTGCACTCGTTTGTCTGCGGATTGATGTTTTATTCTGCGGGATGGGATTCCTCAACGTCTCGGCATTTATAGTCGTGTGCGAGGCCTTTCTCCGCATCCCACCTCATTTCAACCTATGGCTGAAGACCTTCATTGTGAAGCCGAAGGTGGTGAGCGGTCGACAAGCAGAGTGCGGAGGAGCTATGTTGGGTAGGATGCCCAACGTCACCTTGCTTGAAGGTTCTTTCGTGGAAACAGTGAAGGGGTGGCAATTAGGGTGGTTCTACATCACTGAGCCGCGCGACACCAACTGGACGGCGGCCCCCAAATTCCAATCCGGAGTTCCGATGCGGCTCACCTCCTGGCAAGAGAAGGGCCTAACCTGGGGTTTTCCGGGCGAGCTGAGAGGACTCCAGACGTGTGTCCAGAACATGATATCCAACAAGATCATGCTTGTTAATGTGATCCAGGTTATGATCATCCGCCGGATCCTCCCGTGCCAATGCCGGACTTGCTATTTGTGAGAATTCAATCCGGCCAAGCACCAGACGCTGCTAGAGCTCTTCGGCACCACGCAAGGGGATATGTGGAAAGTGCTCTTCAAGGCCGGCGAGACGCTACCGCCTACAACCGAGGATCATGGGCTTAGCTCAAAGCGCCAAGCCAATTTGGTAAGTTCTTTCATGCTCTCAAGGCATAATCTTTACTAGCGTATTGTGAGAAAGAAGTCTAAGCTCTCCTATCAATTTTTTCCTTAGGCCTGGACCGACATAGTGAGGCGGATTAACTGTCCAGCCCCGCGACCCGAAGACAAAGAGACCCCACTCCTGACGAAGATGTTGTTCCCGACGCCTTATAACGTGCCAGAGAAGAAGACCCAGAAGGAGGCCAAGGAGACCAGGAGTGGCCTTCGTCGAAAGGATACTTCAGACGTGTCGTCTGAAGACGAGACTGACCCTTCGGTCACCGAAGACGACAACGAGGAGGAGGAAGAAGACAACTCCCCCCTGAGGGGGAAGGAAGATAAGGGTGGCCTCCACAAACCTGGAGGCGAAGGCACCCAAGAGGGGGAAGGGCTCCCTCATGGATAACTCCGCGTGGGATGTCGATAGCAGTCCAGAACAAATGCCCCAGACCAAGCCTCAGGCCGCTTCGTTAGTAACAAAGACCTTATGCTCATCGAAATGCATGGCCCTTCCCTTTTGTCATATTAATATGTTTAATTTATGCTATTGCAGTCCGGCCCACGATAGATCTCCGCAATCCTCGACAGAGGGCTCGCTAGACTCAAAGGAGATTGCTAGCATGCCGCCGCCACCTGCTCACTCTACCTCTCCCCAAAGGCGATGATGAGATGGTATCCCAGAGGGCCTTTCCTGACCGAGGGGAGGCTCCGGAGATCGTCAGGGCGGCGTCCAAGGATGACTGCACAGCCGCCGGACGCATGGGGGAAGAAGCCCCCATGGGGCCTGATGGTCGGAGCCGAGTCCCTTTCGGCCCTCAGCCAGATATCATTCCGGAGACCTGCACGACTCCAGAGTTTGGCGAACGGCCTTCCCCGAAAGGAGGGGGTGTGCCTGTTCCGCTGGTGACCTCTGTCCGACCAGAGGCGCCGAATGATCTATAGATGAACACCATGTCCTTATGGGTACGGTGATCAAAAAGGTTGAGTCTGCCAAAGGCAGGCTCACCGACGCCTGCACTAACCTTTTAACAGGCTTTTAGGTAATAATAATAATTGTAGAAAGAATATCACAGTGTAGACAGTAGCCCCTGATGCTCTGTTCGGTGTCCGGAAAGAAAAGCCGAACAGAGGATCAAAACAATTTTCGTAGGAGTCTAACATATGATATCTATTTAAATAAGTAGGTGTCGCTGCTGGCTGCTGCCGCTCATACCGTGGAGGTCTCTGAACTGAATCAGAGCCTAGAGCGGGCCAAGGAAGAGCTCAGCCTTGGGAAGAAGCAGCTGGAGGATAGCCAAGGTATGCAGTAACCTGTGCGTGTATGTTCGGAAGGATGAATACTACGTGCCGACTAAAGTGTCATCGACTATGCTAGGGGCCACGACCGAGGTGGTGGCCCTCAAGAAGGCATTAGCTGAGGCCGAGGACAAAGCGGCCAAGGAACACGCTGTACGTGAAAAGCACGAGGCCCGTGTCAGCGAGGTTCAGCAAGAGCTTCAGGATGCCGTCAAGATGTACGAGTCCCTGGAGCATGATTCTTAGAGACAAGCGTCCGAACTTGCGAAGGCCCGCAAAAGCAGAAGAGGCTCGAGCCGAGTCCCAGAGCGCCCTTTAGGAACTCCAGGCGGCTAAGAAGATTGCGGTAGGTAAGTCTTTCATTATGCGAAGCAAGTCTGTGAAGGAAACACTCCTTTTACTTACCTGAGTTTTGTGCTCTACAGAGGCATTTACGGATTTGCCGCACAACGTATCCGATGCTGCTGAATTCTATCGAGCGGAGGAAGGGAGTTCGATAGAGAAGCTGTTCTGGTCTCAATATCTTGGGCCAGAACATCTGATATCCTTCAGCAACCAGCTGAAATAGTTGGTCGAGCTGTACAAGCGGCTGAGGGAGTCCTGGATTAGGGGGTCCTCGGACAGCCGGACTATGTCCTTTGGCCGGACTGTTGGATTATGAAGATACAAGATTGAAGACTTCTCCCCGTGTCCAGGTGGGACTCTCCTTTGCGTGGAAGGCAAGCTTGGCAATTCGGATATGTAGATCTCCTCCCTTGCAACGGCTCTCTGGAACCCTAGCCCCCTTCGGTGTCTATATAAACTGGAGGGTTTAGTCCACAGGACGACAACAATCATAATCATAGGCTAGCTTCTAGGGTTTAGCCTCTACGATCTTGTGGTAGATCAGCTCTTGTAATACTCATATCATCAAGATCAATCAAGGAGGAAGTAGGGTATTACCTCCATCGAGAGAGCCCGAACCTGGGTAAACACTTTGTCCCCTGCCTCCTGTTACCATCTGCCTTAGACGCACAGTTCGGGACCCCCTACCCGAGATCCACAGGTTTTGTCGTCACCATAAGGTTTGATGTCTCCTTCGATCATCGGCAACGATGCAATCTAGGGTGAGGTTTTTCTCCCCGGACAGATCTTCGTATTTGGTGGCTTCGCACTGCAGGCCAACTCGCTTGGCCATCTAGAGTAGATCGAGAGCTACATCCCCGGCCATCAGGTCAGGTTTGGAAACTTAAACTATACTGCCGACATCCGCGGAGACTTGATCTTCGACGGATTCGAGCCCATGTCAGGTACGCTGCACCGTCACGACGAGCATGACCTAGCTCAACCGCCGGACGGTGTTCGGGAGATCACACCTGTGGCTACTCCGGCCCTCGATCCAGAGCAGATCACGCCATCCGAGGAAGGGTGGATGAACCCCGCCATGGAGGCCGCACACTCAGCGGCGATAGAGTCGAATACTGACTTCACCTCCTATGAGACCTATGTTGCCGGACCCTTGGATTCGTCCCCGGCCACATGCTCTGAACCGCCTGCGTCCGTGCCTATCGAATCTGATTGGGCACCGATCATGGAGTTTACCTCCGTGGATATCTTTCAACACTCGTCCTTGGGCGGCGTGCTAAATTCATTGAGGTCTCTCTCCTTGTCAGGAGACCCTTGGCCGAACTATGTCCGGCTTAAGTGGGAAGCGGACGACGAAGAAATTTGCTCCACACCAACCACCCACTTAATAGCCACTGTCGACGACTTAAACGACATGCTTGATTTCGACTCCGAAGACATCGACGATATGGACGACAATGCAGGAGAGGAACAGGAACCACCGCCCACAGGGCGCTAGACAGCCACTTCATCACACGATACATACATGGTGGATACACCCAAAGAAAGCAATGACGAGGAACGGAAGGATGCATCGGAGGATAATTCCCTTGAGAAGCCACCAAAGCGACGACGTAGGCATCGCTCCAAATCCCGCCTCGGCAAAAACAGCGATAACATCGCAAGAAAGAATAATACCCTGGTTGACTCCAAAGCAAACGACGACCACATGGACCCAGCGACTGAGCAGGATGAACCAGCAGACGGCGAACATAGTACGGAGCCGCTGTCCGATCGCGGCGACGCCGAGGGTAAAGCTCACCAACCTGTCTCCGGAGAGGAGAACAGTCCGGATGACGATGCACATATCATCCCAGAAAGGCACTTGGAGCAAGAGGACCTCCATAGAAGGCTTATTGCCACCACGAGGACTCTGAAGAAGCAGAAGCAAAGGCTTAAGGCCGCACAAAATACACTCAATAGTAGATGGAACAAAGTGCTCGACACTGAAGAAAAGTACGGTGGCAGCCGCCACACAAAGAGCTATCCAAAGCGCAAGCTGCTGCCTGAATTCGATGACGAGGCTCTAGAGCCTATACATCCGAAAAATATAACGGCCGATCAGCCGGATCCACCACCCCATGCCCGCGATAGGGCGGCTAACGATGTTGCACATAAGTCAGCACACGATTTACGTGAGGACTTGCACCAAAAAGCCGGTATGACCAGGCCCATCTACGGATCTAGGAAGCTCGCTCCGACACAGAATCAAAACCGAACACTACAACCCTCAGAATGCCATGACACATCCAAATACAGGGGTGTTGCGCACCCCCTATGCTTCACCGATGAGGTTTTGGATCACGAATTTCCAGAAGGATTCAAACCAGTGAACATAGAGGCATAGACGGAACGACAGACCCTAGGGTCTGGATTGAGGACTTTATCCTTCATATCCACATGGCTCGCGGAGATGATCTCCACGCCATCAAATACTTACCCCTCAAGTCGAAAGGATCAGCTCGGCACTAGCTAGAGAGCCTCCCCGAAAACTCAATTGTAAGTTGGGAAGAGCTCGAAGATGCTTTTAGTGCTATTTTTCAAGGGACCTATGTCCGACCTCTGGATGTAGAAGATTTAAGTCATATAGTTCAACAGCACGGAGAATCAGCCCAAAAGCTTTGGAACATATTCCTCACTAAGAAGAATCAAATTGTCGACTGCCCGGACGCTGAAGCCTTAGAGGCGTTCAAACACAGTGTCCGGGACGAATGGCTCTCCAGACACCTCGGCCAGGAAAAACCGAGGACAATGACAGCCCTAACAAGCCTTATGACCCGCTTTTGCGCGGGCAAAGATAGTTTGCTGGCCCGTAGTGGCACCAGCGACCTAGGCACATCCGAGGTCAAGGATGGCAATGGAAAACCATTACGCGATAAAAGCAAGCATCGAAAAAATGAAGACAACCCAGACAACACGACGGTAAATGCCGGATTTCGGAGCTCTCGACCCAGTCAACGGAAAAAGCCATTTAAAGGAAGCAGAGATGGACCGTCCAGCCTAAACAAGATTCTAGACAGATTATGTTAGATTCATGGCACCTCCGACAAACCCGCAAATCACACCAACAGAGAATGCTTGGTCTTCAAGCAGGCCGGCAAGCTAAACGCCGAACATAAGGGGAGAGAAACACCAAGCGAAGATGAGGATGAGCCTCGCCAGCCAAACCCTGGGGGACAGAAAAAATTCCTACCGGAGGTCAAAACAGTGAACATGATTCACGTAACGAAGAGGAGGACCAAACGAACACTCCAAGACGTATGCGCCATGGAGCCCTCTACCCCCAAGTTCAACCCTTGGTCGGCCTACCCAATCACTTTTGATCGCGGGGATCACCTGACTAGTATCAGGACATAGTCTGCAAAATGGGGACAGACCCGACAAGAATCAGCCAAAGCAATACTACCTTTAAAGGAGTAATACCAGGCCCAAAGGCCCGCTGCACGGGCTCTCTAGTACTAGAGGTTGTATTCAGTTCTCCCGACAACATCCGAAGTGAAAAGTTAACCTTCGACATTGCTCCATTCCGAAGCGGCTATCAAGCACTACTTGGAAGAACGGCCTTCGCTCGTTTTAATGCAATACCGCATTACGATTATCTTAAGCTTAAGATTCCCGGTCCACGTGGCATCATCATAGTTAGCGAAAACACAAAACGTTCCTTACGTGTGGAAGAATGTGTGGCGGCTTTAGGAGCCGAACACTGAACGCCCTCTCCAACCAGAATAAACGATCGGTCGTCAAGACCACGGACACGGCTAGACAAGTCCGGCGCACCACTAGCTGTAACAGCTCAGATAAACCTAAGCCTGGGTCGATGGATATACCCCCATAGGTGGTGCTAGGGGCTTCCCACATGTAAAAAGGACTACAGTTCGGCTTGATCTTATTTAGATTGAATTATAATGGTTTATTAAGAGTAACTTATTTTTCGCATGAAAACTTTCACCTGGGCTTTTCTCTCTTACAGATGATCATCGTGCTACACCCATCCAGGATACGGCACAACGGAGACACAAGCGCAGACATGCAGCAGGGTCCCGTTCAAAGGTTTCTTTTTAGATTAAGACCCTGTGTAAACCTTTTTACTGTCTCTTGTTGCTTCACACCCTCAGGATACTCAACATAACCAAGAGGGATGTTGGCGTTATTGACATTTTGTCACGTCAGACTAATGCACGTACCTGGAAATTCAGGGCTTATTATCGAGGGCGTTACTCAGCCCAGTATACATTGTAAAGACCGAATACCTTATTGAGTGTTCAGCGTCGCGAGTTTGGCCTTATATGCATCAGCTCCGAATCATGTCTTTGGTCAATAGTTGGGTTTGCCTGGCTCTTGTGTTTTGCTACCTTACGTTCCGCTCTACCGGCTCAGGTGGCACCGGGAGAACTACTGCGAATGTGCCCTGGTTCATCTGGAGGAGCACCTTAGTAGAGAAAGCCAAAAGTGGCCGTCATGATAAAGCGCGAGACTGGTCGACCACTCGAGGACTCAGCGGAATCTTCATGATTCCTCTGCATTAACGAAAGACTGGTTTCCCGGTCATGTATGTACGTGCATCGTATTCGGATAAGCGGGAAGTACCAGGGGCTATATAGTAGCCCCACTGTCAAAGTCCTATGGCTAAGTGAAAGTGTTAAAGCAATATAGTACGATTGCCTTGTTCGCCGCGCTATCACCTCCTTAATGGTCCAAGACGTTGGATCAAGTGTGAATACGCACTTTTCCAAACACCCCCGCATTACATGTGTGGGGGCTGAAGCCGACTTCTGCAAACTTTCAGGTTATATACATACATAAAACGGCCGCACAGGAGGCATCATAATACTTTCAGGCAAAAGTATAAACACAACCTTTATAATCCAAATAGCATTGTTTTTACAATTGGGATACATGTCACTCGAACATGACACTCTTCGAGCACTAAGCCTATATTAAACGAGCACCTTCTAGGACTTCTACAAAATAGTGCTCGGTCGAGCCCTGCTCTATGGCCGGACCCCGGGTTGCAATAGCGGTGGCATCCATCTCAGCCCAGTATGTCTTAACACGGGCAAGAGCCATCCGCGCACCCTCTATGCACGCCGACCTCTTTACAGCGTCGATATGCGGCACATCACCAAGGAATTATTGCACTAAACCAAAATAACTATTCGGCCTTGGTCCTTCCGGCCAAAATGATCCACAACAGACCTCATGGCAAGCCCGGACAACCTATGGAGGTCAGCCCACTCGGCCATTTGCTCAGTTAACAGCAGCGGATGCGTTGGAGCACTAAACTGCGACCAGAACAACTTTTCCACTTCATGATCTTTTTGATCTTTGAAAAACTCAGTCGCATCAGCAGCACTCATCGCCAGGTCCGAATACGCGTCCGCAGCACTCCATAATTGATCCAGAGGGGCATACTTCAGATCTCCGAACTTCGTCCGCAACAAAAAGGGCTTGCCAGCCATGATATCTCCGGCTTGACGGAGCTCCAGCGGGTTTCCTTGGCTGCTACCTTGGCTTTCTTCAGGTCCGCCGCTTTCGCTTGGCTTTCCTTTTCAAGAAGATCATACCGGTCGGCGACATCCTTCAGTTCAATAGCCATCTTGGCTATTTTATCTTCGCTCTGGCAACGAGCAGCCTGTTTGGCTCTTAACTCTTCGGCCGCCTTTAGGGCGGCCGCATCACTCCTCCTGGCTTGTTCCTTGGCTTGGGCAAGTTCCGCCCGAAGGGTTTCCACGATGGCAACTCCATCCGCAGTCACAACATATTATAGATAACAGCATCATGCTCCTCTTAATATTTGTTGACCATCCGAAAATACATACCCTGTGCCTCATCAAGCCGCATGTTCACAAGCGCGATGTCAGCATCTGTCGAGTCAAGTTGCTGGCTAAGTCCGGCAAACTCAGCAGTCCGGCCACCCACCGGACCGTCAGCCGCCTGCACATAAAAGTAGCGCGATCATTACCTGGGACTACGATCCTCCGTTTGCCGCCTCTGGACAGCAACCAGCGTCTCAGGGGCTACTATCTATATAGAGCACACCTAGAGTGTGCAGTACCGTCATATTTTTTTTATATATCACTTTGCGTACCTCAAAGCCTCTTAGCAGGCTCATAAAAGCTTCATGCAACCCACTTTTGGCGGTTGAGATCCTCTCAACCACCGTACCCATTAAATACTATGCTCCTCTGAGATAGCGGCTTGCTCCAAAAGACCCATCAGCATGTCCGGTTGTGCACCGGAGAATCCCAGACTCTTTTTGCTGCTCTCCTTAGAAGTCGAATACCCGGGACTTCGGGTGGCCAAAGAGTTACCTTCTGGGATCGGCGGATCAGGAGAAACCCTTCGTGATGACACCTCAGGGTCATCCGCCACAGGAGGCGGGGAGTCAGGGGGAGGCATTCTCTCTCCAGAAGAAGATCCCCCGAAGACGATCTCTGTTGAGAAGTTCTACGAGCCGGACTGCAAGATATATGTCTTAGTTATTGTCCTCGAAGATAAAGCATGATATATTTACCAAAAGTACTCTTGATTCACTTACAGCTCGGTGGAGGGCTGTCCCCCGTGCGGGCACTGTGCGGTAAGGACGCCCTCCGGGGCAGGGCCCCTGGCAAAGGTTTCTTCCCTCGTTTGGAAACCTTCGTTTCCAAGTCTTTAGAGGCGGCCCTTTTCCTTCCTTGGGGAGAGGGGATTCTAGATTCTTCTTCCCAATTATCCTCCTTCGCGGAGACACTAATTCCCCTAGTTTGGATGAGTAATGCGTGAGGCCCGCTTTCGGCTTCTTTATCACTCCCTTTATCTTCGCCTGGTGGAACTTGATAAAGTGCATGCTGAAGCATCCTGGCTAGTACAGGATTCGGTGAGCCTTCGGGAAGGGGGGCCGAACACCTGATCATCTTCGCCTTTCTAATCCAGTCCTGGACGACAGCAATTTTTCCAGAATGATGTTATGACAAATGAAAATACGATGTGTTCGGCCGCAGAATTACTTACATGGGTATCTGGATGATTGCAGTTTGGACCCGCATCCTTGGTGGTGTCCAGACACTTTATTCGTGATCCAAAGAACAATCCATACATCCCTTCGAGCGTCATGCGGAAGAATTGCTGAATAGTTCGTGGTCCTTTCAGGTTGAACTCCCACATACAGAAGGATCGACGTTGGCATGGCAGGACCCGACGAACTAGCATAACTTGCATTACCTTGACGAAACTGACGTCCCTCTTGAGGAGATCTCGGATGGGACTTTGCAATGTTGGCACGTCATTAACTGGCCCCCAGTCCAGCCCCTTGTTGAACCATGACACCAGTTGTGGCGGGGGGGGACGAATGGAAGGCGGGGCAGCTACCCACCTAGTACTCTAGGGAGTTGTGATGTAAAAGCACTCCCACTGCCATAAGTTGGACACCTCCGGGAAGGAACCCTTTGGTCATGGAGCATCGATGCCTTTGCTTATTATGGCACCTCCATATTCTGCGTGTCGCCATCGATCATCTTCGTCTTCACATTGAAGGTCTTGAGCCATAAGCCGAAGTGTGGGGTGATGCGGAGGAAGGCCTCACACACGACGATAAACAATGAGATGTGAAGGATGGCATATGGGGTTAGATCGTGGAAATCGAGCTTGTAATAGAACATAAGCCCTCTAACAAAGGGATCAAGACTAAAGCCAAGCCCTCGGAGGAAGTGGGAAACAAATACGACACTCACGTTGGGTTCGGGAGTGGGGATGACCTGCCCTTGAGCAGGCAGCCTGTGCGAGATTTCTGCGGTCAGATACCTAGCTTCTCTTAGCTTCTTGATGTCCTCCTCTGTGACAGAAGAGGCCATCCACCGGCCTTGAAGGTTGGATCCGAACATGGTTGAAGGTCTGAAGCGCTTAGCCTGAGCCTTGGGTGTTGGAACTCAAGGTGGGGGAAGGGAAGGATCGAGCGCGAGAAGAAAGGGACATGCCTTGGCCCCTTTATAAAGAGGATGAATATCGAACGTCCTCCGCGTGGCCGTTCGGAGCTTGCCTAAAATCGAGGAGTCATACCAGCAGGCGTGGTTGGGTTACCCACACCCGTATTGATGAGAATCCCGTGATAAGGGGACACGATCTCTGCTTCGACAAGACGTGCCAAGAAAACCGCCTCACAATATGTGCAGTAGCTGGTTGAGAAAAACAGTTCGTATAATGACCGGGCCATGGCGTGATTTCATGTTATGAAAAGTTGTCACCATATTAGATTTGTGGAATAATATACTCTCTACGGTGGTATGTGGAATTTGTTTTGCAAAGCCGGACATGATCCTTGTGTTCAAAATCTTCTATGGATTATTCGGAGAAGGAACCCGCCTTGCAATGCCGAAGACAATCTGAGCATCGGACTCATCGTCATTCAAGCCTGGTTCAGGGGCTACTGAGGGAGTCCTGGATTAGGGGGTCCTTGGACAGCCGGACTATATCCTTTGGCTAGAGTGTTGGATTATGAAGATACAAGATTGAAGACTTCGTCCCGTGTCTGGGTGGGACTCTGCTTGCATGGAAGGCAAGCTTGGCAATTCGGATATGTAGATCTCCTCCCTTGTAACCGACTCTGTGTAACCCTAGCCCCCTCCGGTGTCTATATAAACCAGAGGGTTTAGTCCACACGATGACAACAATCATAATCATAGGCTAGCTTCTAGGGTTTAGCCTCTACGATCTCGTGGTAGATCAACTCTTGTAATACTCATATCATCAAGATCAATCAAGCAGGAAGTAGGGTATTACCTTCATTGAGAGGGCCCGAACCTGGGTAAACATTGTGTCCCCTGCCTCATGTTACCATCTGCCATGGATGCACAGTTCGGGACCCCCTACCCGAGATCCGTCGGTTTTGACACCGACAGTGGCCGAGCTGGCCATGAGGGACCTGAGAGTGCGGCTATGGCCTGCCGTGCTAGTACCCAGCAGCTAATTCGGGCTTGTGAATTGGCTTGTTAGTGCCTGCCCGCAGCTTGAGGTCGTAAAGCGGTCGGTCTGTATTGAAGGTGCCCGGATGGCCTTTGCTCGCTGCAAGATGTGGTGGGCGAAGATGGACGCTGTCGAGCTGACCAAGGGGCCGCCGAAGGGCAATGAGCACCGTACACCCGAGCGCTATTTGGCGGATGTCCTAGAGGGGTCTTGTATTGTAGCCACACAGTGCGGGTGGGACATTATTTTCGAGTGAATACTCTCGTATTTTGTCTTCTATGATGACAACAAATCCGCTTTGTAATATAATTTATGTTTAGATTGTGGCCTCCTGCGCGGCCGTGTTGTATGAAATCTGAGGGTAGGCTAGTCATCGGCTTCTGCCCTCACGTAGGTAGTACGGAGGTGTTCGGGATGGTATCTAAACAATCTTGATCCAATTATATGGTCCTTGAAGGAGTTATTTAGCGCAACGAACCAGGCAACTAGACTATACGGCTTGAACGCCCTCACTTAACCATAGGAGTTTTATAATAAAACGTAGGCGCAACCCCTGGTATATGAACCAGAGTGCTGTCAGCGTCTGATCGGGATGTACGATCCTTTGCGAAATGCAGAAAAACCTCCAACGATTTGAGACCTCCGAACAGCTGACCGGCTCTCGCCACATCATGACAGTCATTTTTCGGCTTTCTCTACTAAGGTGCTCATCCATTTAGACCAGGGCACAACCGCAGTAGTTCTCCCTTTACTACCCTAGCCGATGCAGCAGAACGTAGGGTAGCAAGCACAGGAGCCGGGCAACCCAACTATTGACCAAAAGCGTGATTCAGAGCCAATGCATATAATGCTAAATTCGGGGTGCCGAACTATACTTATAAGAAGTGTTCGGACTTTTGTTGCCATAATGTGGGGTGCTATAAAGCCCCTGGCAGACATCAAAACGTACCAAAGTGTATGGGTGCTACCTGATGGGGTTATCCACAGGGAAACTGAAAAAAAGAAAAGAGAGAAAGGAAACAGAAAAGATGTAAAGGTAAAAAAGCTGGGGTCCTACAGCTCCAGCTACAAACTGTTTTCATTGTAATGTGATTAGTACGTCAAGGCGCATTGATACAAGTAGTGCAATAAGCAACATGCTATTTAACACGCTGAAACCATGGGAGAGCTGCATGTGGGTCCTGGAAGACACGTAGAGTTATCGTCAACGGAATCACCTAAAAAGTCCCCGTATGTCTGCACTCCTCGCCATCTTGGTGTATTTATCCTTCTAGAGGACCGATAACCAGACCACCCGATGGGGCCTGTAGGATTAAACTCTGCAAGAAAACAAGCAGAAGTGAAAGTATGTGTGTATCCGATGTCGGTTGAGCCGTGCCGTGGATCACAAGCTAGTTATGCCTCCGTCGATGCCCATGGAATTTTGAGTGCGTAGTTATGTACGCGATGCGCGCATGCCACCGCTCGATCGGGACTGAGACGGAGGCCAGATTGCTAGTCAAGCTCCTGACGACCGAGCTTTCCTGCTGCAGAGTAGTTCGGACTCTCTTAAGGGTGTTCGAGGGCTCGACAGCCGAATGAAGGTTCTGCTTGAGAAGGCCGCTTTGTACTTCTGCTGCTAGGGCAGCTGTGTGCTCTTCTGTACGGAGAGAGCGTTCCGTATTGCCATTGACTGTTATGATGCTGCGTGGGCCGGGCATCTTGAGCTTGAGATAAGCATAGTGTGGCAGTGCGTTGAATCGAGAAAACGCTGTTCGTCCGAGCAGTGCATGGTAGCCGCTGTGGAATGGGACGATATTGAAGACTAGCTCCTCGCTTTGGAAGTTGTCCGGAGATCCGAAGACAACCTCTAATGTGATTGAGCCCGTACAACGGGCCTCTATGCCTGGAATGACTCCTTTAAAGGTGGTCTTTGTAGGCTTGATCCTTGATGGGTTAATGCCCATTTTTTGCATTGTATCCTGATAGAGCAGATTGAGGCTGCTACCGCCATCCATAAGGACACGAGTCAGGTGGAATCCATCAATTATTGGGTCTAAGACCAGTGCGGCTGAGCCTCCGTGACGGATACTGGTCCGGTGATCCCGGCGATCAAAAGCGATCAGGCATGACGACCATGGACTGAATTTTGGGGCGATTGGCTCTATCGCGTAGACGTCCCTGTGCGCACGCTTGCGCTCCCTCTTGGGGATGTGGGTAGCATATATCATGTTCACCATTTTTACCTGAGGGGGAAACTTCTTATGTCCCCCTGTGTTCGGTTGTCGTGGCTCTTCGTCATCGTCCTTGCTTTGCGATCCCTTTTCCCTATTCTCGGTGATTAATTTGCCGGCCTGTTTGAAAACCCAGCACTCTCTATTTGTATGATTAGGAGGCTTGTCGGGGGTGCCGTGAATCTGGCATGGACAATCAAGTATGCGGTCCAAGCTGGATGGTCCCAAATTGTTCTTTTGGAGCGGCTTCTTCCGCTGACTGGACTTAGAGCCACTGAATCCGGCGTTGACCGCCGTATACTCGGTGTTGTCACTGTTGTTTCGGCGCTTGTATCTATTGCGTCGGGACTTGTCTTTGTTGCTTTTAACTTCAGGGATGCCGGTGTCGCTTGCATTGTTTTTGCTACGGGCCAACCAACTGTCCTCACCCGCACAAAAGCGGGTCATGAGTGCCGTGAGGGCCGCCATGGATTTTGGCTTTTCTTGGCTGAGGTAGTGAGCGAGCCATTTGTCGCAGATGCTATGCTTGAAAGCTGCTAGAGCTTCGCCATCCGAACAGTCGACAATTTGGTTCTTTTTAGTTAAGAACCTTGTCTAGAATTCCTGGCGGACTCTCCGGGCTGTTGAACTATATGGCTTAAGTCATCAGTGTCCGGAGGTCGAATATATGTACCTTGGAAGTTGTCGAGGAAAGCCTCTTCAAAGTCGTCCCAGCCGCCAATGGAATTTTTAGGCAGACTGTTTAGCCAATGCCGAGGTGGCCCTTTGAGTTTTAGAGGAAGGTATTTTATGGCATGGAGGTCATCTCCGCGGGCCAAATGGATGTGGAGAATGAAGTCCTCGATCCACACCGCGAGGTCCGTGGTTCCATCATATGATTCTATGTTCACGGGCTTGAATCCTTCTGGTAATTCGTGATCCAGGACCTCATCAGTGAATCAATGAGGGTGTGCGGGGCCTCTATATCGGGCCGTATCGTGATGCAGCTCTGATAGAATCCGTCTCCGTTGTTCAGCCCGCGCATGACTGGGTTTGTCACGTCCGAATAGGTGGCCGTTGTGGCGTGTCGAGGCGTGTCCTCGCGATCCGTAGATTGATCTGGTATGGACGTGGGCTAATTTACCTCTACCTGAGTGATGAGGCGGGGCGGGCTGGTGTTCGACCTGAGTTGCCGTTTTGTCCCAACCACGTGGTGGTCGGTCGGCCGTATTGTGCAATGGTGGTATGTACTCCAGCGCCTCCTTGTCGAACTGAGGTAGCAATTTGCGCTTTGGGTAGTGAGGGAGTCCTGAATTAGGGGGTCTCCGGACAACCGAACTATATCCTTTGGCCGGACTGTTGGGCTATGAAGATACAAGATTGAAGACTTCGTCCCGTGTCCGGATGGGACCTTCCTTGGCATGGAAGGCAAGCTAGGCAATACGGATGTGTAGATCTCCTCCCTTGTAACCGACTCGGTGTAACCCTAGCCCCTCCGGTGTCTATATGAACCGGAGGGTTTAGTCTGAAGGACAACATACAATCATACCATGGTCTAGCTTCCAGGGTTTAGCCTCTACGATCTCGTGGTAGATCAACTCTTGTAATACTCATATCATCAAGAACAATCAAGCAGGACGTAAGGTATTACCTCCATCAAAAGGGCCCGAACCTGGGTAAACATTGTGTCCCCTGCCTCCTGTTACCATCCTCCTTAGATGCATAGTTCGGGACCCCCTACCCGAGATCCGCCGGTTTTGACACTGACATTGGTGCTTGCATTGAGAGTTCCACTGTGTCGTCACCATAAGGCTTGATTTCTCCTTCGATCATCGGTAGCCATGCGGTCCAGGTTGAGGTTTTCCTCCCGGACCGATCTTTGTATTCGGCAGCTTCGCACTGTGGGCCAATTCGCTTGGCCATCTGGAGCAGATCGAGAGCTACGCCCCTGGCCATCTGGTCAGATTCGGAAACTTAAACCACACCGCCGACATCCGCGGAGACTTGATCTTCGACGGATTCGAGCCCGTGTCAGGTGCGTTGCACAGTCACGACGAGCACGACGTAACTCTGCCGTCGGACAGTGTTCGGGAGATCGCATCTGCAATTACACTTGCCGTCAATCCGGAGAAAATCGCGCCATCTGAGAGCGGAGAGATAGACCCCGCCATGGAGGCCGCACTCTCAGTGGCGATAGAGCCGGATATTGACTTCACCCCATACGAGAGCCGTGTCGCGGAACCACTGGATTCACCTCCGGCCACGGACTCCGAGTCGCTTACATCTGTGCCCGTCGAATCCGACTGGGCATCGATCATGGAGTTCACCTCTGCGGATATCTTTCAGCACTCGCCCTTTGGCGATGTGCTAAATTCATTGAGGTCTCTCTCCCTGTCAGGAGAACATTGGCTGAACTATGTCGAGCTAGAATGGGATGCGGACGATGAAGAAATTCGCTACCCACCCACCACCCACTTAGTAGCCACTGTCGATGATTTAGCCACCTTGATCGACTTCGACTCCGAAGACATTGACAGTATGTACGACGATGCAGGAGACGAGCAGGAACCACCGCCCACAGGGCGCTAGAACGCTACCTCATCATATGACATATATATGGTGGACACCCCTAAAGAAGGCAATGGCAACGAGACAACAGAGGATGACCTCTTCAAGAAGCAACCCAAGCGCCTACGTCAGCGGCGCCACACTAAGTCCCGCCATAGCAAAAGTAGTGATACCGGCACAGGATATAATAACACTCCGGATAGTGCCGAAGACAACCATAATCCCCTCCAGCATGATGTAGAGCTGGAGGATGAACAAGCCAGCCCTACATGGCAGGCAGCAGATGGAGAACCGGAGGAGGAAAATTACACGCCTCTCTCCGAAGACGAGGCGAGCCTCAGCGACGAAGAATTTATCGTGCCTGAGGACCCCGTCGAACAGGAGCGCTTCAAGTGCCGGCTTATGGCCACAACAAATAGCCTCAAGAAAAAGCAACACCAGCTTCAAGATGATCAAGACTTGCTAGCAAACAAATGGACCGAAGTCCTTGCGGCCGAGGAATACAAACTCGAGCAGCCCTCCAAGAGTTACCCAAAACGCAGGTTGCTACCTAACTTCGAGGAGGAAGCATTGAAACCTCATTCACCAGTGTATGATGCGGCTGACCGGCCACTGCGTGGCCGAGCCAGAGAGGTGTTTCATCTTGAAGTTCAGCCTGCACCTCGCCGCCACTCAATCAAAAATAACAGGGCCCAGGGCAACACATGGGACCTGCGAGACATATTGGACGGTAAGGAAAAACTTGCAAGGTCAATATACGGGTCACGGACAAACGCGCCAACACGGGATGATGATCGTCGCACCGGATACACCAAAAGCAAATCCGGCCGGGCCGAATACAGTAGATAAGACTCATATGAACTACGTCGGGATATAGCCCGGCACAGAGGCGCCGCACACCCCCTATGATTCACTGATGAAGTTATGGATCACGAATTCCCGGAGGGTTTCAAACCCATAAATATCGAATCATATGATGGTACAACAGATCCCGCTGTATGGATTGAGGATTTCCTCCTTCACATCCACATGTCTCGTGGTGATGATCTACATGCCATCAAGTACCTCCCACTAAAACTCAAAGGACCAGCTCGACATTGGCTGAATAGCTTGCCAGCAGACTCCATTGGCAGTTGGGAGGATCTGGAAGAAGCTTTCCTTGACAACTTCCATGACACTTATGTGCGACCACCGAATGCTGATGACTTGAGCCATATAACTCAGCAGCCAGGGGAATCGGCCAGACAATTCTGGACTCAGTTCCTGACTAAGAAAAACCAAATTATCGACTGTTCGGACGCAGAGGCCCTAGCGGCATTCAAGCACAACATCTGTGACGAGTGGCTTGCCCGCCACCTTGGCTAGGAGAAGCCGAAGTCTATGGCAGCCCTCACGACACTCATGACCCGCTTTTGCGCACGCGACGATAGTTGGCTGGCTCGCAACAATAACACATCGAGGAATCCGGGCACTTCCGATACCAAAGATGCCAACGGTAGAAAACGTCGTAACAAACCAAAGCGCCGCAATAATGGCGATAACACTGAAGATACAGCAGTCAATGCCGGATTCGGAGGCTCTAGATCCGGTCAGTGGAAAAAGCCATTTAAAAGAAGTACTCCGGCTCCGTCCAGTTTGGATCACATACTGGATCGCTCGTGTCAAATCCACGGCACCCCTGATAAGCCAGTCAATCACACCAACAGAGAATCCTGGGTGTTCAAGCTGGCCGACAAGTTAAATGCTGAAAGCAAGGATAAGGGGATACATAGTGATGACGAGGAGGAGCCCTGGCCGCCGAACACGAGAGGACAGAAGGGGTTCCCTCCACAAGTGAAGATGGTGAACATGATATACGCAACCCACATTCCCAAGAGGGAGCGGAAGCGTGCTCTAAGGGACGTCTATGCGATGGAGCCCGTCGCCCCAAAGTTCAACCCATGGTCTGCTTGCCCGATCACCTTTGATCGCAGGGACCACCCCACTAGTATTCGTCATGGCGGATCCGCCACACTGGTCCTAGACCCCATCATCGATGGATTTCACCTCACTCGAGTCCCTATGGACGGCGGTAGCAGCCTGAACCTACTCTATCAGGATACAGTGCGAAAAATGGGCATCGATCCCTTGAGGATCAAACCCACCAAAACCACCTTTATGGCTGTCATCCCAGGTGTAGAGGCCCATTGCACGGGCTCAATCACACTGGAAGTGGTCTTCGTATCACCAGACAACTTCCGAAGCGAGGAGTTAATCTTCGACATCATCCCGTTTCGCAATGGCTATCATGCACTGCTCGGACGAACTGCATTTGCAAAATTCAATGTAGTACCGCATTACACATACCTCAAACTCAAGATGCCAGGACCTCGGTGGGTCATAACAGTGAATGGAAATATAGAACGCCTGCTCCGCACGGAAGAGCACACACTACAAAAAAATACACTTCCGTGATGATACGTGTTTATCACAGTAGGTCGCGTTTTCTGTCATGCATGTACATCCATGACGATCTTATGACAGAATCAAGATAGTCATACCTGTGCTATCGTACAAGTGTTCCATGACATTACCAAAATTATCATCACGGAAGTGTCCACTTCCATGACGATAAATCACACGTCAAAGAAGTGCTTTCGTCAAGGGTGACCGACACATGGCATCCACCGTAACGGAACGCCATTAAGCTATCGGGTCGGGTTTTGGATCCGATAACCCATTAACAGCCCCGACCAATGGGGATTTTCCACATGTAAAATCATCATTGGCTCGAGGAGACACATGTCAGGTCCGCGTTGGCACATGTGTCACTCATCCAATGGGCGAGACACGCCTATGATCTGTTGACACGTGGAATGGCCCATCAAGTTTAAATGGGCCGGCCCAACTGAAGGCCCACAAGATTTTGCGGACCATAATGGGCTAGCCCAGCTAAAGGCCCATGAGATTTTGCGGACCATAATGGGCTGGCCCATCCAAAGGCCCACATGATTTTGTGGGCCATAATGGGCCGGCCCAGGTAAAGGCCCACAAGATTTTTGATGGGCATAATTGGTCGGCCCAGGTAAAGGCCCACAAGATTCTTACAGATCATAATGGGTCGGCCCAGCTAAAGGCCCACGAGATTTCGCCAACATTAATGGGATGGCCCAGCTGTAGGCCCACAAGATTTTGAGGACCCTAGTAGGCCAACCCATTAACTGGCTGCCATGTTTTGGGCCAAGTGCCGGCCCATATTTGATCCGATCCATTAATGGCCTGCCACGCTCCGGGCCTAATAGTGGCCCATATGAGGTCCGGCCCATTCAAAGCCTACTACGTTCTGGGCCAAATTATGGCCCAGATCAGGTCCGACCCTTTAAGAGGCTTTGGGCTCAATTATGGCCCATATCAGATTCGACCCTTCAACTGGACACTATGCTTTTGGGCCCACTTGCTAAAGGCCCACTTAGTAATTCGGCTTGATATTAGTTTTGCCCTGTTAAGGTCCCGTTTAACATTTCGGCCCTATATTAATTTCAGCCTATTAAAAGCTCGTCATATAGTTGGGCCTAACTACGGCCCGGTTTGCATCCGGCCTGCTCGTAGCCGATATCTGATTGGGCCAAACAAGTACCGAGACAATTTTGGCCTGTTAAAAGCCCGTGATTTGATTCGCACAATCATGGGCCGGGGTTCGTTTCGGGCTGCTGCCGGCCCGTGAGCTGTTCGGCACGTTTCAGGCCCAACCTACATCGTGATTGCATGACGGCCCAATTATGTACCGTAATTTTACGGTTTGGCCGGTTTACTGCAAAGACAATATATATATATATATATACAGTAAAATAACTGCAGCATCGTGAATAAGAAAAAATCTAGATTATACAATAAAGAAATTACGGCATATTACATCCACTGGGCATCAAAGTTCGCCACTATGATAATAAAGCACAAGTAGACAGCATATTACATACACTGGGCATCAAAGATCACCACCAGTGCAAATAAACACGCTGACAAAATAATATACAAAACCGATAGCACTTCAATAGAGTTCAAAAAAGGTTAGCCCTGCTAGGGAGCTACAGTGCAAGAGCTGAGCAAGATGATGAGACTACGCTTGTTCAACACTTATATCTTCCTCACTCGGAAAGATAAACAAGCAGACAGATGAAAGGTTTTGCACATAAAAGTATCAATGCTGACAATTCATCACATTTCTTACTGACGAATAAACTGACACAGTTTAAAAATGCCTTAACACAATATGGTATTGTTCAGGTCAAGACATGGCAGGAAATGACATTGTGAAGGAGTTGGCAGCTTCATGACACCACTGGATTACAGATCAAGAACTCATAAGTATCAATGGTTAGTGTGCTGTCAATTTATACCATTTCAGATTGGCAAATAAAGAGACGGTTTAAATAATAGTAGAATGATATGACATTGTTCATAGTTAAGACATTCCAGAATATGACATTGTGCTGTAGTGCGTAGGTTCACCACACCACTAGATTACGGATGAAGAACAGAAGCATACATGCAGTGCAAAAGAAGATCACTTGCTCTGTATAGTTTAATTAACATGGTATGAAGAAGGAACTTAAATTGAGAAAGGACAAACTTTTGTTTATGAACTACATAATAAACTTTAAACAAGCAATTTGATGCAAACACCAAAAATAAACAGCTGTTGTAGTCATGCCTAACCAAATATATACAACAAAGTTTGAAGGCTTGAGATGGACAAACTTACATTATTGGTGAAGACAGGCTCTATAAAGGCCTTGTCCATGCTGATGGAGGGGGGCAATTCAAGAAGTTTACCACAGAAACTTCTTCAAAAGCATTGCCTTTATTCTACATTTTGTTAGAGTAAATATAGATGTGATAATATACGAAAAAATGGAGAATATTTAAGATAAGATGAAGAGTGATGCTACATAACCAAGTAGCTATAAATGTAAGTGCAGCGATACAGGCAAAAGGTACAGTCAATAGCAATGCACAACTAAACTTCTACAGTACCAACCTTATGGTAAGAATAAATATAGATCTGATGTGTAGAAAATGGAGGGCAAAGGAAAATAAGCTACAGAGTGATGGTACATGAACAACTACCTGTCATTATAAGTACACTGATAAAGGACAACATGTACTTACAAGAACAATGCAGAGCTAAAAAAAATTGGCATTGGATATATTCTACACTAATGTAACCATTCATACAGATCGGATAATTTGGAGCGAACAATTGATAAGCAAGCTATCATGCATACTGCTATCACTTAATGAACCAGGTATGTATGCAAGTATAGTGATACATGACAACATGTACTAACAGGAGCAAAGTAGTGGGCAGCATATTTGCGATATCCTATCGTTCTTGTCAAATCGGAATTCTTGTTCGAGCAGATTTCCTGCAAAAAAGATCCGTAAGGCACGTGCGGAAAAGTAGAAGTTCAAATTGTCATGTGATTTAATAGACAGTACCTCATCCTGGGAACGAGACCAGTGCATAACAAGGTTTTTCCATTCAATGTCTTCTAAATTTAGCATAGGAGACTTCCTTGAAAATTAGTTTATAGACTTGCCATCAAAGTGTGTTTTCCTCAGGTAACACCGATACTGCTGCAATGCTTCCTTGAAAAGCACCCGCAAGCTTTGGTCGTCATGACTATCTAGATTGACCCACGCCTAGTTACAACAATGTAATGTAAATCATTGATGTGTTCAATCAGCGGAAAAAAGGAAAATAATAACCATGAATAATAGCACTTACACGTAAGTTGGACAGGAAGATGTGAAAATGGTGTTTGTCTTCACAATAATCTTCCCATGATGGGAATATATGCACGTAGTCCCTAACAACATTGAAAGCATTATCTTTTAAACTAGGAATAAATGTAATGGGGTTCCAATCTGCAGGAATTGGCAGTCTTTGCAGTTGGGATAGGTCTTCGGCCAGTGGACTTGCTGTACTTTTTGCTGGAGTGGGATTTTTCTGTGGTACAGCTGGTGCTATGGCAAATGAAATCGGTATACCTTTTGCTAGAGTGCAGGTCCTGTGTGGTGGGGCTAGTGGTGTGGCAAGTAAAGTATGGGTACAGTCTGCTTGAGTCGGTCCTACGTTTTGTGTCACTTGTTGTACATCCAATATAAGTGGGGTGCTGTCTGATTTCTCCGGCACCACCACGTTTTTCAAGGACTTTGCTGGTGCTCCTTCAGGTTCGGCAATCACCCCCTTCCTTTTTGATATCTGATGCACAAGAACATCATTTGAGTGAAAGAACATGGTATGATGACAGATGGAATATGTATTGATAATGGATGGGCATGGCATCTCGACATATATGATGAGTAAACTAAGCAAATGGCTGTGCAACAAAGTAGAAGAAATGCAAGACAACATATGCAAGATACCCGCAATCAATAAAACATTGCCAAATTAGAACAGGCACCTTGATGGGTGAACAGGACAGGCCATCTGCCTTTGACTCCTCGAGGTTATAATAGTCATTAGGATCATATTCTGAACAAGAATCAACAGGTGGGGAGCGTATGAGTTTCATTGCATCCAGAATTGCACTCAATGCCTTGGTGCCAATTTTGTAAGTCATTGCAGTGTTTAGCTTCAAGAGTGGACTGCTGATAGTGCGACACAAAGCAGCTACATAGATCATAGTGTAGATATAATGGGAAAACCTTAAGCATCAGAGTAAAATCAGCAAAGGGGAACTTGCTGGAATATATGTGCTAGCATTGTCGGTACGGCTAGCAAGGCTTCGGTTACCAGCTCTCTTCAAGTGAAGATGCGATACTGTTAATATCAGTGTAACTCTCAAAGGCAGCACAACTCCCCACATTTCCTTGCTATTCTTATAGGATTCAAGTGGGCAGGCCACTACAAATCCTATTCCTATGTTTACAAGATCCTACGAATCAAAGAGGCTCAAAGTGTCCATCACAACCGACCGTATAGACCTCTACACTGCAAATGTCTCTGCTCATCTTCAGTACAAGGAACATACTGTACTACTATCATACTCCCTTCGTTCCAAAATATAAGTCTTGCTAGAGATTTCCACTATGGATCACATATAGATGTATCCAGATACATTTTAGAGTGTAGATTCACTCATTTTGCTCCATATGTAGTCCATGGTGGAATCTATACAAAGACTTGTATTTAGGAACGGAGAGAGTACATATTAAAGAAGAACGGAAGAGGAACATGGTAAAGAACAGCAAGCAGATTTTGGATAATAAAATGTTGGTTGCGCAGTGCCCACACATGATGAACCAGAGCGCATTAAGATTGCAACTCCCAAATGTCTCTTGACCATTTCAGGCGGTTGGATGAAGATCCTACGTCTCCTAACCCTTCTTCTTCCTCGTCTCTGAATCTTCCCATACAGAACACCGCACGAGCCGCCGGCCGGACCACCGGCCCCCACCGCCTGTGTTCCTCCGCCACCCCCACCCCCGCACCAACCCCCACCCGCGTCGAGTTTTCTTCATTCGGCGAGGCCCCACAACCACCCGAGCCCCTTCGATCGCACCGGCGAACTTCGGTGAGCTCTGAAAAATCGACTGACCCAATTTTGAAATTTAGTCTACTGTGATTTAACTACTGCGAGATGGAAAACCATAAGCATTGGGAGTATAGTGTTGAGCGTGCCATGGAGGATCTGAAGGTGCAAACCAGACAAAGACAACTTCGCAACCAAGACAAGAAATTAGAGTAAAGCAGTGGCGATCAATTTTCTTGCTGTGATAAATAAGTTGAGCAGATACAAAAGAGTACCGCCTCTAGTGCGGCGCCGTGTACGCATCTGCTGAGAATTTGACGGTGCTATGGTAGCGATAGCTGTCGGCGGTGTGGAAGCAGATCTAGGAGGGTAGACGGTGGCGGCGGGGTGAAGTGGACGAGACGGTCGTAGGAGCGGCGCCGGCAAGGTGGACGACGGCGGGGATGAAGCGAGAGGACGGGATGCAAGGATCCCGGTCCGAAGCCGTGGATGAGAGAGGTCGATCTCTAGTAATGGACGACGGCGTCAGGGTATCAGCTCCGGCATGGTGGAGAAGGACGGCGGTGGACGGGGTGGTGGATGACGGCGGACGGAGGAGGGTAGGGTGGAGAGGGTGTTTTGGCGCCCACGAAGTATGAATGGGGAAAAGGGAGGTAGAGAGGAAGGGGGAACCATGTATTCAGGGCGCGCTTGTCTCAAATGCGAGGAAATTTACAAACTTAGCCCCCGTTTCAAATTTCTACTACATCACAGCAACATTAGTCGGTTGGGGATAGGATGGTAATCTGGCATACACCGAATATTTGCCGACGAGAGTTCGTTTTTGGTGCCCACCGTGTATGTATATGAATCGGGAAGGGAGTCGATTTCGGCCGAGGACACATTGTGTTTTGGCGCCCACCGTGTATGAATCCGGGTGAGAGGCGGTTACGTCACGTTTGGGTGAAATTACAAACCTACCCCTATTGAAACCTATAGAAATCCAGTAGATAGGCTTTGTGTGGCAGGGATAGGCAGTAGTGATTTCCATCTCGCAGATTTTGGTTTCGGGCGCTTACTGCGACTTTCCCCGCTTCGTTCAAATTTTGCAGACTGCACGTTTACCGTGCCAACTCAATTTGAATCCCATTTGTATTCTATTTTTTCCGGGCGGGATCCATTTTCAATTGGAATTACATTCTATATACATCATTTTTTATATATACTTTCAAAAGCACAACAAAGAATTCTGCTCCTTTATATGTATAATATGATTTAAAAATACAATGATCTCGAAATCTTAAGGTTGAACAGCTCATTCTATATACTAAAATGTATGGATCAGTAATATGTACATATTAAATAAGATAGATGTGCATGAATTCATATGAGTATGCATGTTTGATAGATCAATTTTAGTTCGAGTATGGATTACATGTATCATCGTCTCGAATTCAAATATTTGAATCCCTTTTTTGTACACTCCTTTCACGCCCATCTCTCTCGCATGCATGCACCTTCAGGTAGCTCTCACTCTCTTTTCTCCACCTCACCCGCACGCTCACTTCATGTTTCTCCTATCCTCGCAAACATGGTCTCTCGACGTCTCCCTTGAGAAGTGTCACACTCTCCCTATCATTATACATTACACGGTTTTCATTATCTCTCACGTCTCTACTGTTCTCTAGTATCACTCGGTACCTAAGCTTTATTTTTCACCGCCACACACACAGTCTCCACTCGTCTTTCACTTTGTCTTTCTCTCTATGGGATTCTCTCACACACCCTATATGTCTCTACATATGACTCATACCACTAAAATTACTCTCTCTCTCTCTCTCTCTCTCCTATAGACACAACATTTGTTGCGGTCTCCTTTTCGTCTCCATCCCAGACTGACATTATTCATTTGTTTACCGATCAGACAACCCCGACTACCATCTCCTCTCTCTCTCTCACAAAAACACACACACACAACTCTTGCTTCCACTCCCCTTCCCGACTACCGTATCTCTCTCTCACACACAAAACTCTCGCTTTCGCACCCCGACTCGTATTTATCTCACAAACATTTATCGACTAGCTAGCCTATAGATATGTTTATACACCCGCACACTCGTGCTTTCA
Source organism: Triticum urartu (assembly GCF_056163025.1). Lineage (NCBI taxonomy): Eukaryota > Viridiplantae > Streptophyta > Magnoliopsida > Poales > Poaceae > Triticum > Triticum urartu. The sequence continues at coordinate 499,674,841 of NC_141877.1, forward strand.
CCATCGCATACATGTCTCTCTCCCGCTCCTTGTATCTATGTAGAGTTTTCTTCCCTTCTTGAGACACGCACTCTCGATCGTGCACACACACACTATCGCCTCATTTTAAGCTGATACCTATCGCACACACACTCCTTTTGTCTTTGTCACACATGCACTCCGTCCTCCTCCACTCTCTCACACACAGATGGGATTTTTGCAACAACTAGCAAGATGCCCATGCGTTGCACGAAACATCAAGATGCATTTGTATGAGTAGTTTATCTTTTGGGGGAAAAGGATGAACGAGGGAAGGCCTTATTTGCAAATGTGGAGAGGGGTGTGGGTATCTTTTTGCAAAATTGCCATAGTTTCCTTCCTATCTGTCAGATATAGATCGGACGACCTATATTGCAGGATGGCAGGCACACGATCATCACCGACAATGCTTTTTATAAGAGTAGGGATAAAAAATAGAGTTGGTGATGATGGTGGGCCTGCCATCCTGCAATGTAGGTCGTCTGATTTATATCTGACGGATAGGAAGGAAAATGTGGCAATTTACCCGCACTCTTCACCACATTTGCAGATAAGGCCTTCCCTCATTCATACTTTTCTCCCACAAGATCTTGATGTTCCGTGCAACGCATGGGCATCTTGCTAGTAAGAATAGAAATTAGACATATACCATTTCTCGAATCTTAAAACCAACAACATTCCTCCCTTATCTCAACAAAACCGCCAAAGGAATATATTTTGAGTGAAACATAACATATTTTTAGTGATATACGTATTTCAAAACTAGACCTTTTTTCTATAAAATCGGTGAATATGTATTAATCTACTTTGATCGTGTGGCAACGCATTGGCACATTGCTAGTAGTTATTATAATTTTTTGGACAACAGACAAACGGTGGAGTACATATACGAAGAGAAGAGGTGCACGCACGCAGTCGGCCTCTCGCTGTCTTGCACACATGAGTGTTACGTAAAGGCGACGTTAACAAATAAACCCTAAAACCCTAGGTGCATGATTACTGCATTCGCGGGTATCGGGTATGTGGTGGAGCACCTTTGTAGCAATAGTCAGCTCGCGTGATAATTTGATCCGTATGAGTTGATGGTTAATGGCACGTTATAAGTAGTAAGTAGTTTTTAGAACTATTGGTATGGAGCGAAGATGGAATTCATAGTACTACGTACCTCCTTGGCGTATGGTTGTATGTTTTTTTTTGCGATGGAGGTTGTATGGGTTTATGTTGCGAGATGTTGAACCTGGTAGTTCTAGGGCAAATAATATGGTTTAGATTTAGATGCTGGTTTTTAGTAATGAAAATCGGAAGCGGAAAGCCTTCTTTGATTAAAAAAACTACTACCTCCATTCTGGTTTACTAGTCCCCATCGTACTTTGGGTCAAAGTTTCTCCACGAATTTTACTTGTAAAATGTGAATGGAAAACGAGATTTTGTTATACCCAAAAAAAAGGACTGGAGGGAGTGATTGCTCTGACACGGACGCGACCTCTCATAGCGCAGGCATTGAACCGGCGCGCCGGCCAACAGGGCCGCACTCGCTGCAAGCCCGGCTGAGCACGCCTCCTCGACGCGTGCAACCAGCTTAAGACTGCCCCACCTGCCTTCATTGAATCCACGCGTGTGCCACTAACACGTCCTTCTGCGAGCCGGTAGGCATTTTAGAACACAAAAAATGAATAAAATATAATTAATTTACGCATGGTCTTGACTTGTTGTGCTCGCACTACTAGCAGGAACTAGTAGAGGATTTTATTTATTTATAACTCTCCTCACATTTTTTTTGGCTTTGAAGTGAATCATGATTGTGGACATTATGTACGAATGTGCAGATATCTGTGAACATGAGTTTGATGTGGAAGTTGAACTTGGAGTCTCGGGCTTGCGCGTGAACTATACCATGTCCAATGCTTCGTCTGTTATTGTTTGGAAAGTAATTGCTGTTATTACATGGCCTGAAAAAAACATTTTGTGCCACATCAGTAGATGCACGGACATCACAACAGGCATGCTGACTGGATAAACATTTGAACCTAGCTATTATGAAGGAAATTTTGTATTGACAATAGTTTTAGATAGCAGGAGATGCCTAGCCCGCTCTGCCTCTGCTAGCTTATTTCTGGCTTCTTCCATCTCTTCTTTGGCTTACGTGAAGAGAGCATCTGATTGCTCTTTTCGCTTCTTCAGGAACTCAGCTACATTCTCAAGGGCTATTGCATGCTTTATTTCAGCCTTTACTAATGCCACGAGGACAAGAATAGCTGACGACTCCACCTGGCTTGTGTGTAATCTAGCATCATTAGGGAACTGGCACCTTGTGTGTAATCCAGCCTCATTTTGGAAACATGATCTCGAGGTTGACCATACTTCCCTCCTCGTAGGAACTGCATACTAACATGAAGTTACTTCTTTTTTAGATCAATACTCAGAGCAACCTAGATCCATTTAGTAGAAGCTAGATAAACAGAACTCGGAGAAGTGAATTCAAAAGGAAAATAAAAATAAAAACAGACTACAAGGTGAGAACACCCACTTCCTACATCAAGCTAAAAACAAAAGCATTAGGACGATTAAGACTCTTCCTATTACACATCGAAGAACACCAGGCTTAAGAGAAACAGAAATTACAACATATACACATTGAAGAACACGAGGCTACACAAAATTAATTGAAAGGGTGTTACTTACCAAAGCTCATTTTACAGGTTCGGTGCAGCTCCTCTTTAACTTGCCACACTCTTTGAAGATGTCCCAAATATCCCGTGTTTGTTCTTCATTTCTCCTCTGCATGTTCGCACTCGTGGTTTTAAAATCTCAACACGGCAAGAAAAATATACTACTAGTAATACTCGCGCATCTTGTGGGCAACATTAAAGCACTCATCTGCCATGTTAGAGCATCTCCAACAGAATCGCAACGTGCCGCTCTTTAAAAAGCGTTTATAGTGCTGAGATCGAGAAGTAGATACTAGAGAGTAGAGGATAGTTCTCAACATAGATAGATAAAAAAAGATAATTCAACTACTCCTCGTCGTCCGACTCCTCCTCGGTGATGTCCTCCTCCTCCGATGTCTGACTGTAGGCGTGAAGATACCGATCGTCATCGGATTCCCAGCGCAACGCTACTCCTAGGCTCATGTTGAATTGAGCGTCCGCTTTTCGCCTATGCTTGTCCTCGCGATAGGAGGCTCATTCCGCCCTCCTCTTATCCCTCTCCGCCCTCCTTTGCGCGTAGAACTCGCGCTCGTTGATGATGTCCTGCGGGAAGTGTTGGCGCCACAGCGCCATGGCTTCCTCGTCCATCTCCGCGATGCCGAGACGGTGCTCCCGCCTCCGGTTGTCGCGACGATCCTCGTCGGTGCTAAGCCACGGCAGAGGCGCGAGCTCCTGCGCCCGTTCCCGCGTCGACACGTTGGGGAAGTTCAATGTTCTATGAGGCCACCGGAGGAGCCACCCCGCCGCGTCGTACACGCGGGCGGCCTCGTTGGCGGTTTCGAAATTGCCGAAGCCGAGGCGCATCCCGCGGAACCGGATCTCGGCAGAGAAGCCGCCGGAGGGGCGCGCGCGGACGCCGCGGTATCCCCAAGTTTCCCGGCGACGCGGAAGCGGCGAGGTGAAAAAGAGCAGGGAGAGAGCGGTGGCGAGGCACAGAGTGGGGACAGAGCGGTCGCAAGGCACGGAGCGGTGGGAGGGCGTTGGATTTTATAAAGCGCACCGGACGCCACGCGCCAAAACTAGCACACGCCCGACCGCTTTTTCCCGCGTGCACGCGATCCTTTCCCGACGTCTCTGCTATCTCTACTCTCTTATCTACGGTTATATTTATTTTATTTTTAATATTTATCTCTACTTCCTTTACTGTCTACTTTTTTTCTCTATACTTTTTTCTTGCAATATAGGTCGTCCGATTTATATCTGACAGATAGGAAGGAAACAAATGGGAATTTTGCAAAAAGATACCCATACCCCTCTCCAGATTTGCAAATAAGGCCTTCCCTCGTTCATCCTTTTCTCCCACAAGATAAACTACTCATACAAAGGCATCTTGATGCGTGCAACGCATGGGCATATTGCTAGTTCTAAAAACCTTTCCATCATTTGCCACACTACTGGTTGCAGATGAAAAACCTACCCAAGCACAGCGCGATACAGGAGTGACGCACAATTACAAGCTGATATTCTGTTGGACAATGGAGGCTATAACCAATTACTTTTATGGGAACAATAGCACCCAAGAAATTTGAAGGGTAGGTATGAACAAAATTGGAACTGCACATGTACTGCTAAGTGATTCAGTACACACATTACCAATCGAGGAGGAGAACGATGGTAGCGGCGGCCTCAGTGAGTCATGGTTGCCAACGGGAGTCAGTTCATTGTCCACGACGGTGGTACTTTTGCGCTTGGCGTCGGCTTCCGTGAAGCAGATCCGAGACCGTGGAAGACGATGCCGGGGAAGAGGCTCCGTGTATGACGACGACGATGGACCGGCTCCAGTGCGGCGTACGAGGTCATCAATGAGGCAGATGCACTGTGGTGGACGAGTGCGCCGATGTAAAGGGAAGAGCATGAAGGCTGCGGTGCCGTGGAGAAGTTTGTTTTGCGGTGGGATAGAAAATGGGGAGTATTCATGTGTACTACTCTGGGTGCCGGGGTGGGGTTGGCTGGGTAGGGTGAACCTGAAGTTACAAAAACAGCCCCCTACCAAGCGTCATCCGTAGGCCTGTTCTGAAGGCTATGATGGTAACTTCCCACTGCTCGAATCAGGGTCGCGGTAGATTTTCTTGCCAACCTCAAAATTTTGTGACACTGGACTCCGTGTGTGGCGTGTTGAGTGATTCGGCTAAACAACTAGCGAGTAGTAGTAGTAAACTCTGCATATTAGGTTTGACCAAAGTTTATAGAAAAATATAAACATTTACCATAACAAATATGTATGATGTGAAAGTACATTCAATAATGAATCTAATGGTATTTATTTGTTATTGTATATGTTAATATTTTTTGTTATAAGCTTTCTGAGAGTTTACAAAACTTGACTTTGACCAATGCTAATACACGGACTTAAATAAAAACGGAGGGTGTACACATTTTTTTTCTTAGTTTGTAGTGAACTAATCATTTGTTGAAATTGTGAAATAAATATATTAGGCTATTGACTTCGAATGTAATGGTCTATACAATTCAATAGTTACAATCATTGTCAAATCCCAAGATGTATACAAGGTCTATAGTACTTCACAACATGCTCAAGCTCACATAATCCCAGTCAAATAAGAATCTAAATGCATTTCATAGTTATTACTTTGTAGGATGCAACAAAAACAACCATAACTCTACATCAGCCATTATAGAAGCAACACTTTGACATATCCCAATGTGTGAATGGAACTTGCAGAGAGAGCTTTTCAAGATGGAGCAGATAGGGCGGGAAAGATTGTATGTATGTGGACGAGAGAGTAGGAGACAAACCTAACGAGACAGAGAGAGAGAGAGAGAGATAGAGAGAGAAAGAGAGAGGAAGAAGTTAGGTCTGTGAGAAAGATTGATACATGTAATATACATGAGATGCGTCTGCATCTGGATTCTGTATACGTGGAAGGAGAAGAGACAACATGTTTGATGAGAGAGCTAGAAAAACATGGACGAGAGGGGAAGGATCTCATGGGTTGAGGGATTGACAATTTTGTGCGGGGGAGAGAGGGATTGGTAATTTTGTGCAAGAGAGAGAGAGAGGGTGGGGGGAGGAGTCAGTGAGCCGTCATCACATCACCCTGCTTCCAAATGACCCCGCATTCTCTAGCGCGGTGTGGTCGCCGTCTTTGATCTGCTCGATGCCCTCTTTGAAGATTGAGGTGTTGTGCATGTTGGGGTGCAAAGAAGCACAAGCAAGAGTGGTCGCCGCATAACCTTGGATGGGGATGAATTGTGTGCTCGGGGGATTGTGTGTGTGTGTGTTGTGCTGCGTGTGTCTCTCTATGTGTGTGTGTCAGATATTGAGAGAAAACAAACCTAAGGAGATAAATGGGTATTCACGAAGAGATTCTGTGGGCCTTGAGGTGGGCAGGGGCCGGGTGAGGGTGTCAAAATGTGCGCGTTGATGCATGTGTTGCATGCGACCGTGCGAGGGACGGACGAATCGAGAGAGATGGTTGTTTTGTTACGAATGCTCCTCTCTCTGTCTCCCTCTCTCTCCCTCTCTCTCTCTCTCACACACAAGTAAACTAGAAGACCGTTCTCTCATGTATACACAACGTATCGGCATCTGTGTATGTCTCACTTATGCATGATCATTTGCACATTCACACCTCTCTATGTCTGTATCACACGCACACCGTCTCCACATTGCCCTTCCACCACAACACACATATGGACACATACACACGTTCTCTCTCAGTCACACACACAAAATCAGTATTAAAACAACTAGGGCGCAGCTAAAACGTCCAAATCCAAAAAACACGAACTGGAGCTAAATTCAAATATATGGAAATATTGCAGCGTCAAGAACTTTCACAGGAAAAAAAAGTTGTGTAATATTCGAGGATTGTTTTCACACACACAAAAAGGTTTGGTGGATGTCCTTCGAGCGCGACACAGTGACGCACCGTTGCGGTTCACGCACTTGCACAGGATTCCGTATCATGGCTGTGGTACTAACTAATAAAAGCGCTGCCTAAGTCTAATGTGTACGTGTACTAGTACGATTTTCTTTTAAGTTTGACCAACCTTATATATAAAACTAAAGTAAGCTCCCACACGCACACTCATCAATATGCCACCGCCGCCGTTGCGCATGCCGGCGCCCGCCTGCTCCGGCCAACAATTTCTCGCCCATCACCGCTGTGTCGCTGCCATCCCTGTGCCATGAAGCCGAACGCTCACCTGCTCACGTCGTCTGCAGTCCATGCTCGCGATGCCGCCGCGCTGCCAAGCACGCGAGCAGCTGGTTGAGCCGCGTCTATGCATGCAGCGTACGAAGAGGAGAACGAGCGCGTGCTCCAGCACGTCGGCGAGGAGGAACTAGCATGTCATTGTCGTCTCCACCCGCGCAGAGGAGGCGCGCATGGTGGCTGTCGTGGCGGAAGCCGGTCGCGCGCGCGTCGAGCCCGCAAACCTGGTGCGGATGCGGAATATACCTTCGAGACCTTGAATGCCACATGGATCCTGCAATCTGAAGGAGCAATTTGGGTCAGTCGACTCATGTGAGCCGTTTGATGCAACATGGATGGCTAGAAGGACTTCTTCCACCTCTTCTGCCGTCTTCTTCCTTCGCTCCGTCGAACTTCTTTCACAAATCGACTGACCCAAATTATACTACTAGTATGAACATATTAAGTACAGTAGGAACACGAAGATACGAGCAGTAGTACCAACTGCAAGAAGAACAGTAGTAAGACATAGTACTAATACTACTGTACATACTAAAGAGTTCAAATAACGAGAAAGAACATCTATACCTATACTAATTCTTGACTCTCTAGAAATTCACATGTTAATCAGATTTTACAAGCCCTTAATCTGGTGGGACCAAATTATTACGGTGTAGATCTACCCATATAACTCATGGCTGAAATTTTGCTCAATTCTGAAGAAAATATATTATTCAAAGGCCCACAATGAAGACACGATCATAATCCACCGTTTCATCCTCCTCTAACTAACATATCTCTTTTTCCTTCCTTAAAAACAACAAATCTCTTTTTCCTAAAAAAAACTAACCAAATATCTATCTCTCCTGAAGAGAAAAAAATCTCTATCGTAAAAAAGAATCTCTATCGTGAAAAAAGAATGGGTGTGTCTAGGGCACATCTAGATGTGCTCTAGTTATTGCACATCTAAGTGAGTGAATCAAGTATAAAGAGAAAAAGAAAAAAGAGAAAGAAAATATTCACACGAATCACAATGTAAGATCAATGACATATGACTTAGATGTGCAATACTTATGGCACATCTAGATGTGTTTTAGCAAAACTGAAAAAGAATCTCATCTACTCCTCTACCCCACGGACTCTTCCATTGTAAAACAAAAATCCATCCATGCATGCTTCTTCATATTCTACGCGATCCTCTCTCTCTCTGTCAACTCCGCAACCTCTTCCCACGCTTCCTCCTCTTCTACGTGATCTCTCTCTCTCTCTGCCAAGGAAAAACAAATCTATAGAATCTCTCAAGCCAGACAAAGTAAGTACAGGTTGTGGTGCTCAAGGAGATTAATAGATTAAAAAATCATCAACAGAATCATGTTTGTTTTCTTGCGTTTACACATGAATCTGTTGTTACTTTGCCTTTGATCTCTCCCCTACATCTCTTCTTCAAGTCTCCACGCCATGCCGTTGTTAAACTCAATCGGAATTGGTTGTCGGTGGGAGCTGCTGATGTCGCAAGCAACGGATCCTTCTCAACCTGTTCTCTCCCACCCTATAATACGTGATCCGTTTTTCTGAGATAAACACACTGTGTTTGCATACGTTGTGTTCCTGTTAGATAGATTGAAAAAGTGCGGATTTGATCAGGAGGTTATGTATGTGCATATTCAGGTCAATCCCATCGCCGACTTCTACATGTGCATGTCACCAGATGAGCTGCATGCTAGCTAGGTGTTGGATTTGGTTTGAAAGAAATCAAGTCGCTATCCAGCCTGCTTGCACGCTGCTCATCGGCGACACTTCAGGCCAGTACGACAATGATCTTGTTTGCCTATTGGGCGCCTCATGGAGTTTGGGCTGAAGCACATGTATGCCTATCATCACGTTAGCTTATATAAATTAAACATCTTATTATCAGTTGGCAACATCGTCCCTGGTCAACCTTCTCCCATTGGGTGCCAAGATTGTCTCTGGTCGTTGTGCAGGTCAGCGAATCATCTTCTCGGCCAAAGTTTTTTCTAACAATTAATTATCCCATTGATTATATTTAGTATGTTGCTAACAAACTACACGAGAACCTTTTGTTTATCACTGTTCATACTCATTTTCTTTCAGTTAAACTTTGGATTTCATAGCCGCTTCTCTAGAGGCTAAACTGCAGGTGCAAATCTTCTAGATTTTGTGTTCTTCTATTTTCTTTCATTTGTCTATTCTATTACTATACTAATTATAGAACTTAATAGCATCCATCGGGTGGAACTTTATCATAACTGCTGGGATTAATCTATATTACACATGTTTATTCTAAAGTTTATAAAGTTTTTCTCCATCCGATTGATCTATGGCGCTGGGAATTTGAGTTGCGTCGAATGCATCTAGGGATTGGTGGGCAGGGGAGGTTGCGATGAGCTGCAAGGAGGAAAAGGGTCAAACGTGAAGCACATTAGTGCCGGTTTGAATTTGAGCCGGCACTAATGGTACCATTAGTGCCGGTTCGAACGGCTATGCATTGATGCCGGTTCGTGTTGAACCTTTAGTACCGGTTCATGCCACGAACCGGTACTAAAGGGGTGATGGCAGGCTGGCGTTAGGCCGGGGCCCCACGATCACCTTTAGTACCGGTTCGTGTTACAAACACAATTTTCAAACTCTACCCCCCCCCCCCCCCCCCCCGTGTGTCGCCATTTCAGTTCTGAAAAAATCAAAAGAAAATGATAAAAACTTCAAAAAATAAAATCCTTCGAGAGGTAGTTATATTACTACATCTACTAGTTAGGAAAATTTGAAAACTTAAATTTGGACATGTTTTGCAAAAAGTGTAGGGAAAATGTAAAACGGCTATAACTTTTGCATACGATGTCGGAAAAAAACGTATAATATATCAAAAAATTCAGCACGAAAATCAGCATCCGATGGAGACCGCCTACGGCCTGTTTGCAATTTTTTAGAATCCCCAAATTCCAAAAGGAAAAAAAGATATGGTCAAACTTAATTTTTTTAAAAAAATTTGTTAAATCTGGTCAAACTACTTATTCAAGAAGTATTAATGTTACTACATAATTATTCAAGAATATTAGTGTTACTAAATAATTATTTCAATTTTTTGAATTTTGGTCAAATCTGGTCAAACTATGGTCAAACTGTGGTCAAACTTATTCAAAAATATTAGTTTTACTAAATAATTACTGTTTTTTAGAATAATAGTTTCAAACTCAAATAGTGAAATGTGTGACTTCATGCTCAAGCTAAACTCCTGAGGGTTAATAGGATTGGCATCTTACTATTGTTAGGCAAACAACAAGTGTAGACTTGGAAACGAAGGAGAATAGAACCCGAAAGTTAAGCGTGCTCGGGCTGGAGTAGTGAGAGGGATGGGTGACCGGTCGAGAAGTTAGATGATTTGGATTGCGCGATCCACACTTGAGCAGTTAAGAGAGGTGATTAGAGACTAAATCACCAAATAATTCAGAAAAATTAAAAATCAAAAAAATAAAAATAAAAAAATTTCCAAAATTTTCAAAAAAAATTCAAAAAAAAACATTTAGTACCGGTTGGTAACACCAACCGGTACTAAAGGTCCCCCATACCAGGGCGCGAGCTCACGCCACGTGGTGGCACTTTAGCGCCGGTTCGTGCCGAACCGGTACTAAAGGGGGGGGGGGCTTTAGTGCCCACCAATTAGTGCCGGTTATGGAACCGGCACTAAAGGCCCTTACGAACCGGTTTTAAAGCTCCGTTTTCTACTAGTGTAGGTGTCGTCGGCCATGTAGTTTTTGCATTACTGCAGAGCCTTACATTGTTGTATTCTTCAATTTTTTTCCTTGCAAATCATTGGTGTGCACTAAAACATTTTTTGTCATTAACAGGTTGAAAGTTTTATCAGTATGATTATATATAGATTATGTGCTATACTGAGTTTGGACATGGAGTCAATGTTGATCGGTAGCGCTCTATTGACTACATTAATATATATTTTTCATTTTTTCATGTGCCATGTCCATTGTTTGCACTTTTCAACTGTAGACATGGGTGAGTTTGATCGGAAGTCTATGGATTTGTTAGTCTCTCTTATCAGAAGTTCTGATTTTGTTTGTTTATTTAGCAGACTCAAGTTCATTTGAGACAATATACATGCGATGAATCTCATACATAAATCATGAATGCAGAGAATCTGGAACAAGTCACTCTGATCTATATATCGATCTAGCTTTTGTCACACAGAGAAAATAATCAACCAACAGGTTCGGTTGTCTACTTATTTCACGCACCACAGTTCATCAGGGGTACCAATTAACTTGGATCCAAATGTTTATTTTCTAATATTATTTTTATGTTCCTGAATGATGAACTTTTGGGTATTGTATGTGTGTAATTTTGCAAAAATAAAAAGAGTAATAGCATGTATGCCCACAGAGATCAATGGATGACAGAGTTCCCAGCCGATTGCTTGCGCTGCTTCTTCTCATCACTATGTACACCAGCAGCCAGCATGCAACCACACATGCATCATTCATGCATGCAAATCTTCAGGACCATGGATAATTACGTTGGGCAAATGCTACTCAAAATATTGATATGTTATTATGATGATATTTATGGTAGTAGTATCACTTTTTAATAATTTTATTAGCTGATATTGTCACATAGTTTTGCATTACGAGAATTACTGTGCTGAGACAGAATTAGATGTAGACGTATTTTATTTCGTAGATTTTTTATGTTGTTATGAAGATGATCTATTCACAGAAACTCAGTTTAGTTTGACATTTGAAATGCAAGAGAGCAAAATGACTCATTATGTGCACCATGTTTTACAAATTTATAAAACTTAGTATATGACAAGTTCGACACGCAAAAAGCATCCTGGCACAAATAGCGTGTATACCTAACCAATACGTAATTACTAAGTAAGAATTAGCTATGACGATATCATAGATTTGTGTTAAAATAACCTTCTATCCCAGAATCACTTGCATCCAAAGCCGAATCATGTGGAGTGTCCTAAAATAAAAAATAATAATTCTTGACATCCACATATATTAGAATGATAACGATTTTTATAATATATCTATCAAATGCAACCTATAGAATTTATGGTATTCCTTCATCTACATTTTTGTTGCTTCTTCAATATTTTTTCATTAGTTAAATCTGAATGCATATGTTTGTTAAAATCTGAATGAATGTGTAGGCATGCAATCCCTGCAGAATTAGGATAAAATAAGGAATAAAATAGTATGAAATCACACGAAGATAAAACACAATGCATATGTAAACTATATTGATACCAAAATTTCAAATTTCAAATTATTATTGGTTCCATGTGTGTTGGACGCTAAACAAGATCCAAAATCTACAAATTTTGAATTAAAATATATATTAGTAAAAAAAACTAGGCCGTGCGAATGCACGGGTTGGCGACGAGTAAACATAGTTCTGCTGGTGCCTCAGCACAACACACCCTTGAAAATAAACTAAGCAACTAGTCCGCTTGACACAGCAGTAGAACCAGCATGAGCGATGGCACTGCCACCTACTCGGAGTCCGAGTCCACATCCTAGACTTCGTCCTCGTCCCTCTTCCTCTTCCTCTTCGCCGACGCTTATTTGCTTGAATCGGCCATTGGGCTCTGCTTCTTCATCCAACCCTTGTAGATATTTAAACAAAGGTAGGCATCCATTGCTGCGTACAGGATGTGATCTTCATCTAATGTCTTCGACTCCCATGCATGATGAAACTCGTGATGAGGTTTCTTTAGTTTAGCGTGTGAAGGATCAATCATGGCTCCTGCCAGGGTCAGCATTGTAGGTTGAGACGAGGACACCATGCTTGCCTTCTGGAGATCGAAGGGCTGGCCTACAACAAGACCTATCCGACGCAGGACATCCCTGTCGTTCATAAAGCCTACAGTAACGAATTTCACTCTTTTGTCCTTGAGGAAGTTCTTAAAATCTTGGCACTCAATGTCGGCATGGCATATGTGGTAGACCAAGAAAACGTTATGTACGCAAACCTGGATCACGACGGGCTTCTTCCTCTCTTCGTCCTTTAGATCCTTCTATCGTCCCAGGACTGTGGTGTACTCAACATCTAGCCCAGCGACCCACTCATCCGTTGAACTGTTGAACATGCGTAGGAAGCGAGCAAGCCATGCTTTCACCGTCTCAGATCCACGTATGTAGATGACGATGAACTGATCGCCGGTGATTGCTCACCAAGAAATCAGAGGCGACCATGGAGATTTGGGAGGCCATGGATTTTGGCGGAGGGTTAGGAGAAGTTGAACTGTTGTACCCCGCAAAAAAAACTGGGAGCGACCTAATGTGAAGGAAAGAGACTACTGGGAGCAAACTATTGTAAGGTAGAAGACGGGGACGAGTAGGGCATGCGAACGGCGTGGGGTTGGTGGCTTGCCCGGTAGATAAACGGCTGCAAGCCCCCAAAGAGTTCTTGAGAACTATGCGGGACCCACTAGATGTCATGTCTACTAGACCCATATCATAGGCCTGACGGTATAGCTTCTGCCTGTTCGCACGCCATGCCGGCATGTGGATGTATCTTCACTTAATTCCGTCAAATGTCGCGCCTCTCACGACCGTCGCCTCCCTCGCGCAGTCGCGCCCTTTGAGACTTCGACCGGCTATAAATGGGCAATTTTTTTTTGCCTTTTTTTAGACAAGCAATTTTTTTGCCTACTCCGCATGCATGATAATCCCTCCGGTCCTTTTTACTCCCGTCAATCGTTTGCAAAGTGTTTCACCAAATTTTACTTTTTTTGAACACCACCTTATATTAATTAACCAGTCACACCAGTACACTCATTCGATACAATATTCACCACACAGGGCGGTACGTTATTTACAAGAATACCATCTAATCTATTGTCAAAGATACACTTAGCGATTATGTGTGCCACCTTATTGACCGAACGGCTAATCTTTGACAATTGAAGATTGTTGATCAACTTCGAGATGCTCAACGCTTTCATCTTCAGGTCACGCATAGCAGACCTCTCATAGTCCCCCAATGCAAGAGACGCTACCACAAAAGCGCAATCAGTCTATAAAATTACAGGATTATGAAGACAAATACCTATGTAGAGACCGGCAATGCAAGCCCTAAGATCCGCTTCCTCCACGCTTTGACAGGCATCAATGAAATCCCACGACCAAATTTATACTAAAAATATCAATATCTGCAATACTGATTATAATGAGTATAAGAACTATGTTTTATAATGAGTGTAAAAATATTGATTTGACATTGTGAGTGTTGACACAATTTTCTATAAGTCTAGTGAAAGTAGAGGTTCATTGACTTCAGACAAAACTTAAATGCACAATGCAGACTAGTTCCTCCGTCCAGGTGCGTGCCACGTCCTATCTTGTCATCACAACAAGGTTAGCTATCAGAGTACCACTACCTCCCTTCTAGTTTAAAGGGCTCGATTGAAAATTTTCACCTACTCTTAGCAAGATAGTAGGGGCGGTGGAATAGTTTTTGAAGTCTGCAAAAGTACTCAACTAGTGTTGTCGTTCTTCACAAAAAAAAGTGTTAACCAATCCATGCATGAACACTAGATACTCTAACCCCCCTCTCTTCTTTAATTATTTGCCACATCAGCATGTTTGCTATTCCCGTGTGCATGATAACAGCTAAGATACCACCATTATGGCCAGCCTTAATCATCGCATGCAATAATTTAGTGCACCTTGAAATATGAACATGTGTGGGGCGTGTATGTTTTTAATGACTTGAGACTATACCTAGCCCCACATGCAAGATGACTTCTTATGCACCATTCCCCATACCTGCAGGAAGCCCGTTCGTCTCCAAATCTTTTCCTCTCCATGTGTGGAAACAATATGCCTGCCAAACTCTCCTTCTCCCTCCGGCGGTCCCACCACTCCACCTCGTGTGAAAAAATCTGCATGCATGACTCTCCTCCCCCCACGCTCGTCCAATCCCTTGTGACCAGCAATATTTCCACCCCTTCGCTCCCCCATAATTTACTCCAGCAAATATGCCCACGTAGATGTTACTTATCTGCAGGTGCATTGGGTCACTGACATATGGGCCCAATAGGGGGTCTGGCCCACATGTTAGTGACGCAACTGGACCTGCAGTTGCAGCTCAGTCCATATCTTACGTAGGTGTGCCATTGCTCACTATAAATACTGCGCCTCGCACAACATCGCTATCTCCTCCCCCTCACGTTCACGTTCATCGCTATCCCATCCCCTCCCTCTCACATCGAACACCATGGCATCGCACATATAGCACAAACCTTGTGTATTCGTATGCATTTTGCAAGTACGTGCATATAGCACAAACTTTAGTATATACTATCGCACTACACGTCTCACTCGATATATGCTTGCAGACTGTGCTACTCCCTCCGTCCAGGTCAATAAGTCATCTTTGGTTGTGCACCGTGACCAAGAAGGAGGGAAGACTTATACACCTAAACGGAGGGAGTACTACTATTACTTATGTACGTGCAAATGCACGTTTTGATATTACGTTGCGGTTTTTGTAAAAGTAGAAAAATAGCACTAGTCAAGCTTGTGAAACGATTCAATGCAAAACAAATGCAAAAATGCTTGTTCGGTTGTTTACTTTTAGCTTCCTTCTCTGTGATTATTTCTCTGTCGTACTTTGTACGGAGTATCTCACTGGTTGGAAAGGCATGGAAATTCCCAAACCGCTTCCTACACCCTGTATCAATTTTTTTTGCCTAACAAGTTGTGCCATGCAATTGGAATTCCAACTTGAGTACTACTACTAGTAGGAGTACCAGGGGCCAGTTATTTTAGGCTTCTAGATTAGTAATCCCATAACTACTACCTCCGTCCTGGTTTATTGGTCCCCATTGTAATCTGTGTCAAATTTTGATCATAAATTTAACTAATGAAATGTTAGTGCATGTCACATGCACTACTCCATCCGTCTAGGTGAGTAAGGCATCTTAGGCTGTGCACCGTGACCAAGGAGGAGGAGAAAATGAGAAACATTAATGTTTATTTGCTAATTAATAGTATTACATGCAATGAACTAACCACTGCATGTCGTGTTTGATATCTCAAGTCATTAAAAGCATGCACACTCTTTATCTCTTATTGGTTGATATGTCAAGAAACAAGAAACGAGGTAGAAGTTAATGCACCGCTCCTAAGTGTTTTGGGATTATTTGGTTTTCGTAAGAGGACTTACACACCTAGACGGAGGGATTACAATGATGAGAAATAAACTAGTTAAATCTTTGGTCAAAATTTAGCACAAATTACAATGGTGAGGAATAAACCAGGACGGAGTAGTAGTTTAGAAGCCCAAATAAATGAGTGAGGCGCCTTATTGTTACTCTCCACTGTGACTAGTCTTGTGGGAAATGCTGGGGAAGCCGCCAAAAGAACTGGCCCTAGGAGTAGTAGCTAGGGATCGAGTGTGCGAGATGAACCGGAGAAAGTAAATGCAGAGAGATAAAATGCAAAAAAGACGGAGGGATGTGATGGTTGCTGGTCCGTTTATTTTACCAGGCCACTTATTACTGGGAGTGGTTGGGTTTTGTGATATGATAGCTTTAATGCCGTGCCACGAGTGGGGTGAGAGGTGAGACTGCCGTGCAGCGCCGCCCTCTACACTTGTACTACATCAGTTGTGGTTTATTAGTCCCCCCATTGAATTTGACTGGAGATTTAACTGACAAAATGTTAGTGCATGTCAACAAGTATATCGTTGGATTCGTATTTGAACATATTTTTGAATGATATAATTTTAGGTGACATGCATCAGCATTTATCGTACTATATATAATGTTAGTTCAATTTTTGGTTACACTAATCTATAGTAGTAAGGTGCCCGTGCGCTGCACCGAAGAGTGAAATGCATTGATCGGGGAGTTGTTTATTTTGACAAAGGATGTGGGGATCATCTCATGTCTAACGGGTATCGATAGGTTTCTTCAGATATTATTTCATCTCTTGAGCTCACAAACATCCGGGTGAAATAGATAAAAAGGTATCTTTTGCAAAAAAAAGCGTTCAACTGTTCAACCTGCATCCAAAACTTGTGAAGAAATAACACTTATTGTGCTGTGCAAGAAATGATCTTTAAGAATTAGTTTTATAGTATCAATTGTTATACATGTTGGCTACAGATGACATGGCACTTTCTTATAGTCAATAGTTGGCTATACTATTATGTAATATTAACCATGCCCTTATACACCTAGACGGAGGGATTCAATCAGGATGACTTGCAAGCAGGCAGAGGAGATGTAGGAAATGGTTCATCGTAAGTCTTTCACCAGTACTGTAGTAAAAATTAATACATGGAAGATTCTAGACTAAAGCATAAACGGATACACTTTTATTCATGCGCGATACTCCAATAGAGCAAGATCCTGCATGGAAGTCTCCACATGCTTAGACAGCAGATTACATTGAGCGATGACTAATGATCAACATTTAACTTGATAATGCGTATGTCCAGGTGAACCTCCTTGGAGTCCCCGTGCGCCGCGTCGGCGGGTAAAGGATGCCATGGGTTTTCCAAGTCCACATTGGCGGAATAGTCCCAGCTCCCCAGAGTCCAAGTCCGTTCGATGAGGCCTGTGTCGCCGCCCACGCGACCCGGAGGGGTCGTAACACTGACCACGCACCCGTACATCGGCCTCGTGTTAGTGTCAGCGTTAGCGGCGTGGCCCCTAACGCACATCACAGAGACAGGTCAGCGGCCTGCGTGGGCCTCGCCGATGCCCATGATCAAGAGGAAGACGCTGCCGTCCTCATCTGAGACTAGCAGGCGGCGGTAATCCTCCAGCGACTCCGGCATGGTGAATGGGTAGCACGTCTCATACTTGATGTTCTCCGCTAAGGGCTAGCAGTGACCGCTGCACGCATCCGTGAGGTGATGCACCATGTCCCCCGGCGAGCCACAAAACAGCATCGGGCACTCATAGCAGTGGACGAAGGGCTCCTTGGAGGCATCGACCAGGCCATCCATGAAACGGGAGTGGCTGTAGGGGACGTTGCGCCAGCTGAATGTATGAGCAAGTTACTACGAGATTTAATCCGAATAAGCACAAAATAAATCATGATGGCTATAACAGAGATGAAACTAATCATATGGACTAGCATAGTAGTAGGATACTGTAACGCCCTCGATGCGGCTATATCTCCTACGTGTCGAAGCACGACTTAGAGGCATAACCGCATTGAAAGCAATGTCGCAAGTAAGGTAATCTTCACAACAAACCATGTAAATAGATAAAAGGGGAAAGGATACATAGTTGGCTTACACTCGCCATGTCACACAAATACATGTATAACATTACAATCATCCAATACACGGTACCAAAATAAAAGATCAACCCCCACATGCGACAAAG
This sequence comes from Triticum urartu, assembly GCF_056163025.1. Classification (NCBI taxonomy): domain Eukaryota; kingdom Viridiplantae; phylum Streptophyta; class Magnoliopsida; order Poales; family Poaceae; genus Triticum; species Triticum urartu. Next base: position 499,693,110 of record NC_141877.1, read on the forward strand.
TCCTCGATCGCCCCAACTGGGCACCACTACTGATCATCTGGGAAAGACACATAGTAACGACGAGAGTCTTCATCGAACTCCCACTTGAGCTCAAGCGCATCATCTGGAATGGTATGATCGGTCCCTGCATCTGGTTTGGAAGTAAACTGTGAGTCACGGGGACTCAGCAATCTCGCACCCTCGCGATCAAGACTATTTAAGCTTATAGGTAAGGTAAGGTATGATGTGGAGCTGCAGCAAACGACTAGCATATATGGTGGCTAACCTATTCACGGACGAAGAACTATGATCAAGAAGTGATCCTAAAACAACCTACGTCAAACATTACTCCAACACCGTGTTCACTTCCCGGACTCCGCCGAGAAGAGACCATCACGGTTACACACGCCGTTGATTCATTTTAATTAAGTTAAGTTTCATGTTATCTACAACCGGACATTAAAAAATTCCCATCTGCCCATAACCGTGGGCACGGCTTTCGAAAGTTCAAATCCCTGCAGGGGAGACCCAACTTAGCCCATCACAAGCTCTCGCGGTCAACGAAGGATATTCCTTCTCCCGAGACATTCTGATCAGACTCAGCATCTCGGTTTTACAAGACATCCTCGACAATGGTAAAACAAGTCCAGCAACACCGCCCGAATGTGCCTACAAATCCCGCACTACTAGGAAAAGGCCTACTAGTGGCGCACCAGTTTTGCCTACTAATGGCGCACTACTGGTGCGCCACTAGTACCACGCCACTAGTATTATATACTAATGGCGCACCACAGGTGCGCCATTAGTATACGAGATACTAATGGCACACCATGTGGTGCGCCATTAGTATACCATTCGGTGTTCCACTGGTATTCACTCCAGGTGCGCCAGTAATAACCTTATAGGTGCGCCACTAGTAATAAAGGAAGGTGCGCCACTAATAAGGGCTTAAATGCGCCACTAGTAATGTACTTGGAAAACAAAAAAACACTAAATTTACAGAAAACAACTTATAAGAAAAAATAATTTAAAAACAAAAAATGAAATAGAATCATAATTTTTATTATAGTAAGAATATTACAATGTCTTTACAAGTATCCAATAAAAGAAAAATTGCAAGGAAATAAAAGAAAATCCTAAAACTAATCTTTTAGTAATCTTTTCTTCCTTTTCTTCACTTTATCCCTGCAAAATGTAACAAAATAAACAGAAAGACAAACAAACTATTTATAACATGTCAATACTATCATTTTTTATGCAGAACTAGATATGAGCATATATTTCCAGAATTACATGGCGTGAATATTGTATGAGTAAGATTCTAATGGAAATAAATTTTGATAGGAGCACACTTTCGACGAGTATTTATCTGACAGAGCTAAATAATCAGGGCATTTACCTTTTGATAATATTACTATACTATACTACCAGTATACTGCTCCACTTGGATTTTTTAGATGAGCAGATCTGAGATAGACATCTGTTCAAGTGGCTATAGGTAGGCTTGAAGAATTCTCATTGGTTCAAGTGGCTACAGGTAGTCGCACAGCTGGAATATAGACTACTAGTACTATTTGAAAAGAAAACAAGAGCAAATCTGAACGTACTAGTCAGATCCGATCACATTGAGCTAGAAAGAAAATTCATCAGGAAACAGATGGCCGGCAACTTACTTCCAGATGTTGAGGATCTCGTTGTGCCAGGGGGAGACGCTGCGGAGCGCGTCGCGGACGGACTGCTCACAGCGATAGCTGTCGTAGATGAACTCGTTGTCCTGCAGGTAGTCCAGTAGCCAGGAATTAAAGATAGGAGGGCTAGAACTGAAAGAACTAACATGTTAGAAAGCAACAGGAGATAATTCATATATGCAAAATACATATGAAGTGGTCTTCACCAAATTTGATGAAACATGAACGAAATGTTTTAGCAGTACCAATGATACATGTCAAATTAATTGTTCCTGTCATGACAATGTAAAAGTAGTACTTGCATGCCAATGAAGACTTGCTAGTGTCAAATTCTATGAGGTTCAGGACATGTGTAATTGTGCTAGGTTCACTTGTAATGCCATTATTCATGATCTGAGCTTTATCCTCCAAAAAATAAAATAACAGTTGATCCATGCAAATGATACTTAATTTTGAAGCTACTGTTAATTTATAAACTGAATATAAAGTGAGTTCATAAATTCAGAAATAGAAAATTCAGTTAGGCTACTGTTAACTGAATTTTGGAGTGTATACTTAACAAAGGATTCATTTGAATGTACAGTCAAATTAAAAAAAATGTGTTCATGGGGCAGCACCACTAAGAACTGAAAGAAAAAGGTGCAAAAAAAAGCTACTGAAACACAATATCAGAAGTAGTGCAGACGCTGATGAGGCGCTGACTGAACCATTGATAGTACTACCACTATTCTTTTTTGCATCCATTAGCGTGACAGTGAGGTTACAACCTTTAATTAACAGTGCAGTATGTGTATAAACTATAAAAAATAACTACACTGCCTGGTTTTCATCCAAATAAGAGCTAGTGATTTCAATTCTCTACCATGATGCATGCATGTATGCGTGCAACAAACCGCCATACTAATTAAGCATTGAGGTAGGCTACATAATCCAATCCGCCTAGCTCGTAATCATATCCATACTAGGTAGCCGCTACGTAGTTAAGTCTGGACAAAGAGTCAGAGACTGGGATGAACACGTACATGGGAAGGAGCAGGAGACGCAGGGCCTTATCTGCCCAACCTCCGACCAGATCGGTGGTGTTTAAGGCCGCCTTAGAGCTCCAGCGGTACCTCCCCTGCAGGCAAACAGAGCAATAGGCAAAAATCAGCTGTGCAGATCGATTCAGAAGCACCTCGGAGGAACCAGTACGATTTGGTGGGAAGGAAGAAGCAGCCCCTGTCCCTTGAACGAATTGGTGGTGGTGCTGCTGCTGCTGCAGAGATGTCATAAACTGGTGAGTACTAATATCTATATGGCATGAGCAAAATCACAAGAGAAAAGAAATGAATTTTCTTGTGGAACTAGTAGAAATTATCGTGATTGTACTGCTGTAGAAGGTTGGTACAGTGAGGCATATTTGTGGAACTAGTTTGAGGGTAGGTCCAACAAGTGTCTGCTGGTGGTGGTTGTGATTATGCACCACCAACAAAAGTGGTGAAGCTGAAGCAAGAATGAGTGGGTGAACAAAACTTGTTCATTAGTACTCCTCATACAATATAAACTGAAGATAGAAAAGGGATTGCTATGGCGGATCAACGAGACGACGTTCAGTTTGAAGGTGTTTGGCAACCAGTTCATGGGCGTTCAGAGCGACGGCTTGGTGGTGGCCACGGCGACGTCCCCGGGGAAGTCGGAGACGTTCCGGTTAGTGCGCAACACCGGCAAGGACAGGATGCGGATTATGGCGCCAAACGGACTCTTCTTGCAGGTAAGATTAAATGAAATATATGTCTGTCACTACTCATATTTGCCAAAGAGGCAAGAAGTGTCATTCTTCTACAAACATGTAAAATATTAACGTCTCACTACTCAGTATCCATATTAAAATGGGAACCAAGTGAAAACTATATTTCAGATGTTCTAAAAATTCTGAAAAAGAATACAGTATGGCAGAGAGTTAACGTCTACAAACATGTAGACCCTCTGTTCCTAAATCCTACATCTAGAAACAGAGGTAGTAAAATTTAAATTTAGTGCTAATCTTTGAGCATATCTCAACAAAATTGCAACAACATACATTCATCGTTATTAATCCACCCTAGAACGAATGATCCAACGCCTGCATAAGAAAGAAATTAGCAAGGTATATCCAACAAAATTATTCAGTGATTTACATACAGTTTCTTAAACATTTACTAGTCAGCATGTACGTACGTTCAAAACCGGCACTGGACTCAACATGCGCCTCCAATGTTGACTTGTCTAGCCGTCTAGGATATTTGACCTGGCTGTATACTTGCAGGAGGAAGGAATCCTTCCTTGTAGGATCCCCATCGCTGGAGAGGCTCCTCTGGCGGGCCTGGCCGTGTGAGACCAATCTACCTGGTCAGTGTCGGAGCAGCTTCTCCATGGCCCGGCCCCTTCCTTCAACTGCATTGCCTGCACACAACCACACAAACGCATGAACACATCAGATTAGGGGAAGAAGGAGAAGAAGTAGCAGACGAGGAGGAAGAAGAAGACAAGGCACTCATGCGTGCGTCAGATGCTCCTCAGATTTGGAGGGGATCCCATGCTGCTGCCGGATTCAGGTTGGACGCAGCGGCGAGGGGTGGAAGGAGGCGTGCTTCGTGGTGGAGAAGGCGGCGTTCCTCTACTGGTTGCCGCAGCTCATGGTAGGCATCGTAGCATAGGCATAGCAAAAGAGCGAGCATCTAGCAAGCAAAGATAGAAGTGATTTCGAGGGTATGATCATCTTGCCTGCAAAGTTGTCAGAGTTGACTTGATCCTCGTAAGCGAACTCAACGGGCTCCTCGTTCGTGAACTCATCTCCCGGCTCTACCCAAACAAGACAAACAAGCAAAAGGAACACAATCAACCACGTGCAATGCTCAAACAACATGATGCAAACATGGTATGCTATGCGGGATGCGATATTTGATGCATATGCAAGATTTGAAAAGTAATGATTGAACCTGGCCCCAACCTGGAAATCCAAGAGTTCCACTGGAAAGGTGAGGTGATTTCGGTTCAAATCGATATAAAGATCACCGGAATCGGATGCACGGTTTGGAAATGGCAAGCAAAACAAATATGGCACCGATCTGCGATAATCAGCAAGTGACCAACTAAATGCAACAAGATAAATATGCTACAGCACTCAAACATGACAACAAAATACATGGAAGGGATCCACTCATGAAGCTTAACAAAAGATGAACACTGAGCTACGGCTAAATCATCCACTAATAGGTTCCAACAAGCATGGAAAAAATGCAAATGATCACAGGTTTCACACTGAGTGAAATTAACACAAGTCTGGAATTTATCATCAGGAAGCACACTTTAGAGCATGAAAACTATATGCTACAAGAACTTAACATGGAAAATCAAGGCATGACATGAAGCTACTCAAAGCACTTAACAAAAGTCCCTTAGTGACCTTGAGCCAAAAGGGATCAGAAAATACAATTGCAAGCATGTGAACATGGCAAAAACATAAACAGATCTCAGACATGCCATAGGAGCATACAACCATCAAGAAGACATGGCATAGGAGCTAGACATGGCAAGAACAACAACATAGCATGCACGGATCAATAGCAACATCCTCGGCAAAATCGCTAATCATGTCAACAATCTGCCAGGATTCACGATATAGCAAAAGTAGAGCTCGATTGACTCAAGCTAGGTTGCTCCATAAATGCAAAAAAAGACATGGATGGATAGAGCACCACAATTTTAACAAAACATACTTACTGATCATCCTCAAAAGAGGCATGGATCACTAGGAAACAACATGAACATATGGCATAACGACAAAATCAGGACAAGAACATAGTGAAATTCTAAGTCCCTGAAATCAGCATTACTGATTACACTACTTTGCAAGCTTGCGCTAGTCACCACAAATGTCACAAAAATACATAGTAAGCACCTCTGTAAATATGGCATGGCATATAACAAAACACATGTAGGGCTCAGGAGCATATCATGCACACATTAATCATGGCAAAAATGACAAATAGCTATTTGATGAAACAGATCTGACAAATTCACCACATACCCCTCTTCCAACAGCATTTCGGGCATCAAGATGAGCTCAAATTAAAATGATGCAGTGAGATTAAATAATGTACTCATCGAGACAAACATTTTGATATGCTACACGCACAAATCGGAGCTACGGATGCAGAGATACGACATGATGAAGATTGCTAAAAAATAAGGGAAGAGGGGAAAGTCAACCCTAGTGGATCTAGGGTTTACTCTGCTCCCGATCCAGATCCAGGTCATGGAAAACGAGGACCGCCGGGGACCTATTGGCCGGAAACGTAGGAAGTTGGCCGGAGGGGGTCGGTGGTCGGTAGGGAGGCCGAGAAGGCAGGGGCTCCAGCGCGGCGAGCTCCTGGTCGAGGCGGTGCCCTGCGGAGGCGATGACGAGCTCCGTGTCGGCGGGCGGTTTCCGGCAATGGCGTGCGGTGGCGCGGTGGCGTCGCGGTGGCCGGTGCGCTTGGCGGCGGCGCGGAGGAGGAGGCGAGGCGGCGGATCGGGCGCGGGGGCGCGGCCCGGGTGGCGCGGCGAGGAGGGCTGCGGATGGGCCTGCGGGCCCACGGCGGGAGGCGGCCGACGGCCACGTGGCGGATTCCGATTGGCGCGGGCGGCGGTGGGCGGACGTGTACGGTCCGATCCGGACGCGTCCGGCGGCGGGAGGAGGAAGAAGCTAGGGTTAGGGGTGTTTTGGCCCGAAATTTTGGGGAGAGGTCTAGTTTTATAGGTAGCAGGAGCTAGGAGGCTCCAAATTGAGCACGGTTTTCGGCCACGCGATCGTGATCGAACACTCTAGGTGATGGAAGGGTCTTTGGTGGGTTTTGGGCCAAATTGGAAGGGTGTTGGGCTGCAACACAAACGAGGCCTTCTCGGTCCCTCGGTTAACCGTTGGAGTATCAAACGAAGTCCAAATGATATGAAACTTGACAGGCGGTCTACCGGTAGTAAACCAAGACCACATGGCAAGTCTCGGTCCAATCCAGAAATGTTTAACCCTCACACACCAAAAGAGGTGGAAAGGACCACTGGAGGAGATAGGAGCGCCGGAATGCAAAACGGACAACGGGGAAATTGCTCGAATGCATGAGACGAACACGTATGCAAATGCAATGCACATGATGACATGATATGAGATGCATGACAAAGCAAAAACACACGGAGACAAAAACCCGATACCGAGGAAAATAAAATAACTTAGGTCGGAAACGGCAAGAGTTGGGATACATATAAGGTAAATTACATCCGGGGTGTTACAGATACAGAGTAGAAACATGAATTTCTACCACGATTTCGAACATGAAGGACAGAAACACATATGATGCAACGGGAGCAGCACCGTTGGCATTGAGGTTGTCGCCCATGTCCAAACACCACGTAGACACGGTCTGTGAGAACAGTTCGTAGTCGTTCCACGCTCGGGCGTTGCATGTAACTATTTTAGATTAGAATATACTACTCCTCCGGTGCTAGTAGTAGAGCAGAGTCCTACTCTACTACTCTACTCAATCAAGTTAGGGCATAGCACTGTAGGGAGTAGCAGTACTGTGATCACTCAAGCAAGTTGCCTGGCATCGACATGACCCTGCGCTGCTGGTATGTGTCTCGTAAGTCAAGCGGCATGCTGTAGTCATCATCACCTATCCACTTCCCGCAGCACATATTTGCTTCTCCATCTTTGTCCGCACATAATCTCATCCAATCTTCCATCCCTGCTAAGGCACCTCCCCCCTCGTCTGAAGCCCAAGCACTAACAGTGGCAGAACTGAGCAGCGTCCGCCGAAAGAGTGGCTGGAATTCGCTCCCCACGGAGGTAATCAAGCTCATTGTTTCGCGTGTGGGCAATCTCAGTACCATGCCGCTCGCTGCGTGCTCGTCGGGGCTGTACCGTTTACTCAAAGCCCTCAGGCCGGAGCTTTTTAAGCCAGCTCCTTGCTTGCTGATGCTGCCTGATCTTCAGAAACGGCGTGTCACGCAGCATAACGATCGTAGGGTGGTGAGCATCAACCCCCTTGACTGTGATCTGATCCCCGTCAGACTCAACTACATTAACGGTATGTACTGGGTCGGCATGAACACGTCTTGGATGGTGCTCGTCGATGGTCGCGGCAGCTGGATGCTCGTGGAGGTCTACACCCGGCGATTGATCCCCCTTCCTTTGATTAACACTGCACTGCTTTGGCACCGCGACCCAGAATACTCAGAATCTTATAGTAGCCAACTTGATACCAAGTTTGATTTGCTCAAGGTTGTAATCTGCCAAGTGCCCACAAGATCTGCGAATTATAAAGACTTCTGGCTAATTGCGTTCTTCAACCGCGGTCTCGCCTATCTGACAAGTCACTGCGGTAAGTGGATAAATCTGCACATCCATCACAGGATCATACATCCTCCATGGTTCTCTGATGCTATTGAACACAAGGGCTTCATTTATGCTGTCGACTCCTTCTATGGCTGGACGTATTGCTGGCCTACTCCTGTCATTGCTACAAACGGCTGTTACAGCGGTATGTTACTTTCCTATGATATCATGATGCCTTGCTTATATTACTGTCAACATTTGCTGAAAAAATATCCATGCTCATAACATGCTGTTCTTAAGATTGACTAAATCAAGAGCCCTTTTTTATTTGACTCGAACTTGATATGATGTTGTAGGCCGCCTGGGGTCCCTACCCTTCCTAATCCCAGAACCTTTCAAAGAAAAGCGGCATGGCAGTTGGAGGTGGTTCCTGGCTCGATCAGACGATGGCGAAAGATTGATGATCGTTCGCACGTACCGGACATGTTGTTTCGTGGAATACAATCACAGTCACTACAAGGTCTTTGAGCAGGATCCCAGCTTCTCTAGGCCTTCAGGAATTTTTGACTGGAGGCAGGTAAGTAGCCTTGGTACACGCTCTCTGTTTCGATTAACCAGGAGAGAACCAACGGCAAGGATCATGACGGCAGCGCGGTTTCCTTCATCAGGCAAAACTGTGTCTACACAACGTACCATGCGTCTCTGCATGCACCATACCCTGGTATGTGCCGCCCCCGCTCTGCAGCCCAAAGTAGGAGAGAGGGTCGCAAGTATCAAACTTCGACCTGCTGGCTGGAGTTCCCCCGTCTGGCACCCATCTGGTTCAAGCCGTCAGCCAATCTCCACAGCTTAATAACTAGTAATGTCTAACTGAGCCAGATAGTTAGATGCGTACACTTGGTGTAGTAGGATCTTTATTTAGTTTGATGCATACACTTGTTCTTTTTTGGTAGCCCTTTTGTAATGATGGATGATGTTTGGTTTGGAAGAGAGAGCTGCGTCTTCACTCTTCTAGCCTGCTTATTGCTTCTGTTGCACCCCCAGCCCTGGTTGCTGCTGCTGTTTTCAATGTACAATCAGTAGTATATTTCGTTTGTTGGTAGAATAAATGTGTTGTTAGAACGACAAACACAATGTTTTGGAAGTCGTTTCACGGTTCGATCCTTTAGTGCCCGGTACCATACGTAGCACATACTATTTTTCGTATGGAACACATTTTCCACTTGTTGATAACATGCAGCCCACTGATGAAGGCCCAATAGAGAAGCCCATAATTAACTGGAAGGGAGGCTCTCACATGAATCCGGCCTAGGTACATGCTCATGGTCCCCTAAATATAAATAAATAAATAAATAAATAAATCTAAATGCTCCTGCACCAGTTCTTTGGGAAAATAGGTAGCCCAGTATTTCTTTTTGAATAATACCCAAGCTAGGCCTATTTGTTTTCTCCGAATAACTAGGCTGCAAATCTTTCAAGATGAGGAGGGATGCATTCCGGCCTGGCTTAAGACTACGGTCAATGTCTGTTAAAAGTAATATCAAAAGGGGTTGAAAATTCCAAAAAAATTATAGCAAATGGGATATAAGTTTCTTTTTTTGTTTTTGTTCTTCACTGATATCTTATACGTATTTCATTGGATTTAACATGACATAGTACTAATTTATTTTTAAATTTGTTTTAGTATGGCTATCAATTTTTGGACTAACAATATTTCCCCAGCAAAAATTTGCGAATTTTCTAAATTTCCCACATATTTAGTTAATTTTTTGACCCTCGTACTGACCAGAAAATGGCCAGCAATTCTAAAAATGGAAAATGGGCTATAATAAATTCCATATGAATTAGAAAATGAGTAAAAATTATAAAAATAATAGAAAATGGGCTGTACACGCCACATATTTCGAGGCTGACTTGTTTACGCAAGGCTTTGTTAGTGAACACATGATTCTAGCGGCAGTGACTGTTGGATGTCCATCCAACGGCTGACCTGGTTCTTCAATCTCTGATCTTCCTGCTCCAGCCGCCTAAACTAGCCCGGCGAGACTGCCTGCTCCCTCCTCTTGTGGCCCGCTATAATGCCACACAGGCTTCCCCGGCCCACCCTACTCCCTCCGCTGGCCAGGCCGCACGCAATCAACTACCTCCTTATTACGCGAAAAAAATGATTCCTCCCACTGTCATCTGGGGCGCTCTGGTTGGGAGGCTGACCTGTGGGCCTTCTAAGTTGACGCGTACGCAGAGCTTGTCAACTTAGTCAACAAACGATTCTACTCGTAGTAACAATTGGATTTGAATCGAACTGTCCTGCTGCTTCTTCAATCGCTGCTCTTCTTGCACCAGCCGCCCAAACCAGCGCCGGCGAGACCACCTGCTCCTGCCTCCAGTGACCGTCTGTGCTGCCGTTGAGGCCTCATCGCCCCCTAGTACTCCCACCGCTAGCCAGGCCCTGCGGCGACGACAGCCTCACACCGCAGTCGAACCAGTGAACCCTCGTACTCCTCTCCGCGTGGGCATCCACTGACGCGTCTTCCCCGGCTCCGCGTCGTCCCCTTCCTAAGCCTCACCGTCGTCCACTGCCTTGGTGCTCTCGGCGCGGCGTGGTCAACGTGGTCAACAACATTCCATCGGAAGAGTACTGTACGTGGAGAGGCTGACAGCTGGGTCCACGGCCACAGCCCAGTTTTTTTATGATTTTCCAAGTAAGTCGCTTTGTCAGGCCTGTTGGGCTGCAAATATTTCAAGACGAGGAGGGCTTTCATTCGGCCGGCCGAGAAAATGGCCCATCAGTAATGAGAAATGGGATGTACATTTTTAAAACACATCAAACCGGCAATTAGTTTCAAATATTTTTTTTCATTTCGAGATTTTAAATTACATTAATTTTTATGCATGGAGAATTTGTTGGATTTCATATTGATATACACTGGTAGAAAAAGGGCCTATTGTCCCGGTTCGTAAGGGCCTTCTGTCCCGGTTCTGGAACCGGGACTAAAGGGTCGGTACTAATGCCCTGTCCCTTTAGTCCCAGTTCAATCCAGAACTGGGACAGATGGGCCTCCACGTGGCCTGTGCGCGGAGCCCAGGCAGGAGACCCTTTGGTCCCGGTTGGTGCCACCAACCGGGACCAATAGGCATCCACGCGTCAGCATTTCTGTGGCTGGGGTTTTTGTTTCTTTTGAAAGGGGGGGGGGGTTTGGGGGTTTTGGGGGGGTTAATTTAGGTGTTTCATATATTGTGTTAGCTAGCTATAATTAATAGAGAGAAGTGTCCTCTCTTATGTCCATGCTTGGTCGACGCTACATTCTATACATACGTATAGAGAGGACTAGGCACGCTAGCTAGCTAGTAAGAAAACGAAGGAGATAGAAGATTGTCATGAACATATATGCATACAGAGAGAAGTGATATCGACCACCTCTCCTTCTCTGAGAGATTGGTCGAACAACAAGTTCTCGTATATCTATCCGACACTACCGGCTACATATATACAATAATTATCTCTTACAAATATAATCATACGGACTCAGGGTCCACATAGAATTCTCCGTCTTCAGGGATCACGTGGTCAAGAAAGAATGCCGCCAATTCCTCTTGAATTGCTTGCATGCGAGCTGGTGCTAGGAGTTCATCCCGCTTCCGAAACATCTAATTTAAAGAAGGGGGTCAATACATATATATATGAATGAATGAAACTCAACACAAATGATGGTAATAAAAAAATTGTGAATGTTGTTATTTACGTACTTCATATTGTTCGTCAGTGTAGCCCCGCTCACAGGTCGTGTGGCGGATGGACTCGCAAACGTAGTATCCATAGAAATCATTCCCTTGTTCCTGCCACAACCACTTTACAAGAAATAGAGGTCAATCAAACTGATAAGCAAGAATGCCAAATGGTATTGATGAATCTAGTGCTTGAATGACTAGTAGATGCGCGGAACATGCTACTATAGTACTTACTTTCGGGTGTCTAAATTCCAGCTCCTTCGGCAGTCCCGGAGCTTTTCTGGTGAATTTTCTCCAAACCCTGCCGGACAAAGAAAGCAATTACTTGATATATCAGGAAATGAACAAAGTTGCTGATATGGTGGATAATGATCGATTTAACTTACTTCTCGAGTATTTGAGTCATGTCTGCATAGTCCTGGGGATCTTTTCGTCTTGAGTCTAAGACGGTTACTAGTCCCTGCTCAAGCTTAATCTCTAGGAGAATATAGTGGAAACTGCACACGCATGCATACCTCATCAATTACATTACTATAACCTTGACTAATATATAAGGGAAACCGAATATGCACAAGACAGTAACACTCACTTGAAGTTGTAAGGAAAGAGTATTATATCTTTGTTTTCATTTATTACGAACGATCGTAGCAAGTTGGCCTCGGTAGTTGCGGCATGAAATTTAACCTGAGTTGCATCTATGAGATATGTGTTAATGAACCCAATATCACCGACTTGTCTTTTCTTCAATTCGGCAATCTTCAATCTGCATAATATAGTGAGGATGATTATAAATACATGCAATGAAAGAGCTGAGATATATAGAGAAACTTAATGACAGAAGTAGTACTACTTACAGACAGTAGCAAGCGACCGTTGTTTTATCGAGGGCCAATTGATTGAAAAACTGATAGAACTCCTCAAATGGAATAGGCAACAGTTCAATTCCAACGAGGTGATGCTCCTTTTTAACTTCCACATACAAAGTACTCCTCCCCCCAGAGTCTCTGCAGATTTTCAAGTACCAATCATGCAATCTTCGCATCATTGTTGATAGAGATCTTTCATCTTTGACGAGAGGCTTCCCGTACTCGTATCTTTGTATCTACACGTCCATGGGTTCATAATGTACATCGTCGGGCAGGTAATCTGCAAGATTGCTATAACCGGGCACCATCCTCAGATCATTAGCGACGTTGTGGCTAGGCACCTTGAGCGGGGGGCACAATTGCTTCGCTTGTTCGCCGAGCTGGGCAATTTGTTTCCCAGCACGTCGTTCTTTCAGCCTTTGATCACTAACAGTACTTCCCGACCGCTCCGCTTCAGAAAATTCCTTTCCAATAATGCGCTCATAGTTTCCTTTCAGCGGAGACTTCGGTGGTTTTGTCAGGGCAGCCAGAGTGCGCTTCGCTTTCACCGGATCTACCTTCTCCTCCGGAAGTGGATGTCTCTTTGCTTTCAACCCTTGAAACCAGTCATCCACTTCGATTCGTGTGATCTCGGCGTTCTCCTCCGGGGTCCTCTCGTATGGTAACTTCTCTGGAGTCTTCAGAGAAGGACCGAATCTGTATGTCCTCCCGCCTCTGGTTGTACTGCTAGACGCCGACCGAGCAGACGGAGCGGTTGTCTTCTTTACTTGCTTACGAGGCGGAGGAGAAGGACTACGACGCGCCGAAGCAGCTGGAGTGGTGGCAGGTCTCTTCCGCCTTTGCTGACGAGGCGGAGAAGGAGGAGGCTGGCTGCTCGGGCGCGTCGGCGCAGGCAGAGAAGGAGGCGGAGTGCCGCCACGCGCTGGAGAAGGAGCCGGTCGAGTGCCCTGATCGTCACTCGCCGGAGGAGGAGGCGGTGGAGGAGGTGGAGTGCCCTGACTCGCCGGAGGAGGAGGCGGTGGAGGAGGCGTCCAGTTCGGAAGGTTGATGAGCTTCTTCCGCCATAGGCATGGAGTCTTCAGAGCAGACCCCAGCCTAGTCTCCCCTTCACCGGTAGGGTGGTCAAGCTGGAGGTCCTCAAATCCCTCCGCTATTTCATCCACCATCACCCTAGCATATCCTTCTGGAATCGGCCGGCAGTGAAAAGTTGCGCCGGGTTCAGTAGGATAAACAGAGCCAACAGACGCCTTGACCTTCAAATTCATCCATTGCGTCATGAGGTGGCAATTTTGAGACTCCGTGATAGCATCCACGGGATAGCTGGGAGGAGCCGTCAAGGCATGCTCCGGCTGAAGCAGCTCGGTGGAAGCCACGCTGCTTCTGCGCTGAGATGGCGGGGTAGCTTCGGGGGAAGCTTCGGCAGTACATTTGCTGCGATTTGCTTCTCATTCCTCTATCGCGTCTACCCTTGCTTGCAGCGCCTGCATCTGGGTCTGCTGCACTTTTTTCCTCCTCTCATGGGATTTCTAACCACCTGCGTCCGGAAACACAACCTTCCACGGAATGGAGCCTGGCATGCCTCGTGTCCGTCCAGGGTGCTCAGGATTCCCGAGGGCCATTGTGAGCTCGTCGTTCTCTCTGTCTGGAAAGAACGTCCCTTGCTGCGCTACTTCGATATACTGCTTAAGCTTCCTGACTGGTATGTCCATTTGATCATTCGTCCAAATGCACTTCCCTGTTACAGGGTCCAAGGTTTCGCCAGCCCCGAAGAACCAAGTCCGGCAACGGTCTGGCCAGTTAATTGTCTCTGGTTCAATCCCTTTATCAACCAGGTCATTCTCAGTCTTGGCCCACTTAGGCCGGGCTACGAGGTAGCCACCCGACCCCGTGCGATGGTGATGCTTCTTCTTCGCAGCATTTTGCTTGTTTGTCGCCGACATCTTCTTACTCTTTTCCGATGTCTTGTGGGACACAAATGCGGGCCAGTGATCTCTGATCTTCTCATATCTGCCCTTGAATTCTGGTGTCTCATCATTTTTGACAAACTTATTCAGCTCTTTCTTCCACCTCCTGAATAGTTCTGCCAACCTCTTAAGAGCAAAAGACTTGATTAATTGCTCTTTAACTGGGTTCTCTGGATTATCCTCTGGCGGTAGGGTGAAATTTGACTTCAGCTCAGTCCAAAGATCATTTTTCTGCATATCATTGACATAAGACACCTCAGGTTCTTCTGTAGCCGGCTTAAACCATTGCTGGATGCTTATCGGGATCTTGTCCCTAACCAGAACCCCGCATTGAGCAACAAATGCGTTCTTTGTTTGGATGGGTTCAATCGGTTGGCCGTCGGGCGCGATTGTTATGATCTCAAACCTTTCATTCGAGCTCAACTTTTTCTTCGGGCCTCGTCTCTTTACCGAAGTTGTGCTCGATCCGGAGGGCTAGAAAAAAGAACAAAGACTTAATTATTATGTGTACATACCAAAACAATGAATGCATCAATCAGCTAGTCAGCACAGGCTTAACTAATATATATACCTGGCCGGACTTGGTTCGGTCACCGGAGCCGTCATCACGGTCTCCTTCTTGCACCGGCATTGGGTCACCGGAGCCGTCCTCATGTTCTTCTTCTTGCACCGGCATTAGGTCACCGTAGCCAGCTTCTTCACCCTCTCCTTCCAGACCATCGGTGCCGTTGAGAAACAACGAGGCAGCATCACTTCCTTCTGCGATTATGTCCCCCAACAACGCTTCTTTTGCTTCGTCTCGGGCGGTGTCCATAGTTTCTACAAATATTTACATCATGGCAATTATTATTCAAACATGACAGATGGATGTATTGGTGGAAAACATAGAACTAGCTACCTAATCATAGTAAGGAATCATATATATTAATTAGTGGCCTCGACGCTGCTTCTAGGGTTTGGGGTGGCCTTGACAACGCTTCAAGGGTTTGGGGTGGCCTCGAGAACGCTTCAAGGAGGGGGTAATATCAACCCCCCCCCCCACGTGTTGAAGCTATCGGGAGGGGGTATATATCGACAACGACGACACTACATCGATGTCCCTCGACGACCCTCGTTCCCGATAAAAAAAGAGGACTAAGAAGAAAAAAAAGAGGAGAAGAAAGAATAGAGGAGAAGAACTCCTCTATTCTTTCTTCTCCTCTTTTTTTTTTCTTCTTCCTCTTCTTTTTTTATCCTCTTCTTCCTCTCATGTTCGAGAGGATCGCCGAGGGGTCGGGAGGTTGCCTAGTGTCAAAGGATTCAACAAAACCATGTCTTCATCATTCGGCGAAAGTAACAGGTGCATGATGGTACGAAGCTCTCCAAAGTTATTTTGGAACGGAGTCCTAGATAGGATAATTCACTTTTTGGTACAAAGTTCAGCAAGAACCTTCCAAATATCATTATTTGGAAGGCCTTTGCTGAAATTCATACAAAAAGGCAAATTATCCTATCCGGGACACCATTCCAAAATAAATTTGGAGGACTTCTTCATGCCCTGGTTACTTCCGGCTAATGATGAAGCCATGGATTTCTTCAATACTTTGACACTAGGAAACCTCTCTCGACCCCTCGGCGATCCTCGACCCCTCGAACCCTCGATGACCCTGGAACCCTCGACCCCTAGACGACCCTGGAACCCTCGACCCTATAGAACCCTTGAACCCTCGACCTTGAAACCCTCGACCCTTGACCCCTTAACGACCCTCAACCCTCTACCCTAGTTCCCGACCCTCTACCCCTCGGCGATCCTCGACACCCTCGTTCCCGATAAAAAATAAGAAGAAGAAGAAGAAGAAGAAGAAGAAGAAAGAGGAGAAGAAGAAAGGAATAGCTAGAGGAGAAGATCGAAGAAAAAAAAGAACAAAAAAAGAGGAGAAGAAGAAAGGAATAGTGGAGAAGAAGAAAAAATAGAATATATTCTATTTTCTCTTCTTCTCCACTATTCCTTTCTTCTTCTCCTCTTCTTTTTCTTCCTTTTTCTTCTTCTTATTTATTTCTCCTCTTCTTCCTCTCCTCTTCTTCTTTCTTTCCTCTTCTTATTTTCTTTCTTTCCTATACTTCTTTTCCTTCCTTCTTAATATCACTTAGCAAATTTTGCAACGATAGAGAGGGGTGCTCCCGTGGTCTAAAATCCGTCTATGCACGATAGAAAATTCTGAAAAATACATCTATGATCCCTCAACGTCCCCGCCTCTCTCATGAACAAAAAAAATATGTGAATTAAAAAAACATCATGTTCTATGAACAAAAAAACATCATATTTCATCCACATTCATGCATACATCATATATGTGATCATCTATGAAAAAACATCATATTCTATAAAAAATCATTACATATATATATATAAACAAGCATATATATATATATATATATATATATATATATATAACAAGCATATATATTTATAAAACAAGCATATATATGAAAAAAAATTGCAAAGGGAGGGCGCCGGCGGCCAGACCAAGCTGAGGAGGCAGGCAGGGGCGCAGGCGACGGTGAGGGCGGGCCGGGGCGGCGCGGGTCGGGGCAGGGGCGCGGGCGACAGCGACGGGGGCGGGCCGGGCGGCGCGCGTCGGGGCAAGGGCGGGCGGCGACGGCGAGTCCGTGGTAGGGGCTCGGGGCGCGGGGCGGCGCACGCGAGCAGGGGAGCTCGAGGCGAGGCGGGGGCGGCGAGGGCGCCGACGCGCGGGGGCGGGACGGGGTAGGGGCAGGGCGACGGCGACGAGGAGCGGGCGGCGACGGTGAGCACGGGGCAGGGGCGCGTGGCGACGGCGACGGCAAGCACGGGCAGCCTGGCGGCGTCGGGGGCAAATGGTCGATGAGAAACTGAAAATTTCCTAAGTCCTGCTTATATACACAGAGTATTGGTCCCGGTTCGTGGCACCAACCGGGACCAATGCCACCTTTAGTCCCGGTTGGTGCCACCAAACGGAACCAAAGGCCTGATTTCGCCAGCCCAAATGGCGGGAAGCGGCGGCCTTTGGTCCCGGTTGGTGGCACCAACCGGGACCAATGGCCTTGTGCTGCCCCGCGCCCAAAAGTTTAGTCCCACCTTGCTAGTTGAGACGGCTCGGGAGTGGTTTATAAGCGCTGCTACGCCCACCCTCCCGAGCTCCTCTCAACTGCAGGCTTTCGGGCCTAATCTGTCACTTCAATGCCTGTGGGCCTACTAGGCCTACTGCGGGCCTGAATCCTGGCCCATGGTAGGGTTTCTAGTCGTATTCAGGCCATAGTGGCCCAGTAGGTGGCATTTTTTGTTTTTTTGTTCTTTATTTATTTTATTTTGTTTTTTGCTTTATTTTTTAATTCTTTATGCTTTTAGTTTTAGAAAAATTATAAACTTTTTGTTAACGCCATTAGTTTTCAAATTTGAAAACACTTCTTTAGTTTTCTTTGTTGCTTTTTTATTTTATTTTGTGATTAACTTTACTATAAAAATAGTTTTTCCTGTTTTTTGATTTGTTTTTTGCATTATTTATTTTCTTTTGTTTTTAGGTTAGCAAAATTATAAACTTTCTGTTAGTGTCATTAGTTTTAGAAATATTATAAACTTTCTGTTAGTGCCATTAGTTTTAGAAAAATTATAAACTTTCTGTTAGTGCCATTAGTTTTCAAATTTGAATAGTTAAAATTTGAATTCTTTGAAAATTGTTTGAATCACAAGTTTGTGATTAACTTACTAAAAAAATGAGAATAGATGCGCTTATAGAGAAAATTCAACCTAAATTCCTAGTAAATTTCTATGAATTTCAGAGAAATTCACTATGAATTTAGGTTAAACATTTCTCTATTAGGGCATATATTTTCACTTCGAGAGGAGCTCAACAAGGCAGAGAGGGAAGGGCTTATAAACCGATGTGAGCCCCCTTCGGTTGGCGAGGTGGGACTAAACTCTGCCCGCAACGAGGACCAACCCTTTAGTCCCAGTTTGTGGCACAAACCGGGACTAATGGTCACGGGCCAGGGGCGAACCACAAGACATGAAAGCATTTCAAATGAACTCTAAAGAAGTTGAAAGTTGGGATGGTATCATAATTTCACCCACATAGCATGTGCATGTACAAAACGGACAATGGTAGCATGTTCGTGTGTTACAAAGTTGGCATGGTATCATCATAATAGTTGCGGGAGAAAGTCTTCACTTTTTCTTCGCTTGTGTCATTTGCTTATTGTGCCATAACCTTGGATAATCTTCGTTGTTTATCAGGATGCTTGGGTCAGCCTTGACATTGAAGGGAGGAATTTCATGAAACTTTTCATAATCTTCAATCATGTCTGTTTTGCCGTCCACTCCCAGGATGTCCCTTTTTCCTGAAAGAACTATGTGGCGCTTTGGCTCATCGTATGATGTATTCGCTTCCTTATCTTTTCTTTTTATCGGTTTGGTAGACATGTCCTTCACATAGATAACCTGTGCCACATCATTGGCTAGGACGAACGGTTCGTTAGTGTACCCAAGATTTTTCAGATCCACTGTTGTCATTACGTACTGTGGGTCTACCTGTACCCCGCCACCTAAGAGATTGACCCATTTGCACTTAAACAAAGGGACCTTAAAATCAGGTCCGTAGTCAAGTTCCCATATGTCCACTATGTAACCATAATATGTGTCCTTTCCGCTCTCGGTTGCTGCATCAAAGCGGACACCGCTGTTTTGGTTGGTGCTCTTTTGATCTTGGGCGATCGTGTAAAATGTATTCCCATTTATCTCGTATCCTTTGTAAGTCAATACAGTCAAAGATGGTCCCCTGGACAACAAGTACAACTCATCACAAACAGTGTTGTCACCTCTGAGATGTGTTTCCAACCAACTGCTTATAGTCCTGATGTGTTCACATGTAATCCAGTCGTCGCACTGCTCCGGGTGTTTGGAGCGCAGACTGTTCTTGTGTTCATTGACATACGGGGTCACCAATGTAGAGTTCTGTAGAACTGTGTAGTTTGCTTGAGACCAAGAATATCCGTCCCTGCATATTATTGAGTCTCTTCCAAGAGTGCCTTTTCCAGTCAGTCTCCCCTCATACCGCGATTTAGGGAGACCTATCTTCTTAAGGCCAGGAATGAAGTCAACACAAAACCCGATAACATCCTCTGTTTGATGGCCCATGGAGATGCTTCCTTCTGGCCTAGCACGGTTACGGACATATTTCTTTAGGACTCCCATGAACCTCTCAAAGGGGAACATATTGTGTAGAAATACGGGCCCCAGGATGACAATCTCGTCGACTAGATGAACTAGGACGTGCGTCATGATATTGAAGAAGGATGGTGGGAACACCAGCTCGAAACTGAGAAGACATTGCGCCACATCACTCCTTAGCCTTGGTACGATTTCTGGATCGATCACCTTCTAAGAGATTGCATTGAGGAATGCACATAGGTTCACAATGGCTAATCGGACGTTTTCCGGTAGAAGCCCTCTCAATGCAACCGGAAGCAGTTGCGTCATAATCACGTGGCAGTCATGAGAATTTAGGTTCTGAAACTTTTTCTCTGGCATATTTATTATTCCCTTTATATTCGACGAGAAGCCAGTCATGACCTTCATACTGAGCAGGCATTCAAAGATGATTTCTTTCTCTTCTTTCGTAAGAGCGTAGCTCGCAGGACCTTTATACTGCTTCGGAGGCATGCCATCTTTTTCGTGCAAACGTTGGAGGTCCTCCCGTGCCTCAGGTGTATCTTTTGTCTTCCCATACACACCCAAGAAGCCTAGCAGGTTCACGCAAAGGTTCTTCGTCACGTGCATCACGTCGATTGAGGAGCAGACCTCTAGGTCTTTCCAGTAGCGTAGGTCCCAAAATATAGATTTCTTCTTCCACATGGGTGCGTGTCCCTCAGCGTCATTCGGAATAGCTAGTCCACCGGGACCCTTTCCAAAGATTACGTAGTGTAAATCATTGACCATAGCAAGCATGTGATCACCGGTGCGCATGGCGGGCTTCTTCCGGTGATCTGCCTCGCCTTTGAAATGCTTGCCTTTCTTTCGACATTGATGGTTGGTCGGAAGAAATCGACGATGGCCCAGGTACACATTCTTCCTGCATTTGTCCAGATATATTCTTTCAGTGTCATCTAAACAGTGCGTGCATGCGTGGTATCCTTTGTTTGTCTGTCCTGAAAGGTTACTGAGAGCGGGCCAATCGTTGATGGTCACGAACAGCAACGCCTTAAGGTTAAATTCCTCCTGTCTGTGCTCATCCCATGTACGTACACCGTTTCCATTCCACAGCTGTAAAAGTTCTTCAACTAATGGCCTTAGGTACACATCAATTTCGTTGCCGGGTTGCTTAGGGCCTTGGATGAGAACTGTCATCATAATGAACTTCCGCTTCATGCACATCCAAGGAGGAAGGTTATACATACATAGAGTCACGGGCCAGGTGTTGTGATTGCTGCTCTGCTCCCCGAAAGGATTAATGCCATCCACGCTTAAAGCAAACCATACATTCCTTGGGTCCTTTGCAAACTCATCCCAGTACTTTCTCTCGATTTTTCTCCACTGTGACCCGTCAGCGGGTGCTCTCAACTTCCCATTTTTCTTTCGGTTCTCACTGTGCCATCGCATCAACTTGGCATGCTCTTCATTTCTGAACAGACATTTCAACCGTGGTATTATAGGAGCATACCACATCACCTTCGCAGGAACCCTCTTCCCGAGGGGCTCGCCGTCAACATCACCAGGGTCATCTCGTGTGATCTTATACCGCAATGCACCGCATACCGGGCATGCATTCAGATCCTTGTATGCACCGCGGTAGAGGATGCAGTCATTTGGGCATGCATGTATCTTCTCCACCTCCAATCCTAGAGGGCATACGACCTTCTTTGCTGCATATGTACTGTCGGGCAATTCGTTATCCTCTGGAAGCTTCTTCTTCAATATTTTCCATAGCTTCTCAAATCCTTTGTCAGCCACAGCATTCTCTTCCTTCCACTGCAGCAACTCCAGTACGGTACCGAGCTTTGTGTTGCCATCTTCGCAATTGGGGTATAACCCTTTTTTGTGATCCTCTAACATGTGATCGAACTTCAGCTTCTCCTTTTGACTTTCGCATTACGTCCTTGCATCGACAATGACCCGGCGGAGATCATCATCATCGGTCACATCATCTGGTTCCTCTTGATCTTTAGCAGCTTCACCCGTTGCAGCATCATTGGGCACATCGTCTGGTTCCTCTTGATCTTCACCAGCTCCCCCCGTTGCAGCATCACCGTATTCAGGGGGCACATAGTTGTTATCATACTCTTCTTCTTCGCTGTCTTCCATCATAACCCCTATTTCTCCGTGCCTCGTCCAAACATTATAGTGTGGCATGAAACCCTTGTAAAGCCGATGGGAGTGAAGGATTTTCCGGTTAGAGTAAGACCTCGTATTCCCACATTGAGTGCATGGACAACACATAAAACCATTCTGCTTGTTTGCCTCAGCCGCATCGAGAAACTCATGCACGCCCTTAATGTACTCACGGGTGTGTCTGTCACTGTACATCCATTGCCGGTTCATCTGCGTGCATTATATATAATTAAGTGTCCAAATTAATAGAAGTTCATCATCACATTAAAACCAAAGTGCATACATAGTTCTCATCTAACAACATATAGCTCTCCAGAGCATCTAATTAATTAAACCATACATTGAAACTATGTAAAACATTTCAATGCGAAAACAAATGTGATCATAATCGCAACCAAGGTAACAATTGATCCAACAGCATAATGATACCAAGCCTTGGTATGAATGGCATATTTTCTAATCTTTCTAATCTTCAAGCGCATTGCATCCATCTTGATCTTGTGATCATGGACGACATCCGCAACATGCAACTCCAATATCATCTTCTCCTCCTCATTTTTTTAATTTTTTCCTTCAACAAATTGTTTTCTTCTTCAACTAAATTTAACCTCTCGACAATAGGGTTGGTTGGCATTTCCGATTCACATACATCCTACATAAATAAAATCTATGTCACGTTGGTCGGCATAATTTTCATAAACAATAAATGAACCAATAGTTATAAAGATTATATATATACCACATCTGAATCATAGATAGGACGAGGGCCGACGGGGGCGGATACCAAAACCATCGCACTATATAAGATGCAATAATAAAAGTAAGAAAATAATACAAGTATCTATGTAAACATACAAGTAAGAATATTTTTCATTTTAGAAAGAAGATAAGAACAAGAGGCTCACCACGGTGGTGCCGGCGATGAGCTCGGCGCGGGTGGTCGACGGTGGTGAAGATGGGGACGGGGCGTGACGGACCGCTAAACCTAGACAAATATTTTGGAAAATGGAGCTTGGAGGTCGAGCTTGGAGAGGAGAAATCTTAAGAAGTGTGGCTCGGGCATTCCATCGAACACCTTGTGTGCATAGGAGGTGAGCTAGAGCACCACGAAGCCCTCTCCCACTCGGCCAGAGAAAAACAGAGCACTGGGGTGCTCTGCTCGCGAGCGAGGGGTATATATAGAACCTCATTGGTCCCGGTTGGTGACATGAGCCGGGACTAAAGGGGAGCCTTTGTACCCGGTTCAACCCACCAACCGGGACCAATGGTGGTGGGCCAGGAGCGAGGCCCATTGGTCCCGGTTCATCCCACCAACCGGGACCAAAAGGTCCAGATGAACCGGGACCAATGGCCCACGTGGCCCGGCCGCCCCCCTGGGCTCACGAACCGGGACCAATGCCCACATTGGTCCCGGTTCTGGACTGAACCGGGACTAATGGGCTGACCCGGCCTGGACCAAACCCTGTTTTCTACTAGTGATACATTTATTTTTAAAATAAGTTTGAATGCGAGTCAAAATTTCGGGATTAAAAACAGTTGGGACCGCACCGAAATATGCAAAATTTTGTATAATTTTTTAACTGTGGCCACAATATGGGCTGTAATGCTAACAAAAAGAATATGGGATCCAAAAAAACCTTAATAATTAGCAAATGGACTGTAAAGTATTAGAAATAATGGTAGATGGGCTGTATGCTATTTTCCACAGATTTGAGGCTTTCCTAAAAAAAGGTTGATGCACAAGCAGTGACTGTTGGATGGCCATCCAATGGCCGTCGTGCTTCGTCAATCTCTGCTCTTCCTGCTCTAGCCGCTCAACCAAGCGCCGATGGGACTGCCTGCTCCCTCCTCCCCGCGGCCGGCTCTGCTGCCGTGCAGGCCTCACCGCCCCACCGTACTCCTATCGCTGGCCTAGCTATCCCTCTACTCACCCACACCTGCTGTTATTCTCCGGCGACGGTAGACGAACCAGTAAACCCTCGTATAGTCGTACTCCCCTCCACGTGGGAAACAACTGCCGAGTCTTCCCTGCCTCCGTGGCATTCCCTTCCTAGGCCTCGCCGTCGTCCACCGCCCTGGTGCTCTCGGCGCGGCCTGGTCAATGTGGTCAACGACCGACAAGCATCTGAAGTGGACTATACGTGGAGAGGCCGACAGCTGGGTCCAAGGCCGCACGCAAGGAAATGCCTCCTTATTATGCGTAAAATATTGATTCCTCCACCTGACATCAGGGATCCACCGAAAGGGCCTCTGTATTTCGTGAAAAAACGTTACCGCCACTGACAGCTCGAACCCACAAGCTATACACTACTAGGAAAAGGCCTAACCTATTTTGCCTACAAATGGTGGACCACAGGTGCGCCACTAGCATCACGCCATTAGAATTTTTTACTAATGGTGCACCACGGGTACGCCTTTAGTATCTGGTATACTAATAGCGCACTAGGCAGTGCGCCATTAGTATACCCACGGTGCGCCATTAGTATGCCTCCCAGGGGCCATGTTTACCCATGTGCTCTGGCTTACTAATGGCGCACACATTGATGATGCGCCACTAGTGTGCTCTGGCTTACTAATGGCGCACTAGTTGGTGGTGCACCACTAGTATGAATATTAGGGATTTTTTTCTGATATTTGCACAGGTTAAAAAATATATTACTGGACAGAATATGGACAGCACCACACAGCAACAACAGACTCATCGAATACAATAGAAGATTAGTCCACGAATACAATTCATCATATTAGTCTCTGAATTCAAAAGACCAAACAAAAATAGAACATTACAAGTCTCGAGACCGCGAGTAGCGAGTTTGTCGGAAGTAATACTAATCCTAACAAGTCCTACTAATCATCATCATACAACTTCTTGATTTCATGCCATAATATGGGCACAATATGGGCTGTAATGCTTGATTTCAGGATCACCGAGATCCATGGTGACAAGCATACCATCATCAAAACCATACATCTTGCAAAGTGCTTCCCATTTTTTGCAACCAAAATGGGTTACGCTCTCAGAATTGTACAACTTTACTTGAAAATCCACATCATGATGAGTCCTTAGGTGAATTTTCTTTGTTTCAGAACTTTCAGGGTCTTCAAAACCCATCCTCTCCAGGACATAGCGCCTTGCATGGCATGAGATAAGCTACTCGAATTGTAAAACATGAAAATTACACGTTGAAATAGTTGTAGTCATGCTTAATAACGGAAAAACACTTGTCGTCGTTGCGTACTGTTTCAACATCGAAGGTCTCCTCGAGCTTAATGCTGAAGTGCTGATCATTGTCCAGGTGAGGCATGTCGCACATACCTCGATCGTCGTGGCACCAGCTGCACCCCCGGGAGACTTTCATCGTCTGATGACGACATTTCCAACGTTCATAATTCAAAACTACATCATCTCTGTTGGGTCCAATGAGATAATCCACGGTGTGGTGAAAACACGCCCTTCGAACAGGTTTGAGCAATTGGTGAATGGAGATGGTCTAAGATTTTCAGTAGTAAGAAGTGAAGTGGTAATTTTCAGAGCAAATGCTTAGGATGAGTGGTTCCTCTTTCCTGTTTAGCTTTACAATAGAATATTGTTAGTCATGCACACTTGTGCATTTTCAGCCAGGCCCAGTGGAGTTGGCCAATTTTTTTTTCTTTAAGCCTGCTACATCCATCTCAAGTATTTATGGTCAAGGGTTAGCAGGGCCATCCAAATACAATATGTGGTATGGGCTTTTTAGTAGGTCATCCCACCAGATTAGGGTTTACCGATGACGAACAACTGACATTTGTAATAACTATGAGTTGATATCAGACTTCTATATGTATAACACAAGAGGCAGTTGATCCTACTTAATTAGGTACTAAGATACCCCGGCCCATGCATTTGTCGCAAGTACCCCATATGTCCTATTTTTAGCAAAGTAATGCTAAAATTCACGGAAAATTTCAGCATTACCTTTGCTGAAAATAGGACATATGGAGTACCCGAATTTGCCGGAACGGAAGTTAATCGACATTCCGGCAAACTCAAGGGCCTCTCGGGGTACCTACAAAATCATCACGACACGATGGTCGGAGACAAAACCCAGCAAACTCCTTCCCTTCAATTGGGGTAGAGCAATATATCTTCTAGGGGTGAAACCGTACCCTGATTCTCCTTTCTTCCTCTTGCCGAAGAGAAGTTGGCTGTAGAGGATGGTCCAACTCAGATCAGCCTGCAGAAGTTCATTTTATAATTTTGTTTAGTCCCAAGCATATACGAATACTCTTCAGAGTGGGAACAAAGATGGACGCAAACTAATAGCACAAAGTGAATAGCAAATCGTCTACTGAAACTATACTGAAACCATGCTAAAACTTTACTGAAACTACTCCTTGCAAGCAAACTGAAACTACTCCTTGGAAGCAAATTGTCTAGGAAGGAGTATGGTGTGGACAAATCTACTCCAGCTAGTTGCTTTCACTTAGAGATTGTTAGGTAGCCGATAGCACAAACAGCATGAGTCATTCTTCAGACTGTTACAAATAGAAACAATGGCAACGAAGGTTAAAAACCAACAATCCTATATATTATTCTGAAACTTCATATATTGAAATCACTTAGCAGAAATTCTTCCTTCCATTCTATTCAGAAATTTTGGAGCTAATATTGTGGACTTTGGTAGTTTTCTTAAATCATTTCATTTATATTTTAAATAACAATAGGAATTATTTCATAATAGAATTTACCCCAAAACAAATTCTTTTAATGCCATTTTCAAACTCTGAGTTGCCTCTGTTGCACTAAAACTAATTCAAATAAAATTTTAAAAATTGCCACAAAAATTTTGGGAGACCCTATAATTCCTATAAATCATTATTGAACAAAGACCAATCCTACTCTTTTGAAATTTTTGAGAGAAACACCCACTTTTCCATTCTGATCCATTTTCAGTTTACAAGTACAACCCTATTTCCCCTAGCTCCTAAAAATCTACAAAATTATCCCAACACAAGAACAGTACCTACACTCCTTTTTTTCCCAAACATCTCTTGATCACAAGTTCTAAATTTTCAACATTTGCGGCTTGTGAAGGAACTTCATTTCCTACAATTCCAAAAATTCTAAAACTTTGCTAGCACCTATGTTTTGATCCAAACCATCACCACAAGATAATTGTAGGATAGCAGCTGCAGCAGCAAGATAATTGCATGAAGAGAGAGCAACTTACTTTGAGACAGCGTCTTGTCTCCGCTCGATCTGCAGCTTCGGGGCGACGACGGCAGTGGCTTGCGGTCGAGTGGAGGGTGGTGGATGGTTGGGAGGAGGGGGAGGGGCGGCGGCACCGGTGGATGGTTGGTTGGGGGTGGCGGCGGTGGTGGTGGATGCTTGGGAGCGGCGGCGGCGGTGGATGCTCGGGGGTGGCGACGGCTTGCAGTGGTGAGGGGTGGAAGAGCTGCGGTGGTAATGGGTGGAGGAGCGCTGGAGGTGGGGGCGAGGCATGCTGGAAAGGTGTCGTCGGCGGCGAGGGGGAAAGGGCGGCGGCGGTGGATGCTCGGGGGCTAGGGATTTGATCGGCGTGGGGGGCGAGGGGGAAAGGGATGGAGGCAGGGGAATGGATAGCAATGGCGCAGCTCCCGGGGGTGCGCCATTAGTACATCCATAGCAATGGCGCACCACCGCGGGGTGCGCCATAAGTAACTTTTTTCAGTGATAACAATGGCGCACCCCCTCCCGGTGCGCCACTAGTAAATTTTTTTAATTATTTTTGTTATTGATAAAAATTATTACACTATATAGACGAGTGGAGTAGAGGAGGGAGGGAGGAAGGGAGCATTTAGATTCGTTGATGAGGCGGTGGTTGGCATCGCATCGGAGATGCAGACCGTAGAAAGGAGGAGGATGCCGGTCGTGGTTGTGGTCGTGGGCCGGCCTCATTGTGTTGCATCGGCGTTCGTTGTCAGCCGTCGATGGACTACGAGTAGCCCCACCGAATTCTCCACCTCCGGGCTCCGGCTTCCTCGTCATGGCGGCGGAACAATGTGTAGCTGCCAGTGGGGTGGGGTGGGCAGGGCGGCTGCGGCAAATGGGGTTGGGGGCGCGACGCGACCTAGCCTATCCTAGGTTGGAGCGGGGGAGGGTGCGGGGGGTCGGCGGCAGCGGTGGAGCAGGGGAGGGTGTGGGGGTCGTCGGCGGCGAGGGGATCGAGATGGAGGGGGATCTGGCATAGGGGGCCGCAAGAGGAAAAGGGATAGAGGGGGGAAGAATAGTCATGGCGCACTGTACCAAGGTGCGCCATTACTAGTTTTGGAAAAAAAAATTGTTAGTAATGGCGCACGGGGTGAGTGGTGCGCCATTACTAGTTAAAACTATTAATGGCGCACTCTGACCGGGTGCGCAATTAGTATTTTTGGAAAACAAATATGTTAGTAGTGGCGCACCATTGGTGCGGTGCGCCATTAGTGGGACAGACAGTAATGGCACACCAACACATGGTGCGCCACTGCTATATAGGAGTGGCGCACCACATGTCTGGTGCACCATTAGTTTCCATATTATCGATAGCCCTTTTCCTAGTAGTGATATCTTCGCACGCAAGGAAGTGCCTCCTTATTACACACAAAAAAATGAATACTCCCCCTGTTAGCTGGGACCCAGTATAGTGGCTGGCTGACTTGTGGGCCTACTAAGTTGACGGGGACGGAGGGTGAGGGAGTCCTGGATAAGGGGGTGTTCGGATAGCCGGACTATACCTTCAGCCGGACTCTTGGACTATGAAGATACAAGATTGAAGACTCCGTCCCGTGTCTGGATGGGACTTTCCTTGGCGTGGAAGGCAAGCTTGGCGATACGGATATGTGGATCTCCTACCATTGTAACCGACTTTGTGTAACCCTCACCCTCTCTGGTGTCTATATAAACCGGAGGGTTTTAGTCCGTAGGACAACATACACAACAACAATCATACCATAGGCTAGCTTCTAGGGTTTAGCCTCTCCGATCTCGTGGTAGATCAACTATTGTACTACCCATATCATCAATATTAATCAAGCAGGGCGTAGGGTTTTGCCTCCATCAAGAGGGCCCGAACCTGGGTAAAACTTTGTGTCCCTTGCCTCCTGTTACCATCCGGCCTAGACGCACAGTTCGGGACCCCCTACCCGAGATCCGCCGGTTTTGACACCGACATTGGTGCTTTCATTGAGAGTTCCTCTGTGTCGTTGCCATCAGGAAGGATGCCTTGCCCCGTCTTTAAAGACGGCACCGTTGCTAAGGGAGCTTTGGCTGTCGGGCAAACCCTCCGGCTAGGTGGTTTTCTTATGACCGCCTGTTCGGCTTCTGCGCCGACGATGACCTCTCGAGCCATCGAAAACAATCTTCATGTCAGCTCGGAACTCGTCGAGCAGTTAGATCCAATGGAGCTCTCCTCCATAAACGAGCTCTTTGATCGCATCGCCGCCCTGGGAGTCGCTACGGATTACGACCAGATTGGGCCCAAGCCCTATCTGAGAGAGATTAACTCTCCCCAAGTCACCCATCATGTTGTCGTGGTAGAGGGACAGTGCGGCGACCCCTCATCTATCTTAAGGACTAGCTACGTCCGGATTCCCGATCCCTCCAAGACGGATAACCGCGGAGGGGAGGATATCACTCAAGACCTGAAATTAGAGTCAGGCAACGGACTGGATTCATTGGACAACATCCAGGAATCCAAATTTTCGAGTTCGGAAGTTCCTCGGCCTCTGAGCCTCAGATGGGGCGAGGCTTCGGATTTAATTCCACCCACCCGAACATTAGCGATCTATCCCAAATTAGGCAAGAGCCCGAAGAAATAGTACATGATTACTGGGCCAGATTCCTCCTGGTTATGAACAGGATAAAGGACTGCCGCGAGGAAGACGCGATTTTATTCTTCTGCAATAATTGCACGAACAAGGGAATCCTCAATGCCATAAGTCGCCGTGATATTACACGCTTCGCTGACTTGGCGTCCATAGTACGAAAGTACTGTGCGATGGAAAGCGCCTGGAAAACCGAAATAAAATTTTGGGACAATCCGGCCCTGAATGCAAACCCAGTCCGAAATAAAAGGGTGCATCATCGCCAGACACCTGGGTCAAACACCAAAAAGCAAAAACCCTCTACAGGGCATGGAACTGTATTGGAAGGATGGCTTAATGGACCCTGTAAAATTCACAGTACAGAGGATGCCACACCAACTCACAGCCTTAGAGCATGTTGGATACTCCGGCAGGTGGCCAAAATTGGCGAAGATCTCCTAATTCCGGAGGCCACAGAAAGCCAGCCCAGAGACACCAATACCGTATTAACAGTCTTCGAGACTTCCGCATCAAATAACATGCGAAAAAGGACACTCCGCAGCCCTGCCGAAATCTACCAAGTGGCAACAATAAATCCATGGAGTGACACGGCTATTACCTTTAACGCCAGTGATGAACCTAAATTCCGAACAGCCCGAGTACCAGTTGCATTGGTCCTCAGTCCAATAGTGGACGGCTTTCGTCTTACCAAGGTACGCATGGACGGCCGCAGCGGATTGAACCTCATTTACGAGGAAACCCTTCAAAAAATGGAAATAGACTGGAACCGCATTGAGCGAAGCAGCACAACCTTTAGAGGAATAATCCCTAGTCGGGAAGTGCGTTGTACAGGAAAAATCACACTAGATGTGGTGTTTGGCATGCCGGATAATTACAGGTCCCAAGAGGTCACGTTCCATATGGCTCCGTTCAGCAGCGGTTATCACGCTCTGCTAGGGTGGGAAGCGTTTACAATCTTCCAAGCAATACCCCATTACGGGTACATGAAGCTCAAGATGCCCGGGCCCAACGGGATCATCAATCTCGCTAGTGATCCGGACATAGCACTCCGCGCCGAAAACAAGATAGCCGCACTGGCCCTTGAGGCACTATCCGAAGCCCTAGCGGCTGAGGAACTGACTGCGCTGCGCTCCACGGTGAATAGAGACGACGTGGTACTCGACAAAAGATCCAAGTCCACCTCCTTTAAACCGGCGGACGAAATAGTCAAATTCCAGGTCCATCCAATGGACCCCAATAAAACAGCTTCCATCGAGGCACATTTAAACCCTGATGTAGATGCCGCACTACAAGAGTTCCTACGAGAGAACTGGGACATTTTCGCCTGGCACCCTTCAGACATGCCAGGAATCCCATGCAGGCTGGCCAAGCACAGCTTAAATATCCTAAAAGAATTCAAACCTGTCAAGCAAGCTCTTCGGCGTTTTTTTGAACCTAAGAGACAGGCCATTGGAGAGGAGCTAGCAAAGCTATTGGAGGCCGGATTGATCAGAGACATAAAACATCCGAACTGGCTAGCAAACCTGGTGA
Organism: Triticum urartu; assembly: GCF_056163025.1. NCBI lineage: Eukaryota > Viridiplantae > Streptophyta > Magnoliopsida > Poales > Poaceae > Triticum > Triticum urartu. The sequence goes on from NC_141877.1 coordinate 499,724,360, forward strand.
TGGTACCAAAGAAGGACAGATCATGGCGCCTGTGCGTTGATTTTAAAGACCTTAACAAGGCTTGCCCAAAGGATCCCTTCCCCCTCCCCCGCATCGATCAAATTATCGACGCTACCACAGGACACGACTCATTGTGTTTCCTCGACACATATTATGGCTACCATCAAATCAAGATGGCAGAATCAGACCAAGCCGCAACGGCATTTATCACACCATACGGCCCATTCTGCTTGAACACAATGCCCTTCGGGCTCAAAAACGCCGGCGCAACATATCAGCGCATGATTCAAACTTGTCTGGCAAACCAGATCGGCAAAATAGTGGAGGCATATGTAGATGATGTGGTCATCAAAACAAGACATGTCGAATCTCTAGTAGACGACTTGAGGCTCACATTCGATAACCTCCGAACATACGACATCAAGCTCAACCTGGAAATATGCGTTTTCGGCGTCCCAGCCGGAAAGCTGTTGGGCTTCATTGTACTCGGTAGAGAAATTGAAGCAAATCCAGCCAAGATCCGAGCTCTGTCACAATTGGATATCCCAAAGGACCTCAAACAAATACAAAAATTAACCGGATGTGTGGCGGCTCTAAGCCGCTTTATCTCCCGCTTGGGAGAAAAGGCCCTACCCCTTTACCGCCTCCTTCAGTGCACCGAACACTACGAATGGACGGATGCAGCCACGGCCGGACTCGACAAAATAAAAGCCATACTGGCAACAAACCCAGTCCTGGCCGTGCCAAACATTGGTGAACCAATGCTATTATACATTGCAGCAACACATCAGGTTGTAAGCGCAGTGCTCGTCGTCAAACGAGAAACGGACGGAAACAAATTCCGCCTTCAAAAGCCGGTCTATTATGTGTCCACTATCCTCACTCCCTGCAAATCATGGTACCCGCATTATCAAAAGATTGCGTACGCGGTATTGATGGCATCCCGGAAGCTACGACACTACTTTCAAGAGTGTTCAATAACAGTAGCCTCAGAAGTACCACTTAACGATATTATAAACAACCATGACGCAATGGGCCGGATTGCAAAATGGGCCATTGAGCTCCTCCCGTTTGACATAACTTATAAGCCACGGCGAGCCGTCAAGTCGCAAGTCTTGGCCAACTTCGTCGCAGAATGGACGGAGGCCGAACTCCCTAAAGAGTACGGCACATATTCAAATTGGATCATGCATTTCGACGGCTCCAAGATGTTGGCCGGACTGGGGGCTGGCATCGTTTTGACGTCCCCCACAGGAGACATAGTTCAATACGTACTCCAGATTATGTACATGGACTCCAACAATGCAGCCGAATATGAGGCCCTTCTACATGGTCTCCGGATGGCAGTATCCATGGGCATTCAACGCCTAGAGGTGCGCGGGGACTCGAACCTCGCAATATCCCAAATAAATGGAGACTTCGATGCCAAGGATCCAAAAATGGCAGCTTAGCAACGCCGTCCTAAAAATGTCAGCTCGGTCCAAAGGGCTTGAATTCCACCATGTAGCCCGGGAAAATAATCAGGCGGCAGATGTCCTGGCACGCATCGGCGCAAAACGCGATGTATTCCCCCCAACATCTTCTTGGAAAGGCTATTCAAGCCATCCGTAGTATGGGAAGGGGAGCCAAACAATAACAGCTCGGACCCAACTGCACTGCCCGACACCGAACATTCCGACACAATCGGAGGCTCTGCCAATGAAATAACACCTTCAGCCCACGTAATAATGGCTATTATCGCCCCGTGGACGTAACCATTCCTCGCCTACGTTACTAGGCAGGAACTCCCCAAGGACCAAAATGAGGCACGCTGCATAGTGCGGCGATCCAAAGCCTACAAAGTCCACGAGGGAGAGCTTTATAAGAAAAGCACTACCGGATCCTTCAAAGGTGCATCTCCGAAGAGGACGGGCGGAACCTCCTGGCTGAAATTCATGCCGGACTCGGCGGTCATCACGCGGCAGCTCGGTCCCTTGTAAGCAAGGCCTTTCGTACAGGCTTTTTTTGGCTGACGGCCCGGGCAGACGCCCAAGACATAGTCCAACGATGCACCGGTTGCCAGCTTTTTGCAAACCAAAGCCATATGCCACCCACCGCCCTCCAAACTATCCCCATCACTTGGCCCTTCGCGGTCTGGGGGCTTGACATGGTTGGACCCCTTAAAGGCGGAACCCACAAGCAAAAATACTTATTGGTAATGGTCGATAAGTTCACCAAATGGATAGAAGCCAAGCCTGTTAAGACGGCCGAATCCGGACCGGTGATAGACTTTATATCCGGGGTTGTACACTGTTATGGCGTCCCCCACAGCATCATCACGGATAACGGCACGAACTTAACGGCCGACGAGGTAAAACTCTGGTGCAAAAACATGGGCATCAAGCTCGATTATGCTTCCGTCTATCACCCACAAACTAACGCCCAGGTAGAACGTGCAAATGGTCTCATCATGAGCGGCATCAAACCCAGATTAGTGCGGTTCCTCAAGGAATCTAACACGCACTGGGTAGAGGAGGTCGACTCCGTACTCTGGGGGGCTGCGGACCACGCCGAATTGCACCACCGGATACACACCATTCTTTATGGTGTACGGCGCAGAGGCAGTTTTACCTTGCGACATAATTCATGACTCACCTCGAGTGCGCATGTACGAAGAAAGAGAAGCCGAGCTCGATCGGCAGGACAGCTTGGACGCATTGGAGGAGGAGCGTGACGTGGCAAAAGCCCATTCCTCATTCTATCAACAGCAGGCTCGAAGATACCAAAGTAGAGAAGTACGGGCCAAAAATTACAACGTTCGCGAATTAGTTTCACGACTACCCGACAAGAAAAAGGACAAACTCAAGCCCAAGTGGGAAGGTCCCTTCATAATTGACCAAGTCCTGACTCATGGAGCGTACCGCCTGCGAGATGCATCGGATAACCGACTCGAGCTGAACCCACGGAACGCAGCCCGTCTTCGAAGATTCTATGCCTAGCGCCGGACTCTGTGTTCGTCTCCTTCCTCTGTCCATTTTTTATATACTTTCTGTCTTACATTCCTCTTCTTCTCTCCCTCTCTCTTATAGCCTTTAAAGGCTCATAAAGTGACGCGCTATCCGCGCTCAGTAAACCTAGGGGCTTCTTTAAACAGAAGCTTATTTATACGGGCTTCATGCCCAACACATGTGTCACACTTCCGCATGTACCTTTTATTCAACATTATATGCATCGATATGACTTAAGTTTTGGCCAAGCTGGCTTGCCTGGCTCCTGTGCTTACCCCTACGTTCCCGATTGTTCGGCTAGGTGGTCAAGGGAGCACCTCTGCGATTGTTACTGCCGGGTCAGCCGGACGTGTACCTCAGACTGGGTGAAGCCGAAAGCTAGCGTTCTTAAGGGAATAATCGGTCGGTGAACTAAAGATGATATTTTTTATTTTATTTATATATACGCCCCAAGATGTTTTTCCCGCGTTTCTTTTCGCAGCATGGACATGCACTTTAGGGCATGCCTCCCAGGGAAAGGAACCCCTAACGGAACTATTCTCCTTGGAAGATGTTTCTTACTAACCATGTAATATAACATAACTAGTCGGGCACTTGTCTTTTCACGCACTAATGACCCCTACGCCTGGTCTCCATGCATTCCCCGGTTCCTATATAACCGCATGGGAATTCAGACACACTCCGGACCATCAGGTCCCGAGGCTGAAGTGAAAAGGTCAGCCATGACAAATGATCTACAATCCGGCTAGAAGGCATTATAAATGTCAATTAAATTACATAGTCATTTTGACTGATTGTATTCCTCTTCAATACCATCTAACAGGCTGTCTAATTTACAGTCCTGCTAGGAATACTTTGCGGCCAACTCTACTTGGCCGTATACTAAGTTTACAGGGATCTCCTTCCCATCAGGCCCTACAGGACCGACCTCGGCCATGTGGTTGGGGTCAGCCTTTGTGTACCGCGTCTTCACCATGGCCCAGGCCTCCCTAGCGCCTTGACGGCAGGCCGATATCTTCCACAATTGGAAGAGCCTCCGTGCTCCCTTTAGCTTCCCCGCAAGCTCTCCAAGACCTTCGGGCATGGAGATGGATGGCCACAGGGCCTGGGCGACGCCTTGCATCGCCTGCGGAACTCGATCGAGCAGTTGCGAGAGCTCGGGAAGGTCACCCGTAGAACCGGGCATCTCCTCTGTAGGACGACCTGTTAGCACACCTACATACATTAATTTGTTAGTCAACTTCCCCGCCGAACTTTCTTTCAAAGGTTCGTTCAAGCACTTACTAAATATGCCGCGCCGAAGCCGCTGATTCTCCTTAACGGAGTCTGACAGCTGGGCACGAACATCTTTCAGTTCGACGCCCAACTTGGTGTTGGCATCTTGGAGATCGTTCTTCTCCCGCCTCACCTTTGTCAGCACCTTCTCACCAGCCTTTAGCTGGCATAGGAGGTGTTGCCTTTCTGGATTCAATCCGGTGCCATCTGCAATTTCATTTGTCAGATTCGCACCCATGCCGTGCTTCGCAAAATACTTATCTTTTGAAGTGTATATTACCAGAGGGGGTCTCCTTGGGCTCCCCTGCCGCGGCTAGTGCGGCCTCAAGTTGGGCTTTGCACTCTTCCAGCTCTTTGGACAGTAGGGAATTCTTTTCTGTAAGAACCTGCATAACAAATGATCCTTAAATCAGTTATTCTAACTGTTTCAAGTCTCGAGGGCTACTGCTATATATATATAATTACCAAAATTTTCTTACCCGTATGTCTTTTACATATTGCTCCGTGGCTCTGGCTAGACCATTTTGAGTGGCACGGAGGTACGCATCTCCCGAATTAAAGGCATCTAATGCCTCTTGGGAGAAACAAGCGTCGCGAAGAATTGTCCGGCGACGCCTGTGGTTCATGGCACTCTCCACCTCAGAGTTGGTGGAAGACAACCTGTCCACATCCTCCATCGGAGGAGCGTCCTGTGCGCGCCTTGTGTTCGCCTCCGCCTCCGGACCAGGCTCTGGAGCCTGGCTAGTGGAGGCGCGGTTGGCAGCCTCTCCGGGTATAGTCCGGCGAGGTCTCTTTGCCCTGCAGAGAGCACGAGTGTTAATATGCCTCGCAGGTGTAACACCTGGGATAAGGGGGCGCGCCATACCTTTGCGCTGACACCTCGGTCCAGACTGCGCCTCTTTTCTGCCCACGGGGCCCTGCGGCCCCTCGTTGGCTTGCCACCGCAGGTTAGGCCTCCCGTCTCAAAAACCTCCCCTGCAAAGCTCGGTTGTAATCAAGAAACTGAAAGCACGAGAGGGCGGACACCTATTCGGGGTACTGGGACTTCGATCTCAGTTACGTGGGAGGCCGGGATTAGCCCTGGGTAAACGGCCGTAATGGCCACCAAGGCGTTGTCCTTGCTCAATTGATGGAACACTCCATCGATCAGCTCCACATATATGTCCGGATCCTCTTGAGAGGCCGGGTCGAGGGACCGTCCTAGGTCCTCGGGTTGTGGAGGAGGGCCGTTTATTTTCTTAACAGCCCGGTGCAGTTCCTGCATTGAAGTCGTTAGACTAAATATTTAACAATGGGAATACAAAACGGATGGGCAAGTAAATGCAATCGCTTACCCAGCTTGGGGGATTGTGCATAGAGAATCCACCCTGTGTGTTGACGCGGAGAAATTCCTCCTTTTCTCCCTCGTACAAAGTGGACAAGATCTTCAGTAGAGCGGCAGCTGAATCCGGCCCCTGACGGCCGTAGTGGGTGGCGTCGTCCTCCCCGTTGAAGTCCCACATGGGGTGGCTTCTGTACTGAAGCGGCTGCACCCCCCGCATGATGCATTCGGCCATAACCCCGATCATGGTCAGTCCGGAATGGGCTAATAATATTATCCGGCCCATCAGGTAAATGATGTCCCTGTCACTTTCCCTCTGAGGGCTCCGTGGACACCAGCTTAGGCGCTTCTTTAAGGGAGCACTATCGAATTCAGGGAGGCTGATCCGGATAGGATCCGGCAGCGGGACGTCCTCTATATAAAACCATTCTGAGGGCCAGTCTTCGGACGCCTTCTTTGGGGTTCCGGACAGATATCCGGTCCTGGCGATGCGCCACACTTCGGCTCTGCCCACTTGATACATTGACCCCTCCTTAGAGCGGGGCACAAGGCAGAATAACCTTTTCCATAGCCCGAAATGAGCCTTGACACCCAAAAACAGCTCGGCTACGAAGCCCGCGATATGCAATACAGAGGCAGGCGTGAGATTGTGTAGCTGGAGGCCGTAGAACTCCAGCAGCCCCCGGAGAAATGGATGGATTGGAAACCCGAGCCCCCTTATTAAATAAGGGACGAGGCATACCCGCTCTCCTTTGGAGGGATTAGGGGCACTCTCCGCTTGCTTTCCGCCGTTATAGATGGCAAGACCGGCTTGAACCGGGATCATATAGGCCGGGGGAGAAATCCCTTGTTCTGGGGCATCACTAGCTCGCTATGCGGGACGGAGCATCTCTCCCAATATCTAGGCTGAGGGCTGGAAGGGAGAAAGGAGGAGTTGCGATGGCTGGCCATGGTGGAATGGACCTTTGTCGGATGCGCTCTGATGAACACTCGCGAAGGGGGGAAGATGCGGTTTGGATATAAACCCTCACCCCTTAAATAGGGCATCTCATTTACGCGGCTAGGGGTGTGAATGTAAAAACACTCAGACTTTTCATATTCGTTTCACACATGGGAAACGGCCATTATTGGGCGTAGAAGCCAAGGAGCACAACATCTACAAGAAACCAGACTTTATTCAACAGGTACACGAAATTTGGAGGAGAACCCGCCTTGCAATGCCAAAGACAATCTGCGCGCCGGACTCATCGTCATTGAAGCCTGGTTTGGGGGCTACTGAGGGAGTCCTGGATAACGGGGTGTTCGGATAGCCGAACTATACCTTCAGCCGGACTCCTGGACTATGAAGATACAAGATTGAAGACTCCGTCCCGTGTCCGGAAGGGACTTTCCTTGGCGTGGAAGGCAAGCTTGGCGATACGGATATGTGGATCTCCTACCATTGTAACCGACTTTGTGTAACCCTAGCCCTCTCCAATGTCTATATAAACTGGAGGGTTTTAGTCCGTAGGACAACATACACAACAACAATCTTACCATAGGCTAGCTTCTAGGGTTTAGCCTCTCCGATCTCGTGGTAGATCTACTCTTGTACTACCCATATCATCAATATTAATCAAGCAGGACGTAGGGTTTTACCTCCATCAAGAGGTCCCGAACCTGGGTAAAACTTCGTGTCCCTTGCCTCCTGTTACCATCCGGCCTAGACGCACAGTTCGGGACCCCCTACCCGAGATCCGCCGGTTTTGACACCGACAGAGGGCTTTGTCAACTTAGTCAGTATGCATGATTCTAGCTCCAGTGACCGTACGATGTCCATCCAACGACCGTAGTGCTTCTTCAATAGTTGGTCTTCTTGCTCCAGCTGCCCAAACCAGCGCCAGTCGTGCCTCGTGCTCCTGCCTCCCATGGCCGGCTGCGAAGTGGCGGAGGCCTCACCGCCCCCTACTACTCCCACCGCTGGCCAGGCCATCCCTCTACTCACCCACACCCCCTGTTATTCTGCGGCGATGGTAGCCTCACACCACAGCGAACTAGTGAACCCTCGTACTCCTCTATGCGTGGGCATCCACTGCCGCGTCTTCCCCGGCTCCGCGTCGTCCCCTTCCTAGGCCTCACCGTCGTCCACCGCCCTGGTGCTCTCGGTGCGGCGTGGTCTACGTGGTCAAGGAACGGCTTCCATCGGACGTGGACTGTACATGGAGAGGCTGACAGCTGGGTCCACGGCCGCAGCAAGGAAGTGCCTCCTTATTACGTGCAAAATAATTATTCCTCCACCTGACAGCGGGGACCCACCGGACAGGCCACCGTATTTCGCGAAAAAAAAGTTTCCCCCATGACTGCTGGGACCTACCAGCTACATCTTCGCACGCAAGGAAGTGCCTGACAGTCGGGACCCACCTGGTCGAAGCGTACGTAGCGTTGTCATTCTGGTCGCGAACATGTATGTACATATATAATGGTGGATGTATAGGCGTACACGTGTCGTAGTAGAGGTGCGCACGTAGCATGTACACATACATACAGGCGGGGTCTCGAACGCCTACTCGCGCATACGTACGGCCAGGGCTCGTGTACATGGTTGGGTCAGAACGGAGAAACAACATCGTCGTCGTGTTCATGGGGAGGAAACAGAATGCGTCGTGTTCATGGGGAGGCAACAGAATGCATTGTGTTCATGGGGAGGCAACGGAATGCGTCTTGTTCATCGGGAGGCAACAGAACGCGTGGGAGCCAACCGGCTGGGTCGGAACGGAATGCATGGTCGTATTCATCGGGAGGGCTTGGACGGAACAGGAGATGGAAACGAGGCCTAGCGTACCGCAAAACGGAGGAAACGGACCTCCTACGTTCGGAACGGGGTCCAGTTGATCGGGAGGGGTGTGGCATACCGCAAAACGGAGGAAACGGACCTCCTACGGTCGAAACAGAGGGCCTGTTGATCGGGAGGGGTGTGGTGTACCGCAAAACAGACGAAACAGACCTCCTACGGTCGAAATGGGGGTCTTGTTGATCGGGAGGGGTGTGGCGTACCGCAAAACGGACGAAACAGACCTCCTACGGTCGAACTGGGGGTCCTGTTCATCGGGAGGGGTGTGGCGTACCGCAAAACGGGACTCCATGAGATACTATTCATCTCCACCGTCGACCTCCTCCAGCATCCACGGGCTACCGTCGACCTGCTCCAGCCTCCACGGGCTCCTGTTCATCCAGCCTCCACCGCACGCTACTCCACCGGCTACTGTTCAACCACCCCTCCAAGGGCACCCCTCCACCGTCTACTGTTCATCTAGCTCTCCACACCACGGGGACCTGTTCAACCACCCCTCCATGGGCACCCCTATAACACCCTCGATGCGGCTATATCTCCCACGTGTCGAAGCACGACTTAGAGGCATAACCGCATTGAAAGCAATGTCGCAAGTGAGGTAATCTTCACACAACCCATGTAATACAATAGGGGAAAAAGATACATAGTTGGCTTACAATCTCCACTTCACACAATTACATGAATAAAGCATTACATCATCCAAATACAATCAAGGTCCGACTACGGAACCAAAATAAAAGAAGACTACCCCAAAACCTCACAAATCCCCGATCATCCCGACTGGGCTCCACTACTGGTCAACTGGATCAAAACAACACAAAGGACAAGATCTTCATCGAGCTCCTCCTGAGCTTGATTGCATCATCTGCACGGTTCAACGGCACCTGCAAGCTGGTTTTGGAAGTATCTGTGAGTCACGGGGACTCAGCAATCTCACACCCTCGCGATCAAGACTATTTAAGCTTATAGGAAGGGTAAAAGGTATGAGGTGGAGCTGCAGCAAGCGACTAGCATGTATGGTGGCTAACATACGCAAATGAGAGCGAGAAGAGAAGGCAAAAGCACGGTCGAACAACTATGATCAAGAAGTGATCCTAGAACAACCTACGTCAAGCATTACTCCAACACCGTGTTCACTTCCCGGACTCCGCCGGAAAGAGACCATCACGGTTACACACGCGGTTGATGTATTTTAATTAAGGTCATCTTCAGGTTTTCTACAAACCGGACATTAACAAATTCCCATCTTCCCATAACCGCGGGCACGTCTTTCGAAAGTTCAAAACCCTACAGGGGTGTCCCAACTTAGCCCATCCCAAGCTCTCACGGTCAACGAAGGATATTCCTTCTAGCGGGAAGACCCGATCAGGCTCAGAATCCCGGTTGCAAGACATCCTCGACAATGGTAAAACAAGTCCAGCAACACCGCCCGAATGTGCCGACAAATCCCGATAGGAGCTGCACATATCTCGTTCTCTGGGCACACTCAGATGAGACTAGCTACGAGTAAAACCAATGCTCAAGTTTCCCGAGGTGGTCTCGTAGGCAGCTCAGTTTGGACCAACACTCAGAGGAGCACTGGCCCGGGGGGGTTAAAATAAAGATGACCCTTGGGCAGGCCTACCCAAGGGAAAGAAAAGGCTAGGTGGTGAATGGTAAAACCAATGTTGGGCATTGCTGGAGGAGTTTTATTCAAGGCGAACTGTCAAGGGGTTCCCATTATAACCCAACCGCGTAAGGAATGCAAAATCCGGGAACATAACCCCGATATGACGGAAACTAGGGCGGCAAGAGTGGAACAAAACACCAAGTATAAGGCCGAGCCTTCCACCCTTTACCAAGTATATAGATGCATTAATTAAATAAGAGATATGTGATATCCCAACAAATATCCATGTTCCAAACATGGAACAAGCTCCAATATTCACCTGCAACTAACAACGCTATAGGCATAGCAAAAGAGCGAGCAACTAAGCAAGCAAAGCGGTAACATAGCCAAACAACGGTTTGCTAGGATAAGGTGGGTTAGAGGCTTGGCTTAACAATATGGGAGGCATGATAAGCAAGTGGCAGGTATCGCAGCATAGGCATAGCAAAAGAGCGAGCAACTAAGCAAGCAAAGATAGAAGTGATTCGAGGGTATGGTCATCTTGCCTAAAATCCCTCAAGGAAGAAGAACGAGTCCATGAAGAAGACAAACGGACGTAGTCGAATGGGTCCTCACAATCACGATGTTATCGGACCCAACCCGAAGAAGCAACACCGGAAAGAAGCACACAACATAGTAAACAACCAACACATAAACATGGCATGATGCACAACCAAGTATGATGCATGTCCGGTTTAATGAGGCATGGCATGGCAAAGTGCACAAACAATCCTACAAATTAAGAGGAGCAAATTATGCAACGGAGTTGCATATTGAAGAAAACACCACATGACTTATTTAGTTCTCTCTCGTCTATGTATCCAACAAGATTAAATGTTGTGAGCATGGCAAGAGGTGACACATGATGAAACTATCTAATCTAGGAAAGTTTAAATGAGGCCGGAACAACAAAACAACAAGTCCGGAAACTCCTCATATGCATATATGAGGTTTGGTACTGTTCTGCCCTAAACATAATTTTGGAGTTATTAAACATGCAACGTGATGCGACCATGTTAAACTAGGCATTTTTCTACCCCATTTACATATAAAGTTTATTAAAATCCGAGCTACGGTTATTTAGTTATGAATTAAAGCATTTTAGGATGTCATTTATGCAACATTAAACAAACAACTTTTTAGACATTTTAAACATAGATGAAAGTTGCATATTATTAAACTAGATGAAAAACTAAGCAAGTTTCATATACAAAGTTTGTACATGTGATGCTTAATTTGTGAGTTAAAATATGCATGAAGTTTAGGGGCTGATCTGCAAAAGTGCAAATCCCTAGAAATTGACAAATTCACAGATCTCAAAAAGAATGCTACACTAGGCCAAATCTGGCCGGCCCAACAGAGAAGGAGAAAAAAAAGGAGGGCGCTCGGGGGGCGGCCTCACCCATGGGCCAGGCCCAGTTTGTAGGGGAAGCAGGCTGGAAGGGGCGGCGCGAAACTTGGGCTGGCGGGGCAGATGCGGCAGTGCTGGGCCTTGTGCGTGCTTGCGACCCATGAGACTGGAGAGGAGGCCGACTCACGCGCAACCGGCGATGCGGAGGCGACCTTCTTCACGCGTCTGACCACGACAGGAAGCAGGACAACGGCGGATGGCTCTCCGGTGACGGCGAGGGCCGAAGACAGCGGGAAGGCTGGGGAACGGACGAATCTGGACGGAAACTTGCCGGATCCGATGAATCCGAGCGACGTCGGAAGCCGAGCGGCGACGAGGAGCTCCGGGCAGTGGCGCTATCCATGGCCAGAGAGAGAGAGAGATCTGTAAGAGAAAGAGAAGGGAAACAGAGGAAGGGAGGAGAGGGCGACCGGGATGCGACCTGGGCGACGTCGCGGAGCAGGGGTCGCCGGCGATAAGGTGTGCTCCGGTGGCCGGCGGGTCCTGCGGGAGCATGGAGCGGCGGCTCCCTCCCAATCCGGATCGGGTCGAGGATGTGCAGCGGGAGCGAGCAGGCGACGGCACGTCTCGGGCGCAGATGGGCTTCCAGGGCCCTGATCTAGGTTCCGCGGGCCCTGCGCGAGGTGGGAGACAGGCAGGGGCGCGTGGCGCGAGGGGAGTGGAGGAGACTGGCTGGCGGTGACGGCGTAGCCAATGACTGCGCGCCAAGTGGCGAGGTGGAGGTGGACTTCGCCGGAAAACGAGGAGGAGGTGGATGGATCTGTCTGGTGGTGCGGTTTTGGAGGGGGGTGTGGCGGCTGAGGGTAGGGGAAGGCTAGGGGCACCCGAAAATGGCAAGGGGGGCTTCTTAAATAGGCAGGGGTTTAGGGTTAGGGGTTTTCCTCCGTTTTCGAACCCTCGGCTCACGATCGGACGGCTCCAGGCACGAGGAGGAGTGGGCTGGGCCTAGGTGGGCTGTGTAGATGGGCTAGACAGGAAAGAGAGGGAAAGCCCGGCAACAGTTTTCGGTGACCGAAAACGTCTGACGTTAGACCGGCTATACTGCCGCTATAGTTATCCATTGGGGTGTCAAACGGACTCCGAACGCGATGAAACTTGGCAGGCAGCCTACCTACAACATAAAAACACCGCATGCCAACTTTCATCCCATTCCGAGAATATTTTCTGGCCACTTATAAAATAATATTTCGGACATGCCGCGGGCGCGTGCAAGTGTGTCTGGGCTCAGAACGGGCAACGGAAGGAACTGGGAAACCCGGACGGATGCAAGTTTTTAAAACATGATGATGCAATGCACATGATGACATGACAAGATGCAACACGCAAGAGAATGACAAGGCAACAAGTGCGAATAACTGGCGGACAGCTGGCACATCGGTCTCGGGGCGTCACAACCCCTCCACCGTCTACTGTTCATCCAGCCATCCACACCACGGGGTCCTGTTCATCCAGAGGCAGCGCCACCGCTCACTGTTCATCCACCCCCCCCCCCCGCAACGCTCACTGTTCATCCAATCAATCAGCTTCAGTTAGTAGGAGTAGCGAAGGAATGGCTCGATCGGGTTCAGTTAACAGCCATCAATCGATCGCTCGGGTTCAGTAAAGCATAGCCTGCAGTGCAATCGCTCAGGTTCAATAGAGCCCAACGCCTCGCTCGGGTTCAGTTAGAGCCAACACCTCGCACACACGCGCATACGTGTATGAGAGAAACGCGCATCGCTCGGCCCCCGACCTCCCACCATAACCAGGAACTCCCCGAAATTTTCCTCCCCCTCGCTTCTACCACGGTTTTTTCCGTCATGGACGGCCCAAAGAATGTCATGCAGCTGCGTCTCCGGCCCGCCCAGCACGAAAAGCCCATTTTCTGTCATGAATTTTTGTCAAAGAAGTATGAGCCCACCATATCTATGATGATACTGGGTTTTGTCACAATTATCATCATAGAAGTGTCATATGTATGACATAAATTTTTTTCGTTCGACCCAAAATGTCACTGATGCGTCTTTTTTTTGTAGTGACACTGCGACCCTCGCAGCAGAACCACAAAGCAACCTTTCAAGGCAACCCACTAATTCGGCGATAGAAGCCGACGACTGGCCAACTCTCAGATTTTATAAACGGCCGCACAGAAGGTAATATTTTAAACTAAAAAAGCGTCGCATGACGCAAATGAACTCGTTTCATATTACAGGATCACATGAGCATGTTCATTCAAAAATTACATCCTTGGCACACTCATCCCCCACAAGGAGGTAACCCTTCAGGACACTCTCATAATACATTTCGGTGCAGCGATGCTCCTTGCCCTCCGGCGGCCCCTTCTTCACCAGCTTCATGGTGTCTAGCTTCGCCCAGTGCACCTTCGCCCGGGAAAAAGCCCTGCGCGCACCCTGGAGAGGGGCTCGCCAAGACACATCCGGAGTATAAGGCCCCTCATGGCCTGTTCGGCCGCCTTGTGAAGCTCGACCAATTGCTTCAGCTGGTCGCTCAAGGGCACGGGGAGTTCGGTCCCAGTATACTGAGACCAGAACAACTTTTCCGTCGAGCTCCCCTCCTGAGCTTGGTAAAACTCCACGGCATCCAGTACACTGCGGGGAAGATTTGCGAACGCCCTTGGAGAGCTTCGAATTAGGGTAAGTAAAAGGGAAGTTTCCTCCACATGCTTGCTTTGCATAACGAATGCCTTACCCGCTGTTATCTTCTTCACCGCATCAATCTCCTGGAGGGCCTTGTGGGCTTTGGTCTTGGCCCTCCGGACGCTTTCAAGCGCCTGCGCGAGCTCGGACTCTCGCGTCTTTAGAGTCAAGCTCCAAGGACTCGTGCTATTTGGCGAGAGCCTCGAGCTCTTGCTGCACCTCGCCTACTCGGGCTTCTTGCTTCTCCCGCTCAATGCGCTCCTTGGCCGCTTTGTCTTCAGCCTCGAACAACACCTTCCTCAGGGTTGCCACTTCGGTCGTGGCCCCTAGCAAATCCATGACGATCCTATTACTTTACACCCGCACTTCTTTTTAAATATATAGACAAGGGTATGGCTTACCTTTACTCTCCTCGAGCTGCCTCTTTTTAAGGCCAAGCTCGTCCTCGGACCGCTCCAGGTCCTGCTTCAGCGCAGAGACTTCTGCAGTACGTGTGGCAGCGGCCAGCAGTGAAGCCTGCACATACACATAGACATTTTTCTGATTAGACTCCTGAGTTAACATTTGATCCTCTATTCGGCCTTTCTTTCTGAACGCCGAACAGAGCATCAGGGGCTAGTGTCCGTGCGGTCATATTTTCCTATATCTTCATTGCTTACCTCAAAGCCTGTTAAGAGGCTGGCGCAAGCTTCGGTCAGTCTGTTCTTGGCGGACTGAACTTTCTCGATCACCGCACTCATGATAGTGTGGTGCTCTTCGTCGATGGAAGTGCCGCGAAGTGCTTCCACCAAGTTGTTCGGCGCCTCTGGCTGGGCAGAGGCCATCGGCACGGGCGGCTTGCCCCTCTTAATGAGGGGTCGCCTGCTGGAGTCTAGAACCATCGAAGGTTCTGGCGTAGTGTTCGGCTGGGGGCCGAACTTGGAGCCCTTGGGGATTTTGCTCCCTTTGCGCCCAGGGTCCGGAATGTCGCCTCGAGGCGGCCCCAGGACTACCTCCCCTTGGCCTGGTGCTTGTTGAAACAACAGTTCAACGTTTTCTGCGAGGCAAGGGGTGGAGGCGGTCGGAAGTGAATCGCTATTCATATCCAACGAGTCCAAAGAACCGTCCGACGAAGATACGTCGATACGGGCTCGGGACGGGCTGCATAATCATATTCGACATAAGTAGAAGAAGTGCAACAAAACATACCAATTACTATGGTATCCGGATACTTACGACTTCGCCAGGGGCTTGACCCTGGGGAACCACTCGTCGTCGCTGTGGGCGGCCGTATTGGAGCAGTCCGGATGGGGGGTCCTTCCCTTCTTGGACCCTTCGGCCTCCCCGGTTGGGTCGGCCTGCCTTTTCTTGTCTCCCAGCCTAGGGGGGAGAACGTTCCTCTTCCTCCTCCTCGTCTTCGTGGGAGGAGTGCGCGTCGGAGTCATCAGACGATGAGTCTAATTCAACCTTGTGCCGGAGACCCTTTCGGGTCCCCGCGGCCTTCTTCTTGGCCTTCTTCAGCGGCACCTCGTAAGGCGCTGGAGTCAGCATCCCCGTTAGGAGAGCGTCTGCAGGATCTGTGGGCAGGGGGGCTGGGCAATCAAGCTGCTCCGCTATCTTTATCCAGTCCTGTTAATGACATAGAAGCTTAGATCCTGCATATGACTAAACCGGGGCAAATAAATACCCTGAGAAATATAAAAACTTACTGGATTGGCGCGGCGCTTTGCACTGAGTCCACGGTCCTTGGTGAGGGAAGGAGGTACCTCGGCGCCCTTGAACAGCACCCTCCAGACATCCTCGTGCGTCGTGTCATAGAGCTCTCGCAGCGTCTGGTGCTTGGCCGAGTCGAACTCCCACAAA
This sequence comes from Triticum urartu, assembly GCF_056163025.1. Classification (NCBI taxonomy): domain Eukaryota; kingdom Viridiplantae; phylum Streptophyta; class Magnoliopsida; order Poales; family Poaceae; genus Triticum; species Triticum urartu. The sequence goes on from NC_141877.1 coordinate 499,740,310, forward strand.
TCAAATGCCCGTCGTTGACACGGGAGGATGCGGCTGAAGAGCATAACCTGGACCACGTTGACGAGCTTGATTTTCTTGCTCGTCATGTTCCGGATGCAGGTCTGGAGTCTGGTCAACTCTACCGAAGAACCCCAGGACAGGCCCTTCTCTTTCTAGGAGGTGAGCCGCGTGGGGATTCTGGATTGAAATTTGGGGGCCGCCACTCAGTTGGAGTCGCGCGGCTCGGTGATGTAGAACCACCCTGACTGCCACCCCTTTATGGTATCCAGATAGGTGCCCTCGAGCCAGGTGACGTTAGGCATCTTGCCCACCATGGCGCCTCCGCACTTTTCTTGCTGGGCACCCACCACCTTCGGTTTAACATTGAAGGTTTTCAGCCATAGGCCGAAGTGGGGCATGATGCGGAGGAAGGCCTCACACACGACGATATATGCCGAGATGTTGAGGATGAAATTGGGGGCCAGATCATGAAAATCCAGCCCGTAGTAAAACATGAGCCCGCGGACAAATGGCTGGAGGGGAAATCCCAGTCCACGGACAAAATGGGTAAGAAAAACTACCCTCTCATCGGGTTCGGGCGTAGAGACGAACTGCCCTGCGTCTGGCAGCAGGTGCGCGATATCCGCGGCCAGGTATCCGGCTGCCCGCAACTTTGCGATGTTCTCCTCCGTGATGGAGGAGACCATCCACTTGCCTCCTGCTTCGGACATGCTTGGAGTGGCTTGAGAAGAAGAACACGAGCTTGGGCACTAGAGCTCGAGTGTGCGTGAGAATGGATAAGCGAGGAGGTAGAAGGCCTGGGTAAAAGGGGGTAAATCCTTGTCCCTTTATAAGGGCGCAAGAGGCGACGTGTCTCCCCACTTGCCTGGTAAAACCGCTTATTCCCCAGGCACCATAATTGATGGTGTAGTTGGGTTACCCACGTCCATATTGATGAGAATCCCATAATAAGGGGGACACGATCTCTGCTTTGACAAGACGTGTCAAGAAAACCGCCCCATGTTATCTGCGGTGTTGGTTGAGAAAAACGGTTCAAATAATGACCGAGCCATGACATGACGTCGTGCTGTCAGAACGCGTGAGCAGATTAGATTTGTGGAAATATTATTCTCTCTGCGGCAGTATGTGGAACTTGTTTTGCAAAGCCGGACACTATTCTGGTGTTCAAAATCTTCTATGGACTATTCGAAGGAGGAACCCACCTTGCAATGCCGAAGACAATACTGCGCGCTGGACTCATCGTCATTGAAGCTTGGTTCAGGGGCTACTAAGGGAGTCCTGGATTAGGGGGTCTCCTGACAGCTGGACTATATCCTTTGGCCAGACTGTTGGAATATGAAGATACAAGATTGAAGACTTCGTCCCGTGTCCGGATGGGACATTCCTTGGCGTGGAAGGCAAGCTAGGCAATACGGATGTGTAGATCTCCTCCCTTGTAACCAACTCTAAGTAACCCTAGCACCCTCCAGTGTCTATATAAAACGGAGGGTTTAGTCCGAAGGACAACATACAATCATACCATAGGCTAGCTTCTAGGGTTTAGACTCTACGATCTCGTGGTAGATCAACTCTTGTAATACTCATATCATCAAGAACAATCAAGCAGGACATACGGTATTACCTCCATCAAGAGGGCCCGAACCTGGGTAAACATCATGTCCACTGCCCCCTGTTACCATCCGCCTTGGACGCACAGTTCGGGACCCCCTACCCGAGATCCGTCGGTTTTGACAGCGACAGGTAGCTTTTGTTTGGGCGCTTGAGGCCGTATTCTTCGGCTGCTAGGAAATCGGTCCATTTATCATTCAGTAGATCTTGGTCAGCTTGAAGCTGTTGCTGCTTCTTTTTTAGGCTCCTTTCTGTGGCTATTAGCTGGCGCTTGAAGCGCTCCTGCTCAACTTGTTCCTTGGGCATGATGAAGTCTTCGGTGCCGAGGCTCATCTCATCTTCGGAGAGCAGAAGGTAATTATCATCCTCCGAATCTTCGTGCGTGGCCTGTTTAACAGGGCTAACCTGCTCATCTTCCAGTTCATCTTGTTTGTTTGCTTTATCGACGGGGTCTTCGTTGTCTTTGGCACCTTTCGGAGTGTCATCTTCTCCTATGCCGGTGTTGCAGTCCTTACTACGTCCTGACTTAGAGCGGCGCCGCTGACGCCGGCGCTTGGACTGTATTTCGGAAGGTTTATCCTCAACTGGGTCTTCCTTATCATCGCCGTTGTGCTCCTTTGGTGCATCCACCATGTATACGTCATACGAGGAAGTGGCCTTCCAGCGTCCGGTGAATGGCGGGTTCTAGGCCTCTTCTTCTTCGGCATCGTCATCCATACCATCGATGTCCTCGGAGTCGTAATCAAGTTCGTCGGTCAAATCCTCGATCGTGGCTATAAAGTGGGTGGCGGGTGGGAAGTAAAATCACCGTCAGCCCCTAGTTCGAGCCGAATATAGTTTGGATGAGTACATGATGCCCCTCGACTTCAATCTGTTCTCCATTAGACGATACTTCTTTGTAGGTATGTTGTGGGTCGCCGAACATCATTTCCCTCGACTTCGATCCGATCACCACTGCCCGAAACTTCTTAGCAGGTATGTACTAGGTCGGCATGAACTCCCACTGGATGGCTTCCTTCAGAGATGACGGTAAAAAGTTGGTGCTCATGAACTTCATGAACTTCCATGAGATTATCCTTCCTCCGTTGGATTATATAGAGTTTTACCGTCGCGGTCCTAGTCATCTAGATTACCACGTTAGTTGGACGGACCTTGTTTTGCAGAAGATTGTAATCTACCAAGTGCCCACATGACATGCGAATTACATAGACTTCAAGCTAATTGCCTTGTGCAACCGCGGACTCGGCTATCTTTACGCCGGTGCCTTCTTTAGCTAGAGACAACTCAACTCGCAATGGATCATCGTCAAAGCTGATAAACACTTCTGTGATGCTATTGAACACAATGGCATCATCTATGCGATCGACAATGCAGATGGCACCTTGTATTTCTGGGACGGCGTGTGTAAGTTGTTTCCGTCCCATGTTAATGATGACGCCATGACACTGTTCTAACTTTTTGTGATGATTGGCATGTCCCTGTTTGAGCAGAATTTGAGTAGAACTTTGGCAATGTATTAGAGACGCCGGAAATCAGCTATATTTGAATTGAGTTAATTCATGCGATTGTGATCATGTCATTACAGCCAATTTGTACCCCTGAATAATCCAACGGTTAGGAATATATGGACATTCTCCTCATTTTACAGTAATCTATATACTACTACTAAATATGAGTGTGTATCAATGGCCATGTTGGTTTCCTCATTTTCATGATGTAGAAACATGCACCACACTGTTGGTTTCATCTAACCATACATTAGGGAAGTAAATGTGCATATGGAGAACTCTATATTTAGATGTAGTGAAATCCTGTAATGCTTACCATGTGTACATACCTATATTCGCCATTCAGCAATCAATGGCTAGAATAATATCCTCACAAAAAAATTTACCCACAGAACACGAGTATATAACAATGCATGGTCTGTTAGTTACCTTGAAGAATTTGTTTGTGAGGACAGAATATGATCACATAACATGCATGACATGGTAGTTTCCTGTGAAGAATCGATTGCGAGATAACATGAGTATAACCATGCATGGCCCTTCTATATTTTCAAACCCAGTATACATTTCCCTGTATTTTCCTCCCAGTTCCAACAGGGACGTATCAATGTTGTTTCTTGCATTATCCTACTCATACTCTGAACAATGCTGATCTTACATTAACAATTCCTGTCCTTTTTGATATGATCCAGTGTCCCTACAATTATTTCCCTTTGTAATCACACCACCTTTGCCAAAAACAGGGAAGCACAGCTGGTTCCTTGCTCGATCAGACGACGGGAAAAGACTGATGATCATTCGGACACATGAGCCGGAAAATTTATATTGCAAAAACCCCACTGTATACAAGCACCGTGAAATACGTGAGTATCCGGACAATGGCTGTTACGTCTATGAGCAGGATACCAACTTGTTGGGGCCTTCAGGATTTTTTAGTTGGCGGCGGGTAAACAGCCTTGGTTCACACTCTCTGTTTCTCAGACTCAATTATCCGATTAACTAGGAGATCACCGTTGGCAAGGACCTTGATGGCAGAGAGGCTCTGTTTGCTATGGAAAACTGTGTCTACACGACGAGCCCTAGGAGTTCGGGAGCAAACTCCCCTGATTGTCAACGATACAGGCTGTAGCCAAAAGAAGGTGAGAATGACAAAGGCATCCGGATTAACTTTGATCCTTCGATGTCTCAATTACGACAGGCAGTGATGTGGTTCAAGCCTTCAGTTTGATAGGTAATTGGGCTGTTGCGTCGAAAGGGTGGAGTACTGGTGTCTCCGGATCATTGGTCGCTGAAGCGGGGCTGCAAATTATGAGGGTTTTGGATCATCTCTTTGAGTGACTTTGTTGTCTTTGCTGCTTGTTCTAGATGGGTAGTTCTTTCCTTTGTTATGCATATTCCTTGTCATTTGGTCATCCTCGTCTATGTCACTCTTACTATGTAATAGTTGCCTCTGTTTAGAATGTCATTCTCGTCTGGATCACGAGAGTCTGAGCGCTGCAAATGGGTGCGTTTTGGTGGTGTGGCAAGACTTCTTATGAACTATCATGTCTTGTTGTTTATGTCAGTAGTAGTCACTAGTCAGTATTTGAATGTTGTATATATTGTTGTTTAAAACTGTTTATTCTCTCGAACTACTGGTGGGCTAAATGAGGGCATCACCATTAGAGTGTATCTCCTTTTTTCAAGTTATATAATTTGAGCTCAGTGTCTTTCGATGATGTACACTTGTTTGGGCCAGTGAGGTGTCGTTGAATATGGGCCGAGTAGTAATGCAATTCCAAACAGGTCAATTATGACTCTCAGGCTAGGCTCTCAAAAGATACTCGAAAAAAGGCCGGGTTCTCCAAAAAATGAAGAATAAGGTTTCTTAGGCCGACATGTGGGTGCCACCGGTGTTTTTGTGCGCTTGCGCGCCGAGCGCATGTTGGCGCATGTTCGAAATTCAAGATACTTTTTCATCCCCAATCTCCCGCCCCTCCCCCACCTTTGGAATCTCGATTCTTGCTCTAGTTCCCCCAAATACCCCTCCTGTACTCCCTGTACTCAGGCTCACTATCATGTCGCCGGTCAACGAGGATCTCCGAGCCGGAGATCCTGAGGTCCGTCCTGCCTTCGGTCACTGCGTGCTATCGCTCAATAGTGGCATGGCGACGGTTGACAACCAGTTTGCCGGCAAAGTGCTGATGGTAACTATCAACGGCGACTGGCCTCCCATCTCGCCGGACGACCTTGTCAAAGCTCTTGGCGTCGAAGTCTATCAGCCACCGGCCGATTTCTTCGTCAGGTTTCGGACAACTTTCGACTGCAGCCGTGTGTTCGAATTTTCTCGGCGTTTGTGCTGCGATGGCGTGTTGGTGAGATCTAATTGGTGGCACCCAGGATGGGGCTCGTTGCCCTCTAAGCTTGAGTTTTTAACAAATCTTACCTTCCACGGCATGCCTCGACGTGCTTGGAATAGCGAGTCCATGAATGAGCTTATCAACGACCTTGGAGGTGAGCTCGTAAGTATGTTTGTTCCTCCAGACAGCTAGGCTCTGACGGTTATGGCATGGATGAGGAAGTCATCCACCATACCGAAGGTGATTGGTGTTGAGATACCGGTGCAGGAACCAGGGTTGTACTATTCGTCGCCACCAAGGCCATCGTGGACCACATTAGGGATGTACCTATATCAAGTGTTTGTGCATGTCGAAGAAGTGGTCAATCCATCAATTGAAGTCCTGCCACCACCACTAGTGCCAGGTTCCGTCGACGACGTCCATTACAGGAGTCAACATCAGAATTTTCTCGTTTTGCTCAGAACGATGGATTGCACAGGGCCTACTCCATCGCGGGGCGGAGGCCACTACTTCTTTGGCAGAAGAGGCAGGGTTGGCTGCCCGGATGTGCTCTAATTTGAGGTAACAACTGAATCTTGTCAGATACTGGTTAAATCCGAGCTATGGGTGTGAAGTACTGATGTGCCAGTACATTTGATTGTGACCTGTTCTAATTTTGTACCTGAACTTTTTTTAGCAAGGGTAGCACGTCAACTTAAAGTGCTAGCAGAACTTATTGTGTTGTCTGTCTATTTTCTTTGCACAGCATTCAAGGGATGAACCGTTATGTATGAGTTCCTTGGTTTCAACATAGCCCTACCCATAGTGATCCACTGCTTCCATCCTGATTGTGCCGCCTGCGTGAAACTTTGTATGCAAGTTCAGTGTGCTATGATGTTATATATGATTGTGTCAAACTATATAAGTTTTTGCTGAGCATCAGCAATGCATATGGCTGAAAGTTGTATTTACGAGCATCGACCGATGGGTCTCTCTCTCTCTCCCACACACACACACGCACAAGTGGGACCCGTTGAATTATTTCTTTGCTCGTGACAACTTTTAATTAGGTTCCACTTTAATCTAACATTTTTCTTAAGTTATTAATTGAGCTCAGTGACTTCAAAAAGTTGTATAGAAGCCTTATTTGGGACTTTCCGGCGTCCCTGAATGTGGGCTGAGTAGCCATGTTAGGTCGTACTTTAAGAAATGCACCAAACGCGTAATTAGTTTAAAAAATATATTATTTTTGGAATTTGAAAATTTTAATTACATTACTTGTTGCGCGCGCAATATTTCGTTGGATTTTAACGTAATACAACTTTATTTTGAAATTATATTTAATCTGACTAGAAAATTTGGATAAAAATATTTCGGATCCCATAAAAATGTGGGAATTTTTTTGAATTTGTTTTGAGCGGTTGGTTGAAATTATTAATTGTTGTCCTATCTAGAAAATGGGTTGTACTTTTCACAAACTGTAAATGGGCTGTACTTTTAACAAAATGAGCTATACATTCTTACAAATCGCAAATGGGCTATATGTTCTCTGCCAAACACTTGTGGGCCTTCTAAGTTGACGCGTCCCCTAAAAAAACTAATTTAACGCGTATGCAAGGCTTTGTCAACAACTTATGGTTCTCGCAGCTGTGGCCATTGGATGTCCATCCAATGGATGTCGTGCTTCTTCTTGAATCTCAGATATTCTTGCTTCAGCCGCCCAAAAAATGATTCCTCCCCCTAACATCTGGGCGCACCGTTTCAGAGGCTGACCTGTGGGCCTACTAAGTTGACGCGTACCAAGGGCTTTGTTAACTTAGTAAATATAAATGATTCTAGCTGCAGTGACCGTACGATGTCCATCCAACGGCCGTAGTGCTTCTTCAACCTCTGGTCTTCTTGCTCCAGCCACGCAAAGCAGCGCCGGTCGTGCCGCATGCTCTTGCCTCCCGTGGCAGGCTGTGATGCCGCGGGGACCTCACCGCTCCTTACTACTCCCACCGCTGGCCAGGCCATCCCTCTCCTCACCCACACCCCCTGTTATTCTACGGTGATGGCAGCCTCACACCATAGCCGAACCAATGAACCCTCGTACTCCTCTCCGTGCGGGCTTCCACTATCGCGTCTTCCCTAGCTCCGCGTCGTCCCCTTCCCAGGCCTCGCCATCGTCCAGCGCCCTGGTGCTCTCGGCGCGGCATGGTCAACGTGGTCTAGGAATGACTTCCATCGGACGTGGACTGTACGTGGAGAGGCTGACAGTTGCGTCCACGACGGCAGCAAGGAAGTGCCTCCTTATTACGCGGAAAATAATGATTCCTGCACCTGACAGCAGGGACCCATCAGATGGGCCATCGTATTTCATGAAAAAAACGTTTCCCACCTCACTGCTGGGACCCACTGGATGGGCCACCATATTGCGCAAAAAAAACGTTCCCCCCGCTATCAGCCCGGGACCACCAGAAGTGCCTCTTTATTACGCACAAAAAAATGAATACTCCCCCTGCTGGTCGGGACCCACCTTGGTGGGATGCTGACTTGTGGGCCTACTAAGTTGACGGGGATGGAGTGCTTTCTCAACTTAGTTAATATGAATGATTCTAGCTCCAGTGACCGTACGATGTCCATCCAACAGCCGTAGTTCTTCTTCAACCTCTGGTCTTCTTGCTCCAGCCGCCCAAAGCAGCGCCGGTCGTGCCGCATGCTCCTGCCTCCCGTGGCCGGCTTTGCTGCCGTGGAGGCCTCACTGCCCCCTACAATTCCCACCGTTGGCCAGGCCCTGCGGCGACGATAGCCTCACACCGTAGCCGAACCAGTGAACCCTCGTACTCCTCTTCGTGCGGGCTTCCATTGCCACGTCTTCCCCGGCTCCGCATCGCCCCCTTCCAAGGCCTCGCCGTCGTCCACCACCCTAGTGCTCTCGGCGCGGTGTGGCCAACATGGTCAAGGAATGGCTTCCATCCGACGTGGGTTGTACGTGGAGAGGCTGACAGCTGGGTCCACAGCCGCAGCAAGGAAGTGTCTCATTGTTACGCGCAAAATAATTATTCCTCCACCTGACAGCGGGGACCCACCAGACGGGCCACCATATTTCACGAAAAAAAGTTTCCCCCTGACTGCTGGGACCCACCAGCTACATATTCGCATGCAAGGAAGTGCGTCCGGGAAAAAAAACGATTCGCCCCCTGACTGCTGGGACCCACTAGCTACATCTTCGCACGCAAGAAAGTGCCTTACAGTCGGGACCCACCTGGTCGAAGCATACTAGCGTTGTCATTATGGTCGCGAACGTGTACGTACATACTGGTCAATGTAGAGGCGCGCACGTGTCATAGTAGAGGCACGCACGTAGCATGTACACATACGTACATCGTCCAGTGTGCAAGAAAGAAACTACGGCCATGTACATACATACGGGTACGGTCTCGAACGCCTACTCGCGCATATGTACAGCCAAGGCTCGTGTACATGGCTGGGTCAGAACGGAGAAATCGCGTCGTCGTCGTGTTCATGGGGAGCCAACCGGCTGGGTCAGAACGGAATGCGTCGTCATGTTCATCGGGAGGGCTTGGATGGAACATCCGATGGAAATGAGGTCTGGCGTACCGCAGAACGGAGGAAACGGCCTTGTGTTCGACCGACAACATTCGAAACGGAATCATGTTCATCGGGAGGGGTCTGGCGTACCGCAAAACGGAGGAAACAGACCTCTTATGGTCGAAACGGGGGTCCTATTGATCGGGAGGGGTCTGGCGTACCGCAAAACGGAGGAAACAGACTTGTGTTGGAGCGCAACGGTCGAAACGGGGGTCCTGTTCATCGGGAGGGGTGTGGCGTACCGCAAAACGGCACTCCATGGGATACTGTTCATCTCCACCGTCGACCCCCTGCAGCCTCCATGGGCTACCGTTCATCCACCGTCGACCTCCTCCAGCCTCCAACTGCGACTGTTCATCCACGATCTCCTGTTCATCCATCCTCCACCGTGCGTAACTCCACCGGCTACTATTCAACGCGCCCTCTCAATGGGCTCCTGTTCAACCACCCCTCCACGGGCTACTGTTCATCCAGCCCTCCACGGGGTCTTGTTCATCTAGCCCCAACCGGCTCGATCGATTGGGGTCCTGTTCATCCAGAGGCAACACCACGGGGTCCTGTTCATCCACCCCCACCGGGAACTGTTCATCCAAACCCCCCCAGCAACACTCACTATTCATCCGGAGGCAACATCGATCGGCTTCAGTTAGCAGCAGTAGTGAAGGAATCGCTCGATTGGGTTTAGTTAATAGCCATCGATCAATCGCTCGGGTTCAGTAATGTGTAGCCTGCAGTGCAATCACTCGTGTTCAGTTAGAGCCCAATGCCTCGCACCAACGCGCGTGCGTGTACGAGAGAAACGAGCATCGCTCGGCCCTTACCACCCACCGTAACCGGGAACACCCCGATATTTTCCTCGCCCTCTCTTCTACCACGGTTTTTTCCGTCATGGACGACCCAAAGAATGTCATGCAGCTGAGTCTCCGGCCCGCCCAGGATGAAAAGCCCATTTTCTGTCACGATTTTTTGTCATGGAAGTAGGACCCCATCACATCGATGATGATACCTTGTTTTTCATAATTATTGTCATAGAAGTGTCATAAGTATGATAGAAAAAAAAATTCATTCGCCCCAAAATGTCACGGATGTGTCCTTTTTTTGTAGTGAAAGCACCATGAATAAAGTGTGAACCACCATCGGTCATTAAATATCTAGGGACTCCAAACCTCGAGAAAATAACTTCCTTAAGCATTTTAATAGAGGTGTTGTGATCAACACTACTTGGAATAGCTTCTACCCATTGAGTAACATAATCAACAGCAACCAAAATATGTGTATACCCATTAGAGGAAGGAAAAGGTCCCATGTAATCAAATCCCCAAACATCAAATGGTTCAACAGCAAGTGAATAATTCATAGACATTTCTTGATGCTTACCTATATTACCTATTCTTTGACATTCATCACAAGATGAGACGTACTTACGGGCATCCTTGACGAGAGTAGGCCAATAAAATCTAGACTGCAACACCTTGTGAGCAGTTCTATCTCCAGCATGATGCCCTCCATAAGCCTCGGAGTGACATTTCCATAGGATTTGTTCCTGTTCATGCTCAGGTACACAACATCTAATAATACCATCTACTCCTTCTTTATAAAGATGTGTGAGGGAGTCCTGGATAAGGGGGTCTCCAGACAGCCGGACTATCTCCATTGGCCGGACTATTAGACTATGAAGATACAAAATTGAAGACTTCGTCTCGTGTCCGGATGGGACTCTACTTGGCGTGGAAGGAAAGCTAGGCAATACGGATATGGATATCTCCCTCTTTATAACCGACCTTGTGTAACCCTAACCCTCTCCAGTGTCTATATAAACCGAAGGGTTTTAGTCTGTAGGACAACAACCATAACATTCAATCGTACCATAGGGTAGCTTCTAGGGTTTAGCCTCTCTGATCTCGTGGTAGATCTACTCTTGTACTACCCATATCATCAATATTAATCAAGCAAGATGTAGGGTTTTACCTCCATCAAGAGGGCCCGAACCTGGGTAAAACATCGTGTCCCATGCCTCCTATTACCATCCGGACTAGACGCACAGTTCGGGACCCCCTACCCGAGATCCGCTGGTTTTGACACTGACATTGGTGCTTTCATTGAGAGTTCCTCTGTCGTCACTGTTAGGCTTGATGGCTCCCACTATCATCGATAGCGATGCGGTCTAGGGTGAGACTTTTCTCCCCGGATAGATCTTCGTATTCGGCGACTTTGCACTACGGGCTAATTCGCTTGGCCATCTAGAGCAGATTGAAAGCTACGCCCCTGGCCGTCAGGTTAGATTTGGAAGTTTGAACTACACGGCCGACATACACAGAGACTTGATCTTTGATGGATTCGAGCCGTAGCCGGGCGCGTCGCACTGTCGCGATGGGCATGACCTAGCTCTGCCGCCAAACAGTACCCCGTAGGCCGCGCCCGCATCAGCTCCAACCCTTAGCTCGGAGCCAACTACGCCAATCAAGGATGGGTGGTTAGACACCGCCTCAGGGGCTGCATTCTCAAAGGTGATCGAGCCGAACACCAGCCTAAACCTCTGCGCAGCCCGTGACTCCAAGGTGCCGGACTCTTTTCCAGACTCCAAACCATCCGTGCCCCTGCCAATCGAATCCGATTGGGCGCCGATCATGGAATTCACCGCCGCGGATATCTTTCAGCACTCGCCCTTCGGCGACATTGTGAATTCACTAAGGTCTCTCTCTTTGTCAGGAGAGCCCTGGCCGGATTATGGCCAACAGGATTGGGATGCGAACGACGAAGAAATTCGACGACCACCCACCAGCCACTTCGTAGCCACTGTCGATGATTTAACCGACATGCTCGACTTTGACTCCGAAGACATCGACGGTATGGACGACGATGTAGGAGACGAACATGAACCAGCACCTATAGGGCACTTGGAAGCCACCTCGTCATATGACATATACATGGTGGATACACCCAAAGAAGGCAATGGCGATGGGATAGCGGAGGATGACCCCTCCAAGAAGCAGCCCAAACGCCAACGACAGCGGCGCCGCTGTAAGTCCTGCTAAAGCAAAATTGGTGATACCAGCACAGGAGATAATAACACTCCGGATACTGCTGAAGAAAACAACGAACCCCTCCAGCAAGATTTAGAGCAGGAGGATGGAGGAGCCAGCTCTCCTGACAGAGCGGCAGACGGAGAGGAGGAGGATGACAATCACATGCGCCCCTCCGAAGACGAGGCAAGCCTCGGCAACGATGAATTCGCCGTACCAGAGGATCCCGTCGAACAAGAGCGCTTCAAGCACCGGCTTATGGCCACGGCAAATAGCCTTAAGAAAAAGCAGCAGCAGCTTCAAGCTGATCAAGCTCTGCTAGCTGACAAATGGACTGAAGTCCTCGCGGCGGAGGAATATAAACTCGAGCGCCCCTCCAAGAGTTACCCAAGGCGCAGGTTACTACCTAGACTGGAGGAAGAAGCGTATGATACGGCTGATCGGCCACCTCGTGGCCGCGATAGAGAGGCATTCCAGACAATAGCTCAGCCTCCACCCCAACGCCATTCAAATAAAAAGGCATGGGGAGATACGCCAGATCTGCGAGACATATTGGAGGACAAGGCAAAGCATTCAAGATCGATCTATGGATCACGAGGGCGCACCACTCTGCGAGACGACAAAAGTCACGTCGGATACAGTAAAAGCAAATCCGGCCGGGCCGAACACAACGGGCAAGACCCACTCGAGCTGCGTCGCGATATCGCCCAATACAGAGGCACCACACACCCCTTATGCTTCACAGACGAAGTAATGGAACATCAATTCCCAAAAGGTTTCAAACCTGTAAATATTGAATCATACGACGGCACAACAGATCCCGTAGTATGGATTGAGGACTTCCTCCTCCATATCCACATGGCCAGCGGTGATGACTTACACGCCATCAAATACCTCCCACTAAAGCTCAAAGGACCAGCATGGCATTGGCTTAACAACTTGCCGGCAGACTCCATTAGCTGTTGGGAAGATCTGGAAGCCGCATTCCTTGACAACTTTCAGGGCACTTATGTGCGACCACTAGACACCTATGATTTGAGCCACATAATTCAGTAGCCGGAAGTGTCGGCTAGGAAATTCTAGACTCGGTTCCTTACAGAGAAAAATCAAATCATCGACTGTCCGGATGCGGAGGCCTTAGCGGCTTTCAAACACAACATCCGAGATGAGTGGCTAGCCCGGCACCTTGGTCAGGAATAGCCGAAATCTATGGCAGCTCTCACGACGCTTATGACCCGCTTTTGTGTGGGAGAAGACAGGTGGCTGGCTCACAGTAATAACATATCAAAGAACCATGGTACCTCAGATACCAAGGATGGCAATAGCAGGTCATGTCGCAACAAGCATAAGCGCTGCATTAACAACAAAAATACTGAGGATACGACAGTCAATGCCGGATTCAAAGGCTCTAAACCCGGTGAGCGGAAAAAGCCATTCAAACAAAGTATGATGGGTCCGTCCAGCTTGGACTGTATACTCGATCACTCATGTCAAATTCACGGCACCCCAGACAAGCCAGCCAATCATACCAACAGGGATTGTTGGGTGTTCAGGCGGGCCGGCAAGTTAATTGCCGAAAACAAGGACAAGGGGCCACATAGCAATGACGAGGAGGAGCCCCGACCGCCGCACACTGGAGGACAGAAGAGGTTTCCCCCGCAAGTGCGGACGGTGAACATGATATACGCAACCCACATCCCCAAGAGGGAGCGGAAGCGTGAGCTCAGGGACGTATATGTGTTGGAGCCAGTCGCCCCAAAGTTCAACCCTTGGTCCTCCTGTCCGATCACCTTCGATCGCAGGGACCACCCCACTAGTATCCGTCATGGCAGATTCGCTGCACTGGTCCTAGACCCAATCATCGAGGGATTTCACCTCACTCGAGTACTTATGGACGGTGGCAGCAGCCTGAACCTGCTTTATCAGGACATAGTCGCAAAATGGGTATAGACCCCTCAAGGATCAAACCCACAAAAACGACCTTTAAGGGCGTCATTCCAGGTGTAGAGGCCCATTGCACAGGCTCAATTACACTGGAAGTGGTCTTCGGATCCCCGGATAACTTCCGAAGCAAAGATTTAATCTTCGATATAGTCCCGTTCCAAAGTGGTTATCACGCACTGGTCGGGCGAACCACATTTACTAGATTCAATGTGGTACCGCATTATGCATACCTCAAGCTCAAGATGCCAGGACCTTGCGGAGTTATTACAGTCAATGGAAACACAGAGCGCTCCCACCAAACAGAGGAGCACACCGCAGCCCTGGCAGTAGAAACGCAAAGCAGCCTCTCAAGGCAATCAACCAGTTCGGCGCTTCACAGCCCGGACACCTTCAAGCGTGCTAGGGGCAATCGGCAAATAGACCGCCTGGCGTGATCTGAGCTCGGATAGCAATACGGCGGCCACCCCAATCCCAGGCCAGCGGCGAAACTCGTGCCGCGCGTACATAATTACGCATTAAAAATACCATGGGCACAGGTGGGGAGGGGGGCACAACTACGGCACGCCCCAAGACGCGGCCTAAACCGCACTAGGGGCTTCCCGTTCGGTTATTTTTCTTTTTCTTTCAGGACCTTAATCTCTGGAAACACTGTCCGGTAGCACTATTGCCGAACACATGATGCAGCAACCAAGGAGGCAGAAAGCTACGTTATACCACGGAATTCCCAGGTTGATTACAGTAACTAGTGAAATATACAATTTAATATCATTCCTCAGCTTGCCCTTGGAAGGGACATAGTCCTGCTCTTTGCTTATCGCACTATCTGTGTCACTCTGCTTTAACGCAATTTTTTAAAAAACAATGCATGACATTACGACTATTATTGCATTCTTGTTATATATATATGTGTGTGTGTGTGTGCGTGTGTGTGTGTGTTCATTAATGATGCCTTGCAACCGTACACTATGGTACGGCCAATACACCAGGGGCTTACGTACCCCACAATACGGTGTGAAAAGTCCGAACACTTTAACAAGTGCGGCACCCCGAACTTATAACATTATATGCATCAGCTCCAAATCATGTCTTTGGTCAAATGTTGGGTTTGCCCGGCTCCTATGTTTTGGTATCTTACGTTCCGCTCTATCGGCTAAGGTAGCGCTAGGAGAACTACTGCGATTGTGCCCCGGTTCTGCCGGGCTTAGCACCTCAGTAGAGAAAGCTAAAACTGACTGTCATGATAAGGCGAGAGACTGGTCACAGTTCGGCGAGGTTTTTCGAGTTCGTAAAGACTTATGCCGCTTAGGACAAGGGGCCGGCACTGTCCGGCTTACAGGCGTGTATCGCGCCCCGAATTCGGCCTTCCAAATACTAGTGGCTTCGCCGAAATTTAAAATTATAGAATTCTATGGCTAAGTTAGAGTGATAAAGAATTATTAGTCCGGTTGCCTTGTTCGTTGTGCTGAGCACCTCCCTCGAAGGACAGAAATATGGGAACCAGAGTGCTCAGGTTTATCCCGAACACCCCAGCACTCGTGGCATGGGGGCAGAAGCCGAGGACTAGCCATCTCTCAGATTGGATAAACGGCTAAACAGAAGGTAATATTTTAAATTCACACAAGCGTTGCATAGCGCATAACCAGTTTTCATCATACAGGATCACACGAGCAAGTCTCATTCAAATATTACATCTTTTGAACACTCGTACGCGATGAGACGGGCCCCCGGCAGAACACCCTCGTAGTACATCTTGGGGTGGCGGTGCTCCTTGCCCTCTGGCGGCCCCTCCTTGATCAGCTTCACGGCTTCTAGCTTGACCCACTACAATTTCACATGGGCGAAAGCCCGGCGTGCACCTTCAATGCAGACAAATCGCTTGACGACCTCCAGCCGCGGGCAGGCATCCACGAGCCGCCTCACCAGGCCAAAGAAGCTGTTCAAAAGGGCGTCACCAGGCCACAATTGGACTATAAAGCTCCTCATGGCCTGATCGGCCGCCTTATGTAGGTCGACCATCTGCTTTAGCTGGTCGCTCATTGGCACCGGATGTTTGGCCTCAGCATACTGAGACCAGAACAGCTTCTCCGTTGAGCTTCCGTCCTCGGCCTGGTAAAATTGTGCGGCATCGGACACACTGCGGGGCAAATCTGCGAATTCTCCTGACGAGCTCCAGATCCGGGTAAGTAATCGGTAATTTACTTTTACGTGCTTGCTTTGCATATAGAAAGCCTTACCGGCCGCTATCTTCTTCATCGCGTCGATCTCTTGGAGGGCCTTTTGGGCTTCGGCCTTGGCACTTTTTACACTCTCGAGGGCCACGGCAAGCTCAGACTCCCGCGTCTTTGAGTCAAGCTCCAACGCCTCGTGCTTCTCCACGAGAGCCTGGAGCTCTTGCTGCACCTCGCCCACCCGAGCCTCGTGCTTCTCTCGCTCGGTGCGCTCCTTGGCCGCTTTATCTTCGGCCTTGGTTAGCGCTTGCTTCCGGGTCGCCACCTCGGTCATGGCCCCTGGCAAACATACAATGATCCTGTCATTTTGCAATCGCGTCCTTTTTTATATATACATTTCTATAGACAGGTTATTAGTTACCCTTGTTCTCCTCGAGCTGCCTCTTGGCAAGGCCGAGCTCTTTCCTGGACCCCTCGAGGTCCTGCTTCAGTACGGCGACCTCCGCAGTCAGTGCGGCGGATGCCAGCAGCGAAGCCTGCATACGCATATTGACATACTTATATTAGACTCCTGCGATATTATTTGATCCTCTGTTTGGCTTTTCTTTGTGAACACCGAACAAAGCATCAGGGGATACTGTCTATGCGGTAATATTTCTACTACATTTTAAAACACTTACCTCAAAGCCTGTTAGAAGGCTCGCACAGGATTCAGTCAATCCACTCTTTGCGGACTGAACCTTCTGGATCACCGCACTAATGATAGTGCGGTGCTCCTCGTCGATGGAAGCGCTACGAAGAGCTTCCAGCAGATTGTCCGGTGCCTCTGGATGGAAAGAAGTCACCGGCACAGGCGTCTTTCCCCTCTTAGAAGGAGGCCGCCTACCCGAGCCCGGAACCGCTGGAGGGTCCGGCGCGGTGTTCGGCTGAGGGCCGAGCTCGAAGCTCTCGGGGGCCCCGTCCCCGCGGCTCCCGGAGTCCGGAAGGTCTCCTTGAGGCGCCCGCAGGATTGTTTCCCCTTGACCTGGTGCCTCTTGAGACAGCACCTCGGCGTCGTTAGTAGGATGAGGGGAGGTGGCGGTCGGGACTGGATCGCTATCCATGTCCGACAAGCCCAGGGAGCCATCCGATGATACATCGATACTGGCTCGTGCCGGCCTGCATAATTGCGTTCGGTGTTAGGGAAAGCAGTGCGACAAAGGAATCCTATGAGTTACTCTGGTATCTGAATACTTATGATCTCCCTGGGGGCTTGACCCTTGACAGTAATAAGCGGACACGATCTCTGCTTTGACAAGATGTGTCGAAAAACTGCCTCGCGTTATGTGCGGGGCTGGTTAAAAGAAATGGTTCGAATAATCACTGGGCCGTGACGTAACGTCATGCTGCCAAAACAAGCCAGCAAATTAGATCTGCGAAAATATTATTCTCTCTATGGTGGAATGTGGAACTTATTTTCTAGGGTCGGACACTATCCTCGTATTCAAATTCTCATGTGATGTATTCGGAGAAGGAACCCGCCTTGCAATGCCGAAGACAATACTGCGCGTCGGACTCGTCGTCACTGAAGCCTGGTTCAGGGGCTACTGAGGGAGTCCTGGATAAGGGGGTCTCCGGATAGCCGGACTATCTCCATTGGCCGAATTGTTAGACAATGAACATACAAGATTGAAGACTTTGTCTCGTGTCTGGATGGGACTATACTTGGCGTGGAAGGCAAGCTAGGCAATACGAATATGGATATCTCCCCCTTTGTAACCAACCTTGTGTAACCCTAACCCTCTCCGGTGTCTATATAAACCGGAGGGTTTTATTCCGTAGGACAACAACCATAACATACAATCATACCATAGGCTAGCTTCTAGAGTTTAGCCTCTCTGATCTCGTGGTAGATCTACTCTTGTACTACCCATATCATCAATATTAATCAAGCAGGACGTAGGGTTTTACCTCCATCAAGAGGGCCCGAACCTGGGTAAAACATCGTGTCCCCTGCCTCCTGTTACTATCTGGCCTAGACGCACAGTTCGGGACCCCCTACCCGAGATCCGCCGGTTTTGACACCGACAATGTGGGTCATCCCAAAAGTAGTGTCTTAAATCATACAAGAATTTTTTTTCTTTTGTTGGTATGTAAATCTAGGTGGTAAATATTTAGCAACAATGTAATTAGCATAGTCAGCATACCAAGGAGTGCTATGAGCAACTTTATTGCAGCTAACTACTCATCAGGAAAACTATCATCAATAGATAGTGGGTCACCAAGCACATTTTCAAGCCTAGACAAGTTATCAGCTATAGGGTTCTCAACTCCTTTTCTATCAATAATATGTAAATCAAATTCTTGTAACAAGAGAACCCAACAAATAATTCTAGGTTTAGCATCTTTCTTTTCCATAAGATATTTAATAGCAGCATGGTCTGTGTGAACAGTTACTTTGGAATCAACAATATAAGGTCTAAATTTATCACAAGCAAACACCACTTCTAAGAATTCTTTTTCAGTAGTAGCTTAATTTCTTTGAGCACTGTCTAGAGTACTACTAGCATAATGAATAACATTCAGTTTATTATCAACTCTTTGTCCTAGAACATCACCAACAACATAATCACTAGCATCACACATAATTTCAAAAGGCAAGTTCCAATCAGGTGGTTGAACAATAGGTGCAGAAATTAAGGCCTTCTTGAGTGTTTCAAAGGCTTCAAGACAATCATCATCAAAAACAAAAGGAATATCCTTTTGCAAAAGATTATTAAGAGGCCTAGAAATTTTAGAAAAGTCTTTGATAAATCTCTTATACAAACCAACATGACTTAGGAAACTACGAATACCTTTGATGTCCTTAGGACTTGGAATTTTTTCATTTGCATCAACCTTCGCTTGGTCCACTTCAATACCTCTTTCAGAAAGTTTATGACCCAAGACAATGCCTTCATTAACCATAAAGTGGCACTTCTCCCAATTCAAGACAAAATTAGTTTGTTCACATCTCTGCAAAACTCGATCAAGATTGCTTAAACAATCATCAAAAGACTTCCCATAGACAAGGAAGTCATCCATGAAAACCTCAACAATCTTTTCACAAAAGATAGAGAATATAGAAGTCATACACCTTTGAAAGGTAGCAGGTGCATTGCATAAACCAAAAGGCATACGTCTATAAGCATAAGTTTCAAAGGGACAAGTAAAAATGGTCTTTTCTTGATCAGGTTGAGATACATGTATTTTTGAAAAGCCAGAATATCCATCAAGGAATAAAAAGTGTGTGCGCTTATATAATCTTTCAAGCATTTGATCAATAAAAGGCACAGGGTAATGATCTTTTCTAGTTGCTTTGTTTAATTTTCTAAAGTCAATTACCAATCTATAGCCTATAACAATTCTTTGTGGTACAAGTTCATTCTTATCATTAGGAACAACAATAATACCTCCTTTCTTAGGAACACAATGAACAGGGCTTACCCATCTACTATCAGCTATGGGATAGATTATACCCGCTTCTAGAAGTTTTAATATTTCCGTTCTTACCACCTCTTTCATCTTCGGATTTAACCGACGTTGGTGACCAACAACTTGTTTAGCATCAGGTTCCATATTAATTTTTTGCTGACATAGAGTGGGACTAATGCCCTTAGCATCCCGGTGCTTCCTTAGAACTTTCAATAATCGTTCTTCTTCATGTTCTGAAAAGTTAGCAGTGATAATAAAATGATATATTTTCTTTTCATCAAGATAAGCATATTTCAAAGTGTCTGGCAATTGTTTTAATTCAAACACAAGATCACCTTTAGGTGGAGGTGCTCCTCCTAGAGTTGCAATAGGCATATTGTGTTTAAGCAGACGACATTGTTCAAAAAAAAATTTATCTATCTCATTTCTTTCGTGCATATGTAAATAATTTTCATGGTCCAGCAAATATTGTTCTAAAGGATCAGTAGGCGAAACAACAATAGAAGCAAGACAAATTAATTCATCCTTACTAGGCAATTCTTTTTCATGAAGATTTCTACTAAACTTAGAAAAATTAAACTCATGAGAATCATCACCAAAACTAACACCAACAAATTGTTAGCATTAACTGTGTTCAAGAAAGGTCTCAAAGATAATGGGATAAAAGTCATCTTGTGGGGAACCAAGAACCAGAAAATCAGTAGGGTATTTTATTTTCCCACACAAGACTTCAACATCTCAAACTATCCCAACTGGTTTTATAGTGTCTCTATTAGCAAGTTTAATAGTAACATCTATTTCTTCTATCTCGGTAGGTGCTATGTCATTCTTAATTTCTGGATATAAAGTGTAAGAAATATCTCTCACACTACCACCCATGTCACATAAACCATGATAACAGTGATCTCCTATTTTAACTGAAATAACATGCATGCCAACAACCGGTCTATGTTTATCTTTTCCATCAGGTTTAGTAATTCAAGCAGCTTCTTCACAGAAGTAAATAACATGCCCATCCATATCTTCTTCCAAGAGATCTTTAACCATAGAAATACTAGATTCTACTTCAATTTGTTCATCATGTTTAGGTGTTCTAATATATCTTTTGTTAACCATAGTTGAAACTTTCGCATGTTCCTTATCCTAACAGGGAAAGGTGGTTTCTCAATATAAGCAGCAGGGACAACTGGATCAACATTATAGAATATAGTTTCTTCTTTAACTGGTACTGGTTCTTCAATTTCTTCTTTAATAGGTGGGTGATATTTAAATCACTTCTATTTAGGGAGTTCAGCATGAGTAGCAAATGATTCACAAAAGGAGGCTACTATCTCAGAGTCAAGTCCATATTTAGTGCTAAACTTCTGAAAGGGATCGGTATCCATAAAAGATTTAACACAATCATATTTATGTTTAATAACTAACTCTTTACCTTTGTCGAGTTCCCAATCTTTAGAGTTGCGTTTAATTCTTTCCAAAAGGTCCCACCGGAATTCAATAGTCTTCTTCAAAAAGGAACATGCACAAGAAGTATCAAGCATGGTTTGATCATTACGAGAAAGCCGAGCATAAAAATTCTGGATAATAATTTATCTTGAGAGCTCATGATTGGGGCAAGAATATAACATTGACTTAAGCCTCCCCCAAGCTAGAGCGATACTTTCTCCTTCACGAGGCCAAAAATTATTATATATATAATTCCGATCACGATGAACTAGATGCATAGGATAAAACTTTTGGTGGAACTCCAATTTCAAACGATTCCAATTCCATGATCCAGTATCATCGCATAGCCTATACCATGCCAATCCTTTTCCCTTCAAAGATAAAGGGAAAACCTTTTTCATCAAATCATCTCTAGGTAAACCTGCAAGCTTAAACAAGCCACAAATTTGGTCCACATGTATCAAGTGCATATGAGGATGTTCGGTTCCATCTCCTGCATAAGGATTAGCTAGCAGTTGTTCTATCATACCCGAAGGAATTTCATATTTAATATTTTTAGTAGGTGCAGTAGGTTGAGGGGTAACTAATTGTGGTTCCGGACGAGGTGAAGATGCCCCGAACAAACCCCTCAAAGGTTGTTTTCCAAAGTAACAAGTGACAATAAATTTCAGCACACTATATAAATGTTTCCTTACCGAATTCCACTTACCAAAGGCGCTTCACTCCATGGAAACGGTGCCAGAAAAATTGCCTTGATTACACACAAGTATAGGGGATCAATTGTAGCTCTTTTCAGTAAGTAAGATTGTCGAACCCAACGAGGAGTAGAAGGAAATGACAAGTAGTTTTCAATAAGGTAATGTGTGCAACTGCTGAAATTGTAAGTAGTTGACTAGTTTGATAGCAAGATAATTTATAACGAGCAAGTGACAATAATAGTAACAGGTATGCAGCAAGGTAGCCCAATCCTTTTGAGGCAATGGACAGGCCAAAACGGTCTCTTATGATAAGAAAAGCGTTCTTGAGTGTACACGGGAATTTCATCTAGTCACTTTCATCATGTTGGTTTGATTTGTGTTCGCTACTTTGATAATTTGATATGTGGGTGGACCGGTGCTTAGGTGCTGTTCTTACTTGAACAAGCCTCCTACTTATGATTAACCCTCCCACAAGTATCCGCAACTATGAGAAAAGTATAAAGAATAAATTCTAACCATAGCATTAAACTCTAGGATCCAATCGGTCCCTTACGGAATTACGCATAAACTGGGGTTTATGCTTCTGTCACTCTCACAACCCACCATATAATTGCTACTCCATAATGCATACCCTTAGGACCAAATATTGTGAAGTTTCATGTAGTCGACGTTCACATGACACCACTAAGGGAATAACAACATACATAATATCAAAATATCGAACACATATCAAGTTCACATGATTACTTGCAACATGATTTCTCCCGTGACCTCAAGAACAAAAGTAACTAATCACAAATGATAAAAATGCTCATGGTCAGAGGGGTATTAAATAGCATAATGGATCTGAACATATAATCTTCCACCAAATAAACCATATAGTACGCAACTACAAGATGTAATCAACACTACTAGTTACCCACAAGCACTAATCTATAGTTCC
Source organism: Triticum urartu (assembly GCF_056163025.1). Classification (NCBI taxonomy): domain Eukaryota; kingdom Viridiplantae; phylum Streptophyta; class Magnoliopsida; order Poales; family Poaceae; genus Triticum; species Triticum urartu. The sequence continues at coordinate 499,763,013 of NC_141877.1, forward strand.
GGTAACAAGATTGAACACAAGAGATGAACTAGGGTTTGAGAGGAGATGGTGTTGTTGAAGATGTTGATGGAGATTGCCCTCCCCAAGATGGGAGAGTTGTTGGTGAAGATGATGACGATGATTTCCCGCTCCGGGAGGGATGTTCCCCCGGCGGAATTGCTTCGCCGGAGGGAAAAAGTGATCTTGCCAAAGTTCCGCCTTGAGACGGCGGTGCTCCATCCCGAAAGCCTTCTCCTTATTTTTTCTAGGTCAAAATCACTTATGTACCAGAAGATGGGCACCAGAGGTGGGCCGAGGAGGCCACAACCCACCAGGGCACGCCCAGGTGGGTTGTGCCCGCCTGGTGGCCCCCTCTGGTAGTTATTGGCTCCAATATTTCTTATATATTCCATAAAACATCCCTGTCAAGTTTCAAATTGTTTGGAGACGTGCAAAATAGGTGTCCTGGTGTAGCTTTTCCAGGTCCAGATTTTCAGCTGCCGGAATTGTCCCTCTTTGTGTGTACCTTGTAAATTATGAGAGAAAAGGCATTAGAATTACCCCAAAAAGCATTATTATGGATAAAAACTTTATAAATAACAGTAAGAAAACATGATGCAAAATAGACGTATCAGCCGGCTGTCCTAGTGTTAAAGAAGACGCCCTCCTTTCAATGTTGAAGACTTCGCTCAAATAGCAAGAGAAATGCGTCCATGGGCAAGCAAGTTAGCTGAGGAAACTGATCTTTCCAAATACCATCCGGTTTATGATGCGACAAATTCCAAAGTGATGGCGTCGATTAATTAAGCTGTGGAACTTATACTGCCTACACGTAAGCACACCTTCACTCCTGAGATTGATCCATCCAGTCTTATAGATGATGAACCTGTGTTTAGAGCTTTGACCGGCATCAGCTGGGCTACACGTGACTTCCAGCCAATGGATAACCAAGAAGAAGAGCCGGCACAAGATGATCCGGAAGCATCAACACATGGAGGCCAAGACAGCTGTTCCAAGATCCGGTTTACCTTCCATAGCATTGGACGCTATGTGTAAAAACGCTTATTCTTTTGGGCTTGGGGAGCCACGTAATGGGCTAGATGAAAACCATGATCTACCACGCCATAGTGCATGTTTATTTGCATAACACTTTTAAACCGCCTGATCCAACTTTGAAAATCCACTGGTTTATGCACATAATTTATTGTCAAGCTTGCTGATCATGTTGTCATAAGCCCTGCATACAAGCAGATAACAAGTGCCCTGGTGGTTTACCCCAGGGCGGGTCATAATGCCCCATATAACATCCACTGGTGACTATATCGTCCATAACCAGGGTGGGCTTATCAAAACCTTATTTATTCATAACAAGTAAACAACATACCCGTGATATTTGTTCACACTGCTGGCTTATCAAGCCATATGCAATAAGGGTAACAACCCAAAGACTTAGAGCATAGTGCTTAGTGCAATGTATTCATACTGCCGGCTTACAATGCCATACGCAAAAAAGGGTAACATCCCAAAACTTAGAGCACAGAACTCCAAGCACATAATCATCACACACTAGCGACTTAACGTCCAAAGCCAGGTCGGGTTAGCAAAACTCTGGGTAGATTTCAATATGAATCATAAGGCAACACGGCCCTAATCAATTTTCGACCATATATCAATATGGCACAAAAGATAAACCTCAAAAAATGTTCAAAGCAAATATAAATAAAAAAAGGCAATCATAGGTTGCCAAGCTTCAATGCCAAGTGCTATTCAAGGGCCACACAACCACTGAGTTAAACCTTTATTCAACCCCGTAAGCCGGACCTCACATGACCAATCGGTGTTTCAACTTTGACAAATTCAGGGTCTTTATAAGATTGATTGTCAAGAGTACGGCGAGTCATTCCAAGATTACCTGGTCAGAGTGGCAGGAAAACAAAGGTAGGATAACCTGGATTTTTGCTGAATATACCTGGTTTCCAAGCCTATTACAAGGGACAACAAAGCTCTGTTCATTAACAAGGATCCCCCAAGTAATATTTCATTCCAGGCGTACAAGTCGGATCAGTAGGGTAGTCATAGCTATGCTCAATGAGCAGGAAGCCCCCAAGTAATTTGGAATCAAGGCGTACAAGTCGGATCAAGAGGGTAGTCATAGCTATGCTCAATGAGCAAGCACTACTAGGGAAAACCTTATACACAGAATATTACCAGCAGCGCTCTTCAAAATACGACGCTACTGCTATTTAGGAACAACGTGTGCCGGAAAAACGCGCTGCTGAAAGAAAAATAGCAGTAGCGTGTCATCTCTAAACCGCACTACGGCTCTAATTGCCATGACCTCGTCCACCAGCTAGTTATAGCAGTAGCGCCTTACACCATACCGCGCTACCGCTATTCTCCTTACCTGTAGTGCTTTTTCATACCCGCGCTACTACTAACCCTACATTATACCACGCGGTCGACCCTCTCTCTCACTCACTCTCCCTCTCAGTCACTCTCACCCGTGCCGATAACCATTGTCGTTCATCGCCGCCCCCGCCCCTGTCGTCCGTCCGCCAGCGAGGTACTCCCTCCTTCCGTCCCTCCTCCTCCCACCGCGCCCTCCATCCTCCTCCTCCCTCCGCTTGCGGCCGCCCCTCCTCCCTCCTCCACCGGCAGCCCTCCTCCCACCGCCCCTCCCTCCTCCTCCTTCGGTCGGCCCTCCCCCTCCTCCTTTGGCCGCCCATCCCCCTCCTCTCTCCTCCCTCCCTCCCTTGTCTCTGTTTTTGAAAATCATAGGTAACTAGTTTATTTAGCAAGTGATTAATATAACTAGCTTATTTATATTAAGTGCTTAATGGACCTAGTTTATTTAGTAAGTTCTTAATAGAAATAGTTTATTTAGTAAGTAGTTAATAAAAGTAGTTTATTTAGTAAGTAGTTAATAAAACTAGTTTAATTAGTGTTAGGATTATATATAAGATATTTCCGAATAATTTTTTTCATATTTTGAACCATTGAAATGCAATGACCATCAATAAGTGGCCTATGTTTTGCCGGAGTGTTGATTAATTTCCGTTCCGGCAAATTTCAGGCGCTCGATGTGTCCTTTGTTAGCAAAGGTCATGCCGGATTTTTTGGGTTTTGCTGTCGAGTTATAATCTCTGAATTTTGAAAACAGGAGATGTCTGATGACGATGGGATCCCGAAGTGCGGGTACTGCTATGATGTCCGGGGTGTGTGCGACAGGTTTCCTCACCTGCAAAGTGATAGGTTTTTCATCGTGAAGCTGGAAGAGACCTTCGATGTTTGTACGGTATGCAAAGACAAGCATTTCATCGTAATTAATATCATCACTTATGCTTCTTTTGTTCAACCTGTAATTTATGGATTTTTTTAAATTTGATTAGTACATCCCATGCCATGCTAGACCATATGTATTGGAGAAGCTTGGTTTTGGTTTAGATGACTTTGATAATGTGGAGATGAGGAGGGCTCACTTAAGAACTAAACATGGTTACGAGTTTCTGGTTAAGTTCTACACTGCAGTCGATCGGTCCCGTGTCGGTTGCTCTAATTGGGAAGCTCTCTACAAGGCATATCGATTTGAGGAGGGAATGCGAATAAGATTTGATATTCGTCCCGAAGATTATGATGATGATGATAATATCGACATCTGGGTGGATGTGGATATGCCTCTAGTATTGCCTAGATGTGAATTTGTCAAACTAATTTGTTAAGTTCAGTAATTTTTGTTGTTAATTTAAAAATATTTGGTGTTCATCCATACTAAACTTATTTATTTATAATTTTCAGCTTATTTCTTATCTTCAAGAAATACTCGGAAGGTAGTAGACAACACATACTACAGCTATGACTCCAAGCTTAATTGTGAGGAGAAAGGTTATCTTGTCTCATTCATAGAAGATGTTGAGGCCTTCAAAACCAGTCACTCTATGAGCCAAAATTATACTAGATACGTGCCACTAGTCCATACATTGCTTGATGATAACTTCATTGCTAAAAACTTGGTAAGGTATTGTTAATGATGGTAACTTCATTGCATACATTATTCTTAAGTAAACCATAGCTAACTATATATGTTACTATTTCGTTTTTGAACAGAGGCTCCCGAAGCAGGTTGTGCCTGACATGCTATTTACCGAAGGTGATATGCATATGGTTAGCTTAGGACCAACTCCTTCGGAGGCTTACCATATTGCATACTCGATTTCTTCAAACGATGGAAGGCTCAAAATCAAAGAATGGAGCAAAGTGATGAATGCGCACACACAAATAATTGGAGACAAAATGAATGTGCGCAAGCCACAAGTTGGAGATAGGTTTATGTCCATTCTTCATTAGGGTGAAGGACCGGTTTATATGTTTTATGGTATTTTAGCTAGGAGAGATGAGTAGGTCCTAAGTATTAAGAACAATTAGTTAGTGTTGATTATATATGACTACAATGTCTTAGACTTGATTGTGATGCTGAGTAAGAGTTGTGACTATGAGTACTATGATGATGATGAGGACAAGTTGTTATTATAACTAGTGACGAAGTTGTTATATGATGTCCCATCATGGACGAAAATGATGATTATGAGGAGTTATATGACAATGATATATTATGATGATAAGTTGTTCATGATATTATGATGATGATGCGAAGTTATTATGTCATTGGGTGAAAGAACCGCCGATTAGTTTCAAATGGATGGATCCAAAGTGACCATTGGTTACTTTGGATCCATGCACTTGAAACTAATCCAAGGTTCTTTCACCTAGTGATTTAATAACTCATTATGATGTAAAAAGAATCTTTAAATTGCTAATGTATGAAAAATTGTATACAGGTATATGAATACGACCTAAAATTCAAAAGAAATGGAATAGGGAATAATAGTGGTAGTGGTTGTTTTCGAAAGCGCTACTAATAATTAGCAGTAGCGATTGACTTGGAAAGCTCTACTACTAAGTAGATATAGCAGTAGCGAGTGCCAGTAGGCGCTACTACTAAGCATTAGATGTAGCGCCTTATCAGTAGCGCGCTTACCCGCGCTACTGATAGGCCAAAAACCAGTGCTACTGCTAGGCTTTTCCCTAGTAGTGAGGAAGCCCCCAAGTGATCTTATGAAGTGACAATAAAGACTCAGATTCACAGAAATGAAACGATAGAGGCCCTGAATTATCAGGGATGCCGGCTTTATTATATTAATCATAATATATACATTGGTAGAAGTATGTACATCACAAGATCCGGTGGCTCAGGTGTAGTGACGCCAAAGATAAGCAATATTCCACGGCCGACGGGTCTCCTCCTCCGATGTGCGTGAGTCCTTGTGGTCTCGAATATCGATAAGGTAATATGACCCGTTGTTCAAATTTTTGCTGACCACAAAGGGCCCTTCCCAAGGTGGGGATAACTTGTGCATCTCAGTTTGATCCTGGATGAGCCGGAGCACCAAATCTCCTTCTTCAAAGGTCCTAGTTTTAACCCAGCGGCTATGATAACAATGTAGATCTTGTTGGTAAATCGCCGAACGAGCCGCTGCAAGGTCATGCTCCTCATATAACAGGTCACGAGCATCCTACCATGATCAACATGCTCCACTTGATAACCTTTGAAATGACCAGCAATGACATCAACCTCTCGACGATAAGCCGCCATGAGTGGATCTTTGGAATCCCAAGTTCCTGAAACTTGCTGAGCCACCAAATCTGAGTCGCCAAAGCACCTCACTCGGTTCAGATTCATCTCCTTAGCCATACGAAGACCATGGAGCAGGGTGATATGTCTCCAACATATATAGTTTTTCTCACGCTTTTCCTCTTCTCTTGGACTCTAATTTGCATGATTTGAATGAAACTAACCCTGGACTAACACAGTTTTCAGCAGAATTACCATGGTGTTGTTTTTGTGTAGAAATAAAAGTTCTCAGAATGGAACAAAACTTTGCAAGGAATTTTTATATCGATAATAAGAATTTCTGGACCCAAGAGACACCAGGGCACACCCCCCTCTCCTGGCGCACCTAGGTGGGTTGTACCCACCTGGTGGCCAAGCTGATGACCCCCCTGATACTATAAATTCACATTATTCAAGCAAAAAATCAGAGAAAAAGAATTATCGAGATCGACGAGACGGAGCCGCCGCCAAGCCCTGTTCTTCCTCGGGAGAGAAGATCTGGAGTCCGTTTGGGGCTCCGCAGAGGGGGATCTTCGTTCTTCGTCATCACCAACCAATCTCCATTGCCAATTCCATGATGCTCCCCATCGGGAGTAAGTAATTCCTTAGTAGGCTCACTGGTCAGTGAGGAGTTGGATGAGATTCATCATGTAATTGAGTTAGTTTTGTTAGGGCCTGATCCCTAGTATCCACTATGTTCTTAGGTTGATGTTGCTATGACTTTGCCATGCTTAATGCTTGTAACTTTGGGCCCAGGTGCCATGATTTCAGATCTGAACCGTTTATGAATTCATCATTATATGCATTTTTTAGATCCTATCTTGCAAGTTATTGTCACCTACTACGTGTTATGATCTGGCAACCCCGGACTGATAACAACCGGGCCCACTCCCGGTGATGACCCTAGTTTTAGGAGTTCATGTATTCACTATGTCTTAATGCTTTGTTCCGGTTCTCTAATAAACGGAGGCCTTACTATCCCTTAGATTCCAATATGGACCCCGCTGCCACGGGAGGGTAGGATAAAATATGTCATGCAAGTTCTTTTAATAAAGCACGTATGACTATTTACGGAATACATGCCTACATTATATCAATGAACTGGACCTAGTGTCGTATCGTCCTAGGTTATAACTGTCACATGATGAATATCATCCAACAGGTCACTGATCCAATGCCTACGAATTTATCTTCTATTGATCTGGCTACGTTACTATTGTTATCACCACTGTTACACTTGCTACCAAATTACTGCTATCACTCTTACTATTACCGTTGCTGCTGTCACAACTTTCAAAACTATCATATTACTGTGCTACTGATTACTTGCTGCAGATAATTAATCTCCAAGTGTGGTTGAATTGACAACTCAGCTACTAATATCTTCAAATATTCTTCGGCTCCCCTTGTGACGAATTTATAAATTTGGGTTGAATAATCTACCCTCAAAAACTGTTGCAATCCCCTATACTTGTGGGTTACCAAGACATTTTTCTGGCGCCGTTGCCGGGGAGCATAGCTATATTTATTGAGTCACTTGGGATTATTATCACATTATCACTATGAATTATCTAAAGGATCCAAAGACTAAGATTTACCCCTCAAAGAGGAGGGGAGGTAAGGAACTGCCATCCAGTTATGCTTTGGATTCACCTTTTGTTATAAGTAAACTTGCAACACCACCACATGCTATGAATTCCAATATGTCGCAAGTTATTGATGATGCCACTTCTACTATGAATGATGCTTATGATGATGCTAGTACCTTTCTTGATAATGATGATGTGCCACTTGGTGATTTTCTTGATGAACAAATTGATAGAGTTATGCAACATGATGTTGTTGAATCTGATCATGAACTTGAAACAGAAACTCCTAAAACACCTGCTAGAACTAGCCTTGCTAGATATGAATTGCCTAAGGTACCGAAAGGTTATGTTATGAGTAAAGAATCAACTAGAGATATTCTTGCTTGCAATGATAGAGATGATCTAGAGAAATTACTATGCAAGTATAAAGAAAAATCTCTGAATGCTAGAATTAAATGTGATCTTAAGTTTGCTACTTCATCTATCTTTATTGATGATTAGGATTATGAATTCTCTGTCGACCTAGAGTTAATTACTTTGGTTGAATCTGATCCTTTCCATGGTTATGAATCTGAAACTGTTGTGGCACATCTTACTAAGTTGAATGATATAGCCACCCTTTTTACTCATGATGAGAAAACTCGCTATTACTTTATCCTCAAATTATTTCCCTTCTCATTAAAGGGTGATGCTAAATCTTGGTACAATACTCTTGCTCCTTGTTGTGTGTGTAGTCCCCATGATATGATTTATTACTTCTCTGAAAAATATTTTTTGCTCATATGAAACAAGCTGCCTTACAGGAAATATTTCACTTTGTGCAAACTAAAGAAGAGAGTCTACCACAAGCTTGTGGAAGGCTTTGCAAGTTATTTAATGCTTTGCCTGATCATCCTCTTATGAGAAATGAAATACTGGATATCTTATATAATAGACTAACCGATGCTTCTAGGGACTTCCTAGATAGTTGTGCTGGTTGTGTTTTCGGGGAACGAACTATTGCTCAAGCTGAAGAATTATTGAATAACATATTGAAAAATTATGATGATTGGACTATTCCTGAACCACCGCCTAACCCACTCCGAAGAAGAGGGGTATATTATATCTCAGTCCTGAAGATATGCAAGAGGCAAAGAAATCCATGAAGGAAAAAAGGTATTAAAGATGAGGATGTTAAAATTTTACCTCCTATTGAAGAAATACATGGGCTTAATACACCACCACTTACTAAGGTGGTAGAGGTGAATTCTCTTATGAAGTTTAATGAAAATGATAATCCTCACAATATGCATCCTAGTCAATGCCTTTATGTGTTTGAAAACTATATTAGAAAACAAGATCACTTAAATGCAAATGTTATGAAACAATTGAAATATAATTCTGATATGATTACTCTCTTGAGTGACTTGTTATTTAGAATATCAAATGATCTTAGAGGTGTTGGAAAACATGCTTCTATGGTTTAAACTCAGTTAGAATAAGTTGCTAAATCACAAAGAGAATTACTAGATGAAATGAATCATAATATACATGACTGTTGTTAGAGTTGCAACGAGAGGAGGTAAAATGACTCAGGAACGACTTTATCCTGAAGGACACCAAAAAAGAATAGAACAAGATTCACAAAGAAATAACACTAGTGCAGTTAGTCCTTCTAGAAAGAAAAAGAAAAATACTAGGACTTTGCACACTTCTAGTGAACTGAAATAGAAAAACCTCCTGATATGCATGATTTGATATCTTTGCAAGTATCTTCGAATTATCAGTTTGGTTTGGCCTACTAGATTGATTTTTCTTACAATGGGAGAAGTGCTTAGCTTTGGGTTCAATCTTGCAGTGCTCGATCCCAGTGATAGAAAGGGAACGACACGTATTGTATTGTTTCCATCGAGGATAAAAAGATGGGGTTTATATCATATTACTTCAGTTCATCCCTCTACATCATGTCATCTTGCCCAAAGCATTACTCCGTTCTTATGAACTTAATACTCTAGATGCATGCTGGATAGCGGTCGATGTGTGGAGTAATAGTAGTAGATGTAGAATCGTTTCGGTCTACTTGTCACGGACGTGATGCCTATATTCATGATCATTGCCTTAGATATCATCATAACTATGCGCTTTTCTAACAACTGCTCGGCAGTAATTTGTTCACCCACAGTCATACATGCTATCTTGAGAGAAGCCACTAGTGAGACCTATGGCCCCCGGGTCTACTCTACATCATATAAGTTTCCAATCTACAATTCTAGTTTACTGTTTATTTTGCAATCTATATAACAAGAATACCAAAAAATATTTATCTTATTATCTCTATCAGATCTCACTCTCGTAAGTGACCGTAAAGGGATTGACAACCCCTTTATCGCGTTCGTTGCGAGGTTCTTGTTTGTTTGTGCAGGTACTAGGTGACTTGCGTGTAGTCTCCTACTGGATTAATACCTTGGTTCTCAAAAACTAAGGGAAATACTTACGCTACTTTGCTGCATCACCCTTTCCTCTTCAAGGGAAAACCAATGCATCTTCAAGAGGTAGCAGAGGGCTGAGTGTTTCAACTTTTCCCTTTGATCCTATCCTTCCCACTCGGTATTTAGGTTTTGATGCTTTAAAACAACATAAGATTCTGGCGAGAACGGCTGATAACTTCACTCATAATTTGTTGCTTAACCAATAACATGTTGTGGACACATATTGTCCTGCGCCTGCTCTCTTTGATTATCACAGCAAGGAAAGATATTTTGTTCTTGAGAGCGAGGCCCCAGCTCACAACGCAGCAGTTTTGGCGGCACGACATGCTGAGGCCTCCGCACCGAGAGCCATCGTGAGCTACCACACCGACTACTACCCTCCAGGCTACTGATCGATTACCAACTTAGGCCAAAAGCCTAAGCTTGGGGGAGTACGTGTTTCTCACCGACATTATATTCATACTCACACTTATTCTATTCGTCGGTGTTCACGCTTTTTCATTCTATGTTTTTCTTGCTTTCTTCTTGTATGTATGAAAAACTTCAGAAAAAACAAAAAATTAGTTGCATGCCTAGTAGTAGTATTAAAAAGAAAATCCAAAAAGATTTCCTTGTTCTTCTTTTGCTTGTTGGGAGCTTTCCCGTGTAAATAGGTTTTCTCGTTTTTGCATTTTATTTGCTTGTGGAAGAAAACCAAAAAATCCAAGAATATTTAAATGTGTTTCTCTGAATTTCTTTTCTTTTTATTTGAGTTGTACCAAGGAGAAGACTACGATGAAAATGTTGAGTGGCTCCCATATGAATAACTGTTGAACTAATAAAGAGCACATTTTACATTGTCTTCTTTTGTTGAATAAAATGTTTGCAGATTCCAGCTTAGTCCATGGCACTCTTGCACTGATATTTTCATATCATTCAGTCATGCAAGTGAAAGGCAATAATGACGATATTCGATGAACTGGCCATGGCAAAGAGAAACTCCTATGAACTCGACTTGTTCTATCTGTGTAAGTATGTTTAACCTAGTATCCATGCTGCAGCCCATCATGATTAAACATGTTTGCAATGGCAATTAGAGATTACAGTTTCTCATCCCATGCATTAGTAGCTAGGAGTGGATAATGATTTATCTTGGATATCAACATAGCGTTAAAATGATTGTGATGTAGTATGATGATATGGTATCCTCCTCTGAATGTTCAAGTGGCTTGACTTGGTACATGTTCATGCATGTAGTTGAATCAAAACCAACATAGCCTCTATAATATTTATGTTCATGGTGTTCATATCCTACCCATGCTAGTATCCAATGTTACTTATGCATAATGCTTGGTTATGATCATTGTTGCTCTCTAGCTGGCCGCTTCTCAATCTTAATTGCTAGCCTTCGCTTGTACTAAGTGGGAACTCTACTTGCACATCAAAACCTTTAACCCAAAGTTATTCCAGATGAGTCCACCATATCAACCTATATACGGTATTACCCTGCTGTCCTAAGTAAATTTGCATGTGCCACCTCTAAAAACTTCTAAAAATTTACTCTTTTTGTGTGCCTCGATCGTTCATGGAACGAGATGAGGTGGTCGATATCATCCGTGCTAAGCATGTTGTCCTCAGGTCGAGTGTTTATTCACTCGCCATCACACAAGGAAATGGGTGGTAATAGGGACGCCCAGTACCAAACTGCAAAGATGAAAAAGAGTTCATCTCTTAAATAATTAAACAAAAACTCCAAATGGAGTCAAAACCTTTACTTTTCGCTTGGGAACCGCCACTAGCTTGCTTAGCATGGAAGATGTTGATAACTAATGGTTGTGAAGTGAATAAGAAGGGCGCATGTCTCAAAATAATCATTTATCTCTAATTTAAAAATTGAGCTCTGGCACCTCTACAAATTACTGCTTCTCTCTGCGAAGGGACTATCTATTTACTTTTATGTTGTGTCACCACCTTCTATAAACAAGCGCCAGAAACTGAGTAGAGCATAGTGGTCATGATTTATGCATTGTGTATAGCTAAAGTTGGGTGCATTATGACTGGATCTTTTCTACCATGAATTACAATGTTTAGTCACTTCTTGAACTTTGGAGGTGCTTTGCATTTATGTTTTGCGGTCCCAGAAAGGGCTAGCGAGATACCACTTTTGTCATATTATATCATGGTTGTTTTGACAATGTGTTGCTTATTTGAGATATCGTATTATTGTTCGCTAGCTGATTATGTCATTGATATGAATCATTATAATCTTTAAGAGTAATTGTTGACATGGTTAGTGTCGGTGTCAAAACCAGCGGATCTCGGGTAGGGGATCCCGAACTGTGCATCTAGGCGGATGGTAACAGGAGGCAGGGGACACAATGTTTTACCCAGGTTTGGGCCCTCTTGATGGAGGTAAAACCCTACGTCCTGCTTGATTAATATTGATGATATGGGTAGTACAAGAGTAGATCTACCACGAGTTCAAGGAGGATAAACCCTAGAAGCTAGCCTATGGTATGATTGTTGTTCCTACGGACTAAAACCCTCCGGTTTATATAGACACCGGAGAGGGCTAGGGTTAAACACTACTAGGAAAAGGCCTACTAATGGCGCACCAGTTTTGCCTACTAACGGCGCATCACTGGTGCGCCATTAGTAGCACGCCACTAGTAATTTTTACTAATGGCGCACCACTGGTGCGCCATTACTATCTGGTATACTAATGGCGCACCATCCAGTGCGCCATTAGTATATAACACCATGCGCCATTAGTGTGCCTCCCAGGGGCCATATTTAACCATGTGCTTTGGCACACTAATGGCGCACTACAGATAGATGCACCATTAGTATACTTGGCATACTAATGGCGCACTCTGTAGTGATGCGCCATTAGTATGAATATTAGGTTTTTTTTACTTTTCTGATTTTTGCACGTGTTACAAAATATATTATTTGACAGAATATAGACAGTAGCACACAGCAACAGCAGATTCATCGAATACAATAGAAGATTAGTCTCCGAATAGAATTCATCATATTAGTCTCCGAATTCAACAGACCGAACAAAGATAAAACATTACAAGTCTCAAGACCGCGAGTATCGAGTTTGTCGAAAGTAATACTAATCCTAACAAGTCCTACTAATCATCATCATACAACTTCTACTCGTTATTCATAACAAGTCATACGATCATCATCTTGATAGTCATCGAACCAACCCTACTTAATTGTTCTTAGCACATGATCATTAGTATTAGGCAGGACCTAAATACCCTATTTAAGCTAAAATAGCGTAAAACAATATAGACCCTGACTCTCCATTATGGAGAATGGAGAACATCCTGTCTCCAATTCTTGCGCTTCGCTTCCTTTTGCTTCCAAGAAGCTCCTTACGACTGTCCATACATTTTTTCCATCCTTTGATTTTCATGTCTCCACTTCTTTTAGAAATCTCGTATGGACAGTTGAGATTCGTAGGACGACCTGGCTGTATGTTCAAAATATCAACACTACCTTTCAGATACATCATATGAGGCACACAATTTTCTGGGATTATCTGTTGAAAAACATAGTAATAACTTCATAGTTAGCAATGATGTACTAGTTTTAGAAGTATGCAAAAGATGCACGGATGTCGTAAAAGTAAAAATCTTACCAGGGTATCTCCATGGTAGTTACCGTAGTTGAACACATGCACTAGTGGCACGTATTTACCATAATGTTGAGGAGTTTGACTGTGGATAGTGTAATTCTCAATGTCAGTACAAAATCTGACCAGATGATTTTTCTCCTTGTAAGTTGTTAATTTGGAGCCATCGATTTAGTGGGTTTTGTCTACCATCTCCCACACATTCTTTGAACAATAAAAATAAGCTGTCAATGGAAATAAGATGTCAACTATTTTGAAATAAACAATATAAATTAGCTAATAACTATGTTTGAGAAACTCACATAGCGGTAGAACTGGAGGCGTATCAACAAGGACCCAAATGTCCATATTGTCTTGGTTGATGTCAGGATTACCAAGATCCATGGTGATAAGCATACCCTCATCAGAACCATACATCTTGCAAAATGCTTCCCAATTTTTGCAACCAAAATGGGTTACGCTCTTAGAATTATATAGATTTACTTCAAAGTCCACATCGTGATGAGTCCTTAGGTGAATTTTCTTTGTTTCAGAAATTTCATGGTCTTCAAAATCCATCTTCTCCAAGACATAGCGTCTTGCATGGCATGGGATAAGCTATACTCGAATTGTAAAAGATGAAAATTACACGTTGAAATAGTTGAAGTCATGCTTAATTATGAAAATAACACTTGTCGTCGTTGTGTACCGTTTCAACTTCGAAGGTCTCCTTGAGCTTAATGCTGAAGCGCCGATCATCGTCCAGGTGAGGCATGTCGCATAGACCTCGATCATCGTGGCACCAGTCGCACTCCGCCGGGAGACTTTCGTCGTCCGATGATGATGACGACATATCCTATGTTCGTAATTCAAAACTACGTCATTTAGGGTTTGTCGACACCGAGGCATCCTAAAAGCTAAGCTTTTATCATTTAGGGTTTGTCGACGCTGAGGCACCCTAAAAGCCAAAGCTTTCATCATTTAGGTTCTTATCGACACTGAGGCACCCTAAAAGCCAAGGTTTTATCATTTAGGGTTTGTCGATGTCGAGGCACCCTAAAAGCCTAAGCTTTCATCATAGGTTTTGTCGACGCCGAGGCACCCTAAAAGCCTAAGCGTACATCATTTAGGTTCTCATCGACACCGAGGCACCCTATAGAAGCCAAGTTAAGTTTTCATCATTTAGGGTTTATCGATGCCGAGGCACCCTAGGTTGGGCCTAATCACTTGGCACTAATCACTTGGCTCTATTGCCACCTATGTTGGGTTTATCATCTAGGGTTTATCGATGCTAACGAGAATTCTAAGTTGGGCCTAATCACTTGGCTCTATTGCCACCTATGGTTTAATGCAGCAAGAATGGCGGGGCAATTGATCCTACTTAACTAAGTACTAAGATACCCCGGCCCATGCATTAGTCGCAAGTACCCCATATGTCCTATTTTTAGCAAAGTCATGCTAAAATTCACGGAAAATTTCGGCATGACCTTTGCTGAAAATAGGACATATGGAGTACCCGAATTTGCTTGAACGGAAGTTAATCGACATTCCGGCAAACTCAAGGGCCTCTCGGGGTACAGCAGCAGCATCACAAGTTGACAAAATTCCCAAGTAGTACAGGAGCAGCATCACAAGTAGTACCAATGAACATATAGTCCTGCAACTTGAAAAAGCTGAAGTTCTCAGCATGAAGTAAACAGGAGTATCCAGAATAGTTATTTGCTTGATCTCAAGTTTGACATATATGATAGTGATAGATGTAAGGAGAAGAACAATGCCAAAGCCACAACCTCAAATCAGGAACAAATAAAAACACAAACTACAAATTGATGCGATCTAAATATACTTTTCCCTTACAACAAAATAGCACTGTGATTTACAATGTAATACTCCAAGCTGAGCTGAATATTTTCAAAGGTGGGACTATTTAGTTCATGAAACATAACATAAAATTTTGTTTCCTCTTGTTCAGTAATAATTAGTTTTTTTAATGAATAACAATGGCATTTCATTTTTGCTGGTTTATTTAGAAACAACAGATCCCCAAGTCAAAAAACCAGAATCTTGGAACACTTCAGGAGCACTTGAATTTCAAATTCTGTTGGTTTCTGTTGTTTATATTTAAATAAACAGCACAACTTCAGTAACATGGAACTAAGAGCAGAATAGTTATTTGGAGCACTAGCTAGCCAGACACCACCAATTATCAAACTTAGTTGTTAGCTGAATATTTCAAAGCAGACTTAGGTACAGATGTCACCCATACTACCTTGGTTGGAACAGTCAATGCAATCTACTAGGACAGTAATAAGGCATGCATTTACAAGTTTAAGAAAAGTCTATAGATCTTGCTTCAGTTAATCTGCAAGGAAACCTATAGATCTTGCTCGAATGCAGTAGCAAACTGAAGATTACTGTGAATAACAGTGTACAGTAGCAAACTCAAACTGAATCCAGTAACCATCTGAATTTACAGTAAATTTTCTACTCCAATTTCAAGCCCAAACATCTGAATTACTTTAGCTAAGACTGTACATTTCTGAACTTGTTTCAATTGTTGAACATGTTTCAATTGGAAACCTCGACGGTGCACCAGGTGGAAGAGGAGAGCAGCAGGGGGAGAGGGGAAGCTCACCGGGTGGCACAAGGAGGCCGGCGAGAGCTTAGTAGCAGCAGAGGGTGGCCATGCCCGAGGGGGGGACGAGGGGGATGCAGCGGAGATGAGCTCAAGACCGGGGTCAGGGAGGACGAAGCGGAGCTTGTGGACTTGCCGCCGAGGTGCGGGGACGGCGATGGCCGCGGCTAACACGGCGACGAGGCTCGGGATCTGGCGGAGAAGGCAAGCGGGGGAGAGGGCGAGAGGGCGAGCACGATGGCGCGGCTATGGCGCCGGGCGGGCGGCGGAAGGAGGGGGAGCGCGTGAGGGTGTGGCGAGGGGGGATCGAAGTGGATCTGGCAAGGGAGGGACGAAGGGATCGGTCGAATTAGCAATGGCGCACCCCAGAGCGGCGCGCCATAAGTAATCTTTTTTTGATAGCAATGGCGCACCACCCAGAGGTGCGCCATAAGTAACTTTTTTTGCATAAGTAATTTATTATTATTATTTGTTGCATCTAATAATTTTTTAGAAAATGCATATGAATATGAAACATTAATAATTTTTTTATAAAAACAGTAATATTTTTTTAAAAATATCATAAAATTTGTTAATTGAAAATATTTATGAATCGAAAAAATATCATCAAATTTGTTATTTGAAAATATCATCAAATTTGTTATTTGAAAATATAAACAAATTAGTTTTTTTGGATTTTTAGTTGCATTCATTCGTGACGGTGGAGCGGGGGAGGGTGCGGGGGGTCGACGGCGGCGGTGGAGCGGGGGAGGGTGCGGGGGTGGGTGCGGGGGTCGGCGGCGGCGGTGGAGCGGGGGAGGGTGCAGTGGGTCGTCGGCGGCGGTGGAGCGGGGAAGGGTGCGGGGGGTCGTCGGTGGCGGCGTGGGTCGGGGCAGCGGGGGGAATTAGCTAGGGGGGCGAGGGAGAGGGATGAAGGGGATCTGGCGAGAGGGAGGGAATTAGCTAGGGGGAATCTTACTAATGGCGCACCTGCGGTCGGTGCGCCATTAGTAATCCTTTTTTACATAGCAATGGCGCACCGGGCAGAGGTGCGCCATTAGTAATCTTTTTTTTTACATAGCAATGGCGCACCAGGTAGAGGTGCGCCATTAGTAATCTTTTTTTATATATAGCAATGGCGCACCAGCCAGAGGTGCGCCATAAGTAATTTTTTTTGTTGCAGGTAATAATTTTTTAGAAAATGAATATGAATATGAAATAGTAATATTTTTTTATAAAAACAGTAATAATTATTGTTTAACAACAATTGTAGTCTACACTTTTTTATTATTATTTTTTAAAAAATGAAGAGGGAAGAGGAGGCGCGGGTGGGATTGAGATCGTGATGGAGGGGGAATCGAGATCGAGATGGAGGGGGATCGAGATCGAGTGTCCTCATGAATATTCAATATTTTATCATATTGAATATGAAAAAATATCATCAAATTCGAAAAAATATTCATGAATTCAAAAAGTGCCCATGAAATTTAAAAATATTCATGATATCAAAATATATACTAATGGCGCACTTCTACAGGGTGCGCCCTTAGTAGTTTAAACTAGTAATGGCGCACTGTGAGGCGGTGCGCCATTAGTAGTTTTGCAAAAAAAAGAATAAAAAAATTCAGTACTGGCGCACTCCCTGTCTGGTGCTCCATTACTAGTTAGAACTAGTAATGGCGCACTTCGGTAGGATGCGCCATTAGTATGTATGTAAAAATGAAAAAAAAATTATCACTAGTGGCGCACCTGTTTTCTGGTGCGCCATTAGTGTCTTCCACACTAATGGCGCATCACCAACTGGTGCGCCATTAGTATATAGTAGTGGCGCACTGATACCCTGGTGCGCCGTTAGTGTCAATCCGATCTATAGCCCTTTTCCTAGTAGTGACAGAGTCAGTTACAATGGCAGGAAATCTACATATCCGTATCGCCAAGCTTGCCATCCACGCCAAGGAAAGTCCCTTCCGGACACGAGACGAAGTCTTCAATCTTGTATCTTCACAGTCCAGGAGTCCGGCCGAAGGTATAGTCCAGCTATCCGGACACCCCCTAATCCAGGACTCCCTCAGTAGCCCCCGAACCAGGCTTCAATGACGAGGAGTCCAGCGCGCAGATTGTCTTCGACATTGCAAGGCGGGTTCTCCAAATTCCGTGTACCTGTTGAATAATGTCCAGTTTCTTGTAGCGCTCCTTGGCTTCTACGCCCAATAATGGCCGTCTTCCACGTGTCAAACGAATGCGAAAAGTTAGGGTGTTTTTTTATATTTACACCCCTAGTCGCGTGAATGAGTCGCCTATTT
This sequence comes from Triticum urartu, assembly GCF_056163025.1. Taxonomy (NCBI): domain Eukaryota; kingdom Viridiplantae; phylum Streptophyta; class Magnoliopsida; order Poales; family Poaceae; genus Triticum; species Triticum urartu. The sequence goes on from NC_141877.1 coordinate 499,781,241, forward strand.
AAGGGGACGAGGATTTAGATCCAAACCACACCTTCTTCCCTCCATGAGTATTCATCAGAGCGTATCCGACAGAGGTCCATTCTATCATGGCCGGCCGCCGGAGCTCCTCCTCTCGCCCTTCCAGCCCTCAGCCTGGAGATTGGAAGAGGTGCTCCATCCCGCACAGCGAGCTAGCGACGCTCTAGACCAAGGGATTTCTCCCCCCGGCCTATATGGTCCCAGTTCGAGCCGGACTTGCCACCTATAATGGCAGAGAGCAAGCGGAGAGCGCCCCCAATCCCTCCAAAGGAGAGCAGGTATGCCTTGTCCCTTACTTAATAAGAGGGCTCGGATTTCCAATTCATCCGTTTCTCCAGGGGCTCCTGGAGTTCTATGGCCTCCAGCTGCACAACCTCACGCCTGCCTCCATATTGCATATCGCGGGCTTTGTAGCCCTTTGCGAGCTATTTTTGGGCTGCGAGGCTCATTTCGCGCTGTGGAAAAGGCTATTCTGCCTTGTGCCCCGTTCTAAGAAGGGGTCAATATATCAAGTGGGCGGAGCTGAAGTGTGGCACATCACCGGGACCGGATATCTATCCGCAACCCCAAAGAAGGCGTCCGAAGACTGGCCTGAGGAATGGTTTTATATAGAGGACGTCCCGCTGGCGGATCCTGTCCGGATCGGCCTCCATGAGTTCGACAGTGCTCCCCTAAAGAAGCGCCTCAGTTGGTGTCCACGGAGCCCTCAGAAGGAAAGTGACAAGGACGTTCTTTACCTGAAGGGCTGGATAAGATTGTTAGCTCATTCCGGATTTACCATGATTGGGGTCATGGCCGCATGCATCATGCGAGGGGTGCAGCCGCTTTAGTATAGAGGCTGCCCCATGTGGGACTTCAACGGGGAGGACGACGCCATCCGCCATGGCCGTAAGGGGCCGGATTCGGCTGCCTCTCTAATAAAGATCTTGTCCACTTTGTACAAGGGAGAAGAGGAGGAATTTCTCCGCGTCAACCCATAGGGTGGATTTTCTATGTACAATCCCCCAAGTTGGGTAAGTGGACACTTTTACTTGCCCATCCGTTTTATATTCCCATTGTTAAATATTCAGTCTAACGACTTCAACGCAGGAACTGCCCTAGGCTGTTAAAGAAATAAACAGCCCTCCTCCACAACCCGAGGATCCGGGCCGGTTCCTCGACTCGTCCTCTCAAGAGGATCCGGACTTATCTGTGGAGCTGATTGATGGGGTGTTTCATCAATTGAGCAAGGACAACGCCTTGGTGGCCATTACGGCCGATTACCCAGGGCTACTCCCAGCCTCACAGGTAACTGAGACCGAAGTCCCAACACATTCAAAAGGGATCTAACCTCGCGTGTTTTCGATTGCCGTATGACAACCGTGTTTTGCCGGGGAGGTCCTTGAGACGGGAGGCCAAGCCTGCGGCGACTAGCCAACGAGGGGCGGCAAGGCCCTGCGGGCTGAAAAGAAGTGCGGTCCGGACTGAGACGCCGATGCAAATGTATAGCACGCCATCTTATTCCTAGGTGTTATTCCTTCAAGGCGTACTAATGCTCGTGCTCTCTTCAGGACGAAGAGACCTTGCCGGACTATATCCGGAGAGGTTGCCAATCGCGCCTCCACCAGCCAGGCTCCAAATCCTGGTCCGGAAGCGGAGGCGAACACGAGGCGCGCAACGAACGCTCCTCCGACAGAGGATGCGGATAGGCTGTCTGCCACCAATTCTGAGGTGGAGAGTGCCATGAACCACAGGCGTCACCGGACAGTTCTTCGCGACGCTTGTTTCTCCCAAGAGGCATTGGATGCCTTCAATTCGGGAGATGCGTACCTCCGTGCCGCTCAAAATGGTCTAGCCAGAGCCATGGAGCAATATGTAAAAGACATACGGGTAAGAATTTTTTTGGTAATTATATATATACCAGTAGCCCCGAGACTTGAAACAGTTAGAATAACTGATTTAAGGATCATTTGTTATGCAGGTTCTTACAGAAAAGAATACCCTACTGTCCCAGGAGCTGGAAGAGTGCAAAGCCCAACATGAGGAGGCACTAGCCGCGGCAGGGGAGCCCAAGGAGACCCCCTCTGGTAATATACGCTTTGAAAGATAAGTATTTTGCGAAGTGCGGCGTGGGTGCAAATATGACAAATGAAATTGCAGATGGTGCCAGATTAAATCCGGAAGAGCAACAACTCCGACGCCAGCAGAAGGCTGGTGAGAGCGTGCTGACCAAGGTGAGGCGGGAGAAGAACGATCTCCAAGATGCCAACACCAAGCTGTGCGTTGAACTGAAGGATGTTCGTGCCCAGCTGTTGGACTCCGTCAAGGGGAATCAGCGGTTTTGACGCGACATATATAGTAAGTGCTTAAACGAACTTTGAAAAAAGAGTTCGGCGAGGAAGTAGACTAACAGAGTAATGTCTGTAGGTATGCTAACAGGTTGTCCTGCAGAGGAAATGCCCGGTTCTACAGGTGACCTTCTTCCCGAGCTCTCACAACTGCATGAGCGAGTTCGGCAGGTGATGCAAAGCGTCGCCCAGGCCTTGTGGTCATCCCTCTCCATGCCCGAAGGCCTTGGAGAGCTTGTGGAGAAGCTGAAGGGAGCACGGCGGTGCTTCCGATTGTGGAAGATGTCAGCCTGCCGTCAAGGCGCCAGGGAGGCCTAGGCCATGGTGAATACGCGGTTCACGAAGGCTGACCCAAACCACATGGCCGAGGTCGGACCCGTGGGGCCCGATGGGAAGGAGATCCCTGTGAGATTATTATACGGCCAAGTAGAATTGGGCGCAAAGTATTCCCAACAGGACTGTAAACTAGACAGCATGTTAGATGGTATTGAAGAGGAATACAATCAGTCAGATTGACTATGTAATTCTAATTGACATGTGTAATGCCTTCTAGCCGGATTGTAGATCGTTTGTCATGGGCGACCTTTTCGCTTCAACCTCGGGACCTGACGGTCCGGAGTGTGTCCGAATACCCTCGCGGTTATATAAGAACAGGGGTATGCATGGAGACCAGGCGTAGGGGTCATTAGTGCTTGAACAGACAAGTGCCCAACTAGTTATGATATATTACATGGTTAGTAAGAAACATCTTCCAGGGAGAATGGTTCTGTTAGGGGTTCCTTTCCCTGGGAGGCATGCCCTAAAGTGCATGTCCATTCTGCGAAAAGGGACGCAGGAAAAACATCTGGGGGCGTATAGATAAATAAGTGAAAAAGATCATCTTTAGTTCACTGACCGAATATTCCCTTAAGAACGCTAGCTTTCGGCTTCACCGAGTCTGAGGTACACATCCGGCTGACCCGGCAGTAACAATCGCAGAGGTGCTCCCTTTACCACCTAGCTAAACAATCGGGAACGTAGGGGTAATCACAGGAGCCAGGCAACCTAGCTTGGCCAAAACTTAAGTCATATCGATGCATATAATGGTGAATAAAAGGTACATGCGGAAGTGTGACACATGTGTTGGGCATGAAGCCCGTATAAATAAGCTTCTGTTTAAGGAAGCCCCCAGGTTTAATGAGCGCGGATAGCGCATCACTGTATGAGCCTTTAAAGGCTATAAGAGAGAGAGAGAGAGGAGAAGGAGAGAAATGTAAGACAGAAAGTATATAAAAAATGGACAGAGGAAGGAGACGAACACAAAGTCCGGCGCTAGGCGTAGAATCTTCGGAGACGGGCTGCGTTCCATGGGTTCGGCTCGAGTCGGTTATCCGATGCATCTCGCAGGTGGTACGCTCCACTAGTCAGGACTTGGTCAATTATGAAGGGACCTTCCCACTTGGGCTTGAGTTTGTCCTTTTTCTTGCCCGGCAGGCGTAGAACTAATTCGCCAACGTTGTAATTTTTGGCCCGTACTTCTTTGCTTTGGTATCTTCGAGCCTGCTGTTGATAGAATGCGGAACGGGCTTTTGCCACGTCACGCTCTTCCTGCAAGGCGACCAAACTGTCCTACCGATCAAGCTCGGCTTCTCTTTCTTCGTACATGGGCACTCGAGGTGAGTCATGAATTATGTCGCAGGGCAAAACTGCCTTTGTGCCGTAGACCATGAAGAATGGTGTGTATCCGGTGGTGCGATTCGGCGTGGTCCATAGCCCCCAGAGTACGGAGTCGAGCTCCTCTATCCAGTGCGTATTATATTCCTTAAGGGACCGCACTAATCTGGGTTTGATGCCACTCATGATAAGACCATTTGCACGTTCGACCTGGCCGTTAGTTTGTGGGTGATAGACGGAAGCATAATCGAGCTTGATGCCCATGTTTTCGCACTAGAGTTTTACCTCATCGGCCGTAAAGTTCGTGCCGTTATCAGGGATGATGCTGTGGGGGACACCGTAACGGTTTACAACCCCAGATATAAAGTCTATCACCAGTCCGGATTCGGCCGTCTTAACAAGATTGGCTTCTATCCATTTGGTGAACTTATCCACCATGACCAGTAAGTATTTTTTTCTTGTGGGTTTCGCCTTTAAGGGGTCCAACCATGTCAAGCCCCCAGACCGCGAAGGGTCAAGTGATGGGGATAGTTTAGAGGGGGGTGGGTGGCATATGGCTTTGGTTTTCAAAAACCTGGCAACTGACACACCGTTGGACTAAGTCCTGGGCGTCTGCCCGGGTAGTCGGCCAATAAAAGCCTGTACGGAAGGCCTTGCTTACAAGGGACCAAGCTGCAGCGTGATGACCACCGAGTCCGGCATGAATTTCAGCCAGGAGGTTCCGCCCTTCCTCTTCGGAGATGCACCTTTGAAGGACTCCGGTAGCGCTTTTCTTATAAAGCTCTCCCTCATGGACTTTATAGGCTTTAGATCGCCGCACTATGCAGCGTGCCTCATTTTGGTCCTCGAGGAGTTCCTGGCTAGTAAGGTAGGCGAGGAATGGTTCTGTCCATCGGGCGATGACGGCCATTATTACGTGGGCTGAAGGTGTTATTTCATTGGCAGAGCCTCCAATTATGTCAGAGTGTTCGGTGTCGGGCAGTGCGGTTGGGTCCGGGCTGTTATTGCCGGGTTCCCCTTCCCATACTATGGGTGGCCTGAACAGCCTTTCCAAGAAGATGTTGGGGGGGACTACATCGCGTTTTGCACCGATGCATGCCAGGACATCTGCCGCCTGATTATTTTCCCGGGCTATATGGTGAAATTCGAGCCCTTCGAACCGAGCTGATATTTTTAGGACGGTGTTGCAATAAGCTGCCATTTTTGGATCCTTGGCATCGAAGTCTCCATTTATTTGGGGTATTGCGAGGTTCGAGTCCCCGCGCACCTCTAGGCGTTGAATGCCCATGGATACTGCCATCCGGAGACCATGTAAAAGGGCCTCATATTCGGCTGCATTGTTGGAGTCTGTGTACATTATCTGGAGTACATATTGAACTGTGTCTCCTGTGGGTGACGTCAAAACGATGCCAGCCCCTAGACCGGCCAACATTTTGGAGCCATCGAAGTGCATGACCCAGTTTGAATATGTGCCGTACTCATTAGGGAGTTCAGCCTCCGTCCATTCTGCGATGAAGTCGGCCAAAACTTGCGACTTGATAGCTCGCCGTGGCTTGTAAGTTATGTCGAATGGGAGGAGCTCAATGGCCCATTTTGCAATCTGGCCCGTCGCGTCGCAGTTGTTTATAATATCGTTACGTGGCACTTCCGAGGCTACTGTTATTGAACACTCTTGAAAGTAGTGTCGCAGCTTCCGGGATGCCATAAATACCACGTAAGCAATCTTTTGATAATGCGGGTACCGTGACTTGCACAGAGTAAGGACAGTGGACGCATAGTAGACCGGCTTTTGAAGGGGGAATTTGTGTCCGTCCGTTTCTCATTCGACGACAAGCACTGCACTTACGACCTGATGGGTTGCTGCAATGTATAATAGCATTGGTTCGCCAATGTTTGGCGTGGCCAGGACTGGGTTTGTTGCCAAGATGGCTTTTATTTTGTCGAGTCCGGCCGTGGCTGCATCCGTCCACTCGAAGTGTTCGGTGCGCCGAAGGAGGCGGTAAAGGGGTAGGGCCTTTTCTCCCAAGTGGGAGATAAAGCGGCTTAGAGCCGCCACGCATCCGGTTAATTTTGTATTTGTTTGAGGTCCTTCGGGATATCCAATTGTGACAGAGCTCGGATCTTGGCTGGATTTGCTTCAATTCCTCTACCGGATACAATGAAGCCCAAGAGCTTTCTAGCTGGAACGCCGAAAACGCATTTTTCCAGGTTGAGCTTGATGTCGTATGTTCGAAGGTTACCGAATGTTGGCCTCAAGTCGTCTACTAGAGATTCGACATGTCTTGTTTTAACGATCACATCATCTACGTATGCCTCCACTGTTTTGCGGATCTGGTTTGCCAGACATGTCTGAATCATGCGCTGATATGTTGCGCCGACGTTTTTGAGCCTGAAGGGCATTGTGTTGAAGCAGAATGGGCCGTATGGTGTGATGAATGTCGTTGCGGCTTGGTCTGACTCTGCCATCTTTATTTGATGGTAGCGGGAGTATGCGTCGAGGAAACACAACGAATCGTGTCCTGCGGTAGCATTGATAATTTGATCGATGCGGGGGAGAGGGAAGGGATCCTTTGGGCAAGCCTTGTTAAGGTCTTTAAAATCAACGCACAGGCGCCAGAATTTGTCCTTCTTTGGTACCATCACTAGGTTTGCTAGCCAGTCCGGGTGTTTTATATCTTTGATGAATCTGGCCTCCAGTAGCTTGGCTAGTTCCTCTCCCATGGCCTGTCTCTTAGGTTCAGAAAAACGCCGAAGAGCCTGTTTGACTGGATTGAATCCTTTTTGGATATTTAAGCTGTGTTCGGCCAGCCTGCGTGGGATTCCTGGCATGTCTGAAGGGTGCCAGGTGAAAATGTCCCAGTTCTCTCGTAGGAACTCTCGCAGTGCGGCGTCTACATCAGGGTTTAACTGTGCTCCGATGGAAGCTGTTTTATTGGGGTCTGTTGGATGGACCTGGAATTTGACTATTTCGTCCGCCGGTTTAAAGGAGGTGGACTTGGATCTTTTGTCGAGTATCACATCGTCCCTATTCACCGTGGAGCACAACGCAGTCAGTTCCTCAGCCGCTAGGGCTTCGGATAGCGCCTCCAGGGCTAATGCGGCTGTCTTGTTTTCGGCGCGGAGTGCTATGTCCGGATCACTAGCGAGAGTGATGATTCTGTTAGGCCCGGGCATCTTAAGCTTCATGTACCCGTAATGGGGTGTTGCTTGGAAGATTGTAAATGCTTCCCGCCCTAGCAGAGCGTGATATCCGCTACTGAACGGGGCCACTTGGAACGTGACCTCTTCGGACCTGTAATTATCCGGCGTGCCGAACACCACATCTAGTGTGATTTTTCCTGTACAGGGCGCTTCCCCACTGCGGATTATTCCTCTAAAGGTTGTGCTGCTTCGCTCAATGCGGTTCCAATCTATTTCCATTTTTTGAAGGGTTTCCTCATAAATGAGGTTCAATCCGCTGCCGCCATCCATGAGTACCTTGGTAAGACGAAAGCCGTCCACTATTGGACTGAGGACCAATGCGGCTGGTGCTCGGGCTGTTCGGAATTTAGGTTCATCACTGGCATTAAAAGTAATAGCCGTGTCACTCCATGGGTTTATTGTTGCTACTTGGTAGACTTCGGCAAGGCTGTGGAGTGTTCTTTTTCGCATATTATTTGATGCAAAAGTCTCGAAGACTGTTGATACCGTACTGGTGTCTCTGGGTGGCTTTCTGTGGCTTCTAGAATTAGAAGATCTTTGCCAATTTTTGCCACCTGCCGGAGTATCCAACATGCGCTAAGGCTATGAGTTGGTGTGGTGCCCTCTACACTATGAATTTTACAGGGTCCATTAAGCCATCCTCCCAGCACGGTTCCGTGCCCTGTAGAGGGCTTTTGCTTTTTGGTATTGAACCTGGGTGTCTGGCGATGATGCACCCTTTTATTTCGGACTGGGTTTGTATTCAAGGCCGGATTGTCCCAAAATTTATTTTGGTTTTCCAGGCGCTTTCCATCGCATAGTACTTTCCTACTATGGACGCCAAGTCAGTGAAGCGTGTAATATCACGGCGACTTATGGCGTTGAGGACTCCCTTGTCCGTGCAATTATTGCAGAAGAATGAAATTGCGTCTTCCTCGCGACAGTCCTTTATCCTGTTCATAACCAGGAGGAATCTGGCACAGTAATGATGTACTGTTTCTTCGGGCTCTTGCCTAATTTGAAATAGATCACTTATGTACAGGTGGGTGGGTGGAACCAAATCCGAAACCTCACCCAATCTGAGACCCAGGGGCCAAGGAGTCTCCGAACTCGGAAGTTTGGATTCTTGGATGCTGTCCAATGCATCTAGCCCGTCGCCCGACTTTAAGTTCAGGTCTTGAGTGATGTCCTCCCCTCCGCGGGTATCCGGCTTGGAGGGATCGGGAATCCAGACATAGCTAGTCCTTAAGATAGATGAAGGGTCGCCGCACTGTCCCTCTACCACGGCAACGTGATGGGTGACCTGGGGAGAGTTAATCTCTCTCAGATCGGGTTTAGGCCCAATCTGGTCATAATCCGTAGCGACTCCCATGGCGGCGAAGCGATCCAAGAGCTCGTTTAGGGAAGAGAGCTCCATTGGATCTAGCTGCTCGGCGAATTCCGAGCTGACGTGAAGATTGCTTTCCATGACCCGAGAGGTCATCGTCGGCGCAGCAGCCGAACGGGCGGTCATAAGGAAACCACCTAGTCTGAGAGTCTGGTCGACAGCCAAAGCTCCCTTAGGAACGGCGCTGTCTTTAAAGACGGGATGAGGCATCCTTCCTGATGGCGACGACACAGAGGAACTCTCAATGAAAGCACCACTGTCGGTGTCAAAACTGTCGGATCTCGGGTAGGGGGTCCCGAATTGTGCGTCTAGGCGGATGGTAACAGGAGGCAAGGAACACAATGTTTTACCCAGGTTTGGGCCCTCTTGATGGAGGTAAAACCCTACGTCCTGCTTGATTAATATTGATGATATGGGTAGTACAAGAGTAGATCTACCATGAGATCAAGGAGGCTAAACCCTAGAAGCTAGCCTATGGTATGATTGTTGTTCCTACGGACTAAAACCCTCCGGTTTATATAGACACCGAAGTGGGCTAGGATTACACAGAGTCGGTTACAATGGTAGGAAATCTACATATCCGTATCGCCAAGCTTGCCTTCCACGCCAAGGAAAGTCCCTTCCGGACATGGTACGAAGTCTTCAATCTTGTATCTTGACAGCCCAGGAGTCCGGCCGAAGGTATAGTCCGGCTATCCGGACACCCCCTAATCCAGGACTCCTCTAGTTAGTTATAATGCTCGCTGAAAACTTGCGTGTTGTTTAAGTTTATTTATGCAAACAAGAGCAAAAGAGTTCGTAAAATTTTTCTTTCTCAATTTCAGTTTATCAACTGAATTACTTGAGGACAAGCAAAGGTTTAAGCTTGGGGGAGTTGATACGTCTCCAACGTATCTACTTTTTCTCACGCTTTTCCTCTTGTTTTGGACTCTAATTTGCATGATTTGAATGAAACTAACTCCGGACGGATGCTGTTTTCAGTAGAACTACCATGGTGTTGTTTTTCTGCAGAAATGAAAGTTCTCGGAATGGAACGAAACTTTGCGAGGATTTTTTATATTAGTAATAAGAATTTCTAGAGCCAGGACCCACCAGAGAGGGGGCCCTGGGTGTGCACAACCCACCAGGGCGCGCCCCCTCTCCTGGCTCGCCCATGTGGGTTATACCCACCTGGTGGCCCCGCTGACGACGACCCTGATACTATAAATTCACATTATTCCAGAAAAAATCAGGAAGAAAGGATTATCGTGATCGATGAGACGGAGCCACCACCAAGCCCTGTCCTTCCTCGGGAGGGAAGATCTGGAGTCTGTTTGGGGCTCCGGAGAGGGGCATCTTCGTTCTTTGTCATCACCAACCAATCTCCATCGCCAATTCCAAGATGCTCCCCACCGGGAGTGAATAATTCCATCGTAGGCTCGCTGGTCGGTGAGGAGTTGGATGAGATTCATCATGTAATTGAGTTAGTTTTGTTAGAGCCTGATCCCTAGTATCCACTATGTTCTTAGACTGATGTTACTATGACTTTGCCATGTTTAATGGTTGTCACTTTGGGCCCGGGTGCCATGATTTTAGATCTGAGCTGTTTATGAATTCATCATTATATCCATCTTTTAGATCCAATATTGCAAGTTATAGTCACCTACTACGTGTTATAATCCAGCAACCCCAGAGTGACAATAACCGGGCCCAATCCCGGTGATGATCGTAGTTTGAGGAGTTCATGTATTCACTATGTGTTAATGCTTTGTTCCAGTTCTCTATTAAAAGGAGGCCTTAATATCCATTAGTTTCCAATATGGACCCGCTACCACGGGAGGGTAGGACGAAAAGATGTCATGCACGTTCTTTTAATAAAGCACGTATGACTATTTACGGAATAGATGCCTACATTATATCGATGAAATGGAGCTAGTGTCGTATCGCCTAGGTTATAACTGTCACATGATGAATATCATCCAATAAGTCACCGATCCAATGCCTACGAATTTATCTTATATTGATGTTGCTACGTTACTATTGCTATCATCACTGTAACACTTGCTACCAAATTACTGCTATCATTGTTACTGTTACCGTTGCTGCTGTCACTGCTATCAAACTATCAAATTACTTTGCTACTGATAACTTGCTACAGATAATTAATCTCCAGGTGTGGTTGAATTGACAACTCAGCTGCTAATACCTTCTAATATTCTTTGGCTCCCATCGTGTCAAATCTATAAATTTGGGTTGAATACTCTACCCTTGAAAACTGTTGTGATCCCCTATACTTGTGGGTTATCACAGGGCTTCATACTCAGATGCATTGGTAGTACAAGGGAACATCAATCTTAAGACATAACAAAATTTGTCACCTCGTGGGGAAGTCAAAATAACTCCAACCCCGAGCCTTCTAATTGCCTGGATCCATCAAAGTGAATAGTCCAATATGTGCTATCCGGCTTCTCCTTAGGCATCTGCAACGCTATCTAGTCATTGATGAAATCCACAAGTGCTTGAGACTTGATGGCTGCCCGAGGCATGTACTTCAAACTATGGGGTCCAAGCTCAATAGCCCACTTGACAACCCGACCTGTGGCTTCTCTGTTTTGAATAATATGCCCAAAAGGAGCAGAACTGACCACAGTGATGGGAAGACCAAAGAAGTACTGCTTCAGCTTATGACTAGCCATGAACACTCCATACACCAGTTTCTGCCAATGTGGATAGCTCTTCTAGGATTCAATGAGTACTTCACTGATATAATAAACCGGCCGCTGAACCGGATATTCCTTGCCTGCTTCCTTCCATTCCACAACAATTGCCACACTGACAGCTTGGCTATTAACAGCCACATATAACAGTAAGGGCTCCTTATCAATAGGAGCTGCAAGGATCTGTTGCTTAGCCAACTGCTTTTTCAATGCCTCAAACACCTGATCAGTAGCATCACTCCGAATAAAGTGGTCTATTTTCTTCATCATCTGATACAGAGGGATGGCCTTTTCATTCAACTGGCTTATAAACCGGCTTTAGGCCGCAATACGACCCGCCAGACGCTAGACATCATTAATACATGCCTTCTTAGACAAAGAAGTTATAGCCTTGATTTTCTCTGGGTTAGCTTCAATGCCTCTTTCAAAACCTGAAAACCCAAGAGCTTGCCTGCTGGCACACCAAAGACACACTTGGCCGGGTTAAGCATCATCTTGTAGACCTGGAGATTGTCAAAGGTCTCTTTCAAATCATCTATCAAGGTCCCCTTATTCCTGGATTTCACAACAATATCATCCACATAAGCATGAACATTGCGGCCAATCTGGTCACGAAGGCAATTTTGAACACATCCCTGATAAGTTTCCTGGGCACTCTTGAGCCCAAATGTCATAAAGACATAGCAGAAGGCTCCAAAGGGAGTGATGAAGGTTGTCTTCTCATGTTCCTTCACTACCATCTTGATCTGATGATACCCAGAGTAAGCATCCAAAAAGCTCAAACACTCACAACCCGTTGAAGCATCAACAATCTGATCAATACGAGGGAAAGCAAAAGGATCAGCCGGACATGCCTTATTCAGGTCTGTGTAATCCACGCACATGCGCCAAGTGCCATTTTTCTTAAGTACCAGTACTGGGTTAGCCAACCATTCAGGGTGAAAAACATCAATTATGAACCCAGCCACCAAGAGCCGGGCCACTTCCTCACCAATGGCCTTACGCCTCTCTTCATTAAAACGACCAAGGAATTCCTTGACTTGTTTAAACTTTGGATCAACATTGAGAGTGTGCTCAGTGAGTTCCCTTGGTACACCTGGCATGTCTGAAGGCTTCCATGCAAAGATGTGCCAGTTCTCACGGATGAACTCGAGGAGCGCGCTTTCCTATTTCAGATCCATATTAACACTGATACTGAACTACTTGGATGAATCGCCAGGAACAAAGTCAACCATCTTAGGGTCGTCTGCCGACTTAAACTTCAACAATGGGCCAGGCTCTGTGGTTGGCTTATTCAAAGGAGTCATATCTGCCAGGTCAACATTATCTTTGTAAAACTTCAACTCCTCTATTGCACAGGTAGTCTCAACATAATCGGCATTGCCCTCTTCACACTCCAAAGCTATCTTCATGTTGCCATGCACAGTTATGGTACCCTTATGACCCGGCATCTTAAGCTGCAGATAAATATAACAAGGTCGTGCCATGAATTTAGCATAAGCTGGCCGTCCAAACAGAGCGTGGTAAGGCCTCTTGATCTTGACCACTTCAAAAGTCAGTGTTTCAGCTCTGAAATCATTATCATCTCCAAAAGCAACTTCCAAAGCTATCTTACCCACTGGGTACGCCGACTTACCAGGCACCACTCCATGAAAAACAATAGAGAACGGCTTAAGATCCTTATTAGTTAAATTCATACGGCAAAAAGTATCATAATAAAGGATATTGATGCCGCTGCCTCCATCCATGAGCACTTTAGTGAACTTGTACCCTCCAACCTGAGGAACAACCACCAAAGCCAACTGACCCGGATTGTCAACCCGGGGTGGGTAATGCTCACGGCTCCATACAATAGGATGTTCAGACCATCGCAAGTAATGAGGGACTGCCGGCTCAACCGCGTTTACTGCCCTTTATGAAAGTTCTGGTCCCATTTGCATAAACTTGTGGTAAACACATCCTACTGAGCACTATTCATTTGCTTTGGATTACTCTGGTAACCAGACTGTTGCTGCTGATTCCCTTAACTAGGTTGCTGATTAAAACCACCTTGATTGCCTTGGCCCTGAAAATCGGAGTTTGAGCCGCCACCTCCTAAGCCAGGTCCATGAGAGCCGGATCCTGAACTGTGATTCGGGACATGATTATTCTGGAAAAGATTGGAATTTCTATACTCCCTCGTGATGAAGCAAACCTTCCATAGATGATTAGCCAGCTTCTCTTTGCGTACCATGCTTTGGCAAGGCTGGTTCATCATGCCTCGAGGTTGAATTTCACTTGTGTGCGTCGGTCCTAAACAAACGGTTTTTAACCCCTTTTCGCGACGGCATTTGGAACCGTCGCCAAGTGAGTGTGGGCGATAGGGGGGTCCTCCCCACATGACCCAGAAACCATCGGGGATAGGGCCCCTACAGTACTCCTACTCGTTTCTGCTCGCATTTCCATCGCAGTCGGTATTCTGTTGTGCTACGTTTACGATGCGCGACCCATCACAAACGGTTCACTATTATAGAACGTGTATGATGTGTGGCCCATCACAAATGGTTCATTGTTAAGAAGATTAGCTCATCATCGTATGAGTGTCGGATAGGAGTACGAAATGTCAGAACATCGTAACATCGTCGTACATGAAAACTATCACACACGCTATTCTGTGGTGCAACATTTACGATGCATACTTCATTAAAAACAGTTCATGGTTGCGAATCGTGTACGATAAGGCAACTAACACAAACGTTTAGTTTTCCTGCACCGTTTGTGATATTGTCTGACATGGCGCACGCTTTGGAAACGGCAACTGTGTGCATGCTTGCACACGTTTCCTCTCGGTGAACTGTCTCGGATTATGGTGTATATCGCAAACGTTTGTGTTTTACCAACTGCGTGTGACGTAACAACCTGGAGAGCGTAATTTCATCGTAATTTAATTGCTACTATTTCAAATTGTACTGAATTTGAATTTGAATTTGACTGTATGCTAAAACTTTATTCATATCAATCAGGTTCAAACAACCAATGCATTACTCTATTCATAGGTACATATGTTTAGGAATTACATAAGAACCAAATAAAGAATGATGAACCACAATTGTATACTTGTACTACTAAAGACGGTAAAGAAAGAGGCGAAATATATTCTCGTTGCTGAACAAGGTGAAGCAGAATGCCCATATTGTGCCCTCCTCCATGCAGAAGGCACGCGCGACTCTAGTCCAACCCCTTGTGATGGCCGACCGCCCATCCTTCACGGTCTTCATGAAAACATCTAGATAATCATCATGTTCTGGTAGAAATACTTTAACCTTTGCATGCCCACCAATCATGTAGTTTTAGAGGTAATCTTGAGTAAACTGCTTTGGCAACCACTGCAAAGGAAAAAGATTCAGACATTGTCATCTAACACAACTCATTATGGGCAGTAAAAAGAAGGCTGCAGAGTTCTTACTTACCATCCTGCAGTCCACCGTTGTCTTGGATAAAGTGTAAACAAATAGTTTAATTGCCATCTTTGGACCCATTTTACTAACAATCTTTATCAGCTTCCTCACTTGATGCTGGTTCATCGATATCTCATTGCCCCATACGCAGAAATGGTCGAAGTGCGGATCTTTACCTATGACATTTGTACCTAATAGCACCAAGTTAATATTAGAAGCTAAATAGCAAATTGCACAATGATGTAGTACAACACTCTTTTATAATATGTCTATATACATCCGTATGCCGTAGTCCATTTGAAATCTCTAAAAAGACAAATATTTAGGAACAGAGGGAGTATCTTATAACACCCAATATACTCACATATTAGATGAATTAACATCTTATATTATGGGTCAGAAGGAGTTTAGTGAATTCCTACAAATTATCGGCTGATTAACTACTGCTGTATCCAGGGGTTACAGTTAGTTTGATCTAGTTCGGGCTCAAATAGCCCTAAAGTATATCTAAACATGAGGGCTAGTTTGAGCTAGTTGCATCTATAACCCACCCAAAAAAACTATCCAACCCAAGAGGTGCTAACTGGAGCTAGTTCTCCTAGTGCATTTATTGTCAACCTAACACTGCCATCCAAATAACTCTGTGGATGGAGTTAGTTTAGGGTTAGTAATGAGCTAGAAACTAACTCTAACCTCTAGCTAAGTTGAGTACCCAAAAAGGGTTGTCTTGTTGTTGTTGCTGCTGCTGCTCTTATACGTATATCTAGACGTCATTAGAACATTAATGTAACACTCTTCCTTGTTGCTATGTAGCCTAGGATTGCATATTTATACATTAAGTACAATGCATCCTGCTATGTAGCCTCAGATATATTACATATGGCCCTAGTTAACCTAACGATAAATGGGTTGCAGATATATTCAGTTAAAAGTCCGATTCACCGATTAGTCCCTTATCAGTCGCCGACCTATATGGTACCAGCTACCGATATCCTGAATAGTGAGAAGATATAAGCCATGGGATGAAACTAACCTCGATGGAAAACATCAGTCATTCCCAAAATTGTCATGTGTAGGTACATCGAGAGGCATGTTAAGCACAACAGGTTAAAAATCTACCAAAATTATACATGGCAGACAATATAATCTACAAAATATAGCTTCAATGTGCAGGGTTAAGCATGCTAGTAAAGCAAAACAAGTGGAAAGGTGTGGTAACTGCAACAGGCCTAACATTTAACAACAAGCAAACATAGTCATTCAAACTGGTATTGTGCTATTCTAAGTACACTGGTTATTGTTAAATAAAAATGAAAGGCGTCTTAACTACAAGATGTAACAACCAAATGTAGTCATTCATAGTGGTATTGTTGAAACTAGTACTGATGAAATTGAACTGCACAGTTCATACTTGCACATATAGAACATCACGTTGTGAATAACTGGAATAAACAAGGCATACTACGAACAACCAAAGATAGCATTTAAAACTGGACATATGCTAACTACAAACAACTAAACAATAAAAAAACTTTAAAAGAGGTATATGCTATCTATAACAGGCTTAACAGCAAGCAAATATATGCATTCCTATCGGTATGTTTAAAACTGGACAGATGAAATGTACTGCACAGTAAATAATTGCACGTATAGAGCATCACATTGTGAACAACTGAAATAAATAAGGCATACTGCAAACAACCAGATATAGCAATTAAAACTGGACATATTATCACTACACTACAAAAGGGACTTGACAAAACAAATCATGGGTTTCCACCTGTGAAGAGGCACGGGAAAAAATCATGGCTTTCCTCACTTGTCGCAGAGGGGCTCCTTCCCCTTGGAAGAGCACGGCTATAGGGTGCACTCCCTGATGTCGCAGATGGGCGCTTTCCCCTTGGAAGAGCAGATGGGCACTTTCCCCTTGAAAGAGCCGGAGAGGGTGTCCTCCTCGTGTTCGCCGTCGATGAGGTCTGACTTGGAAGTTGTGGATCCCAAGCCAGCGTCGCAGAACGTGTCCTTCAGAAATGACAAAAGGGGCTTGATGGCGATGTAGAATTGCAAATTGTTGACAGCGAGCCAGAGGAGATCAATGGCGAGACCATGGATGAGATTGACGGCGGTTGAACCCCAGGGGTTGGGGTGGGCCACTTAACCTATGATATAACCCGCCTCAGGCCGTCACTGTCGGTGACCTCGATGTCATAGCCGGTGGCCATGACATGCCCGCATACTCTAGCCCGCTGCTTGAGTGTGTGCTGCCAGTAATGGTCATCAGCATCCTCGGTGACGTCGAGTGAAGAGACCAGTATGCACCTCTTTTGGGCCAGTCGCTCCTCAAGCTCCATGGGAAGCGTAGCCGGGCTTAGGCTACGACACTCTGGAGTGGGGGTGGGGATAGGGATGGGGATATGTGGGAAAGGGGGCGTTTGGCAGGCTTCATCTAAGAAACTCAGGGCGTCCTGGGTATCCAGATCTGTGGGTAAGCGGCACGGGCAAACCGGCAGATGTTGACAATGGAGGCCTTGTGGCGGCGGCAGCGGCGGCGGAGACCTTGCTAGGGTTTTGAGCGAGGGAGGGTGTGTGTTTGTGTGCGCATGCCCGAGGAGGTTTTGGTGTGTGTGTGTGTGTGTGGTGGGGGGGCACGGGGTGTTTGAGGAAATGAAGCGGGCACTGAAAATTTTACTACCCGGGAGTCAAACACGGGAGTGAAATGCCGGGCTATTAAATTTTCTGATGATAGTGCATCGCACACGGTCTGGAGATAACAACCGTGTGTTATGAAATAGAAAAACCCTCGAGGAGGGCATATATTTTCTAGGGATGCAGGCGGGATTGGGAATAAAAAACATCGCACATGGTCCGGAGATAACAACCGTGTGTTATGAAACAGAAAAAACCGTCGAGGCGAGCTGATATTTTTAAGAGGGGCGCCTCGTCGAGCCCAATGTACTATGAGGATGTGTGCGTGACAGGGGCATCGGCATGGCACACGGTTAGTTTGAGTGAACCGTGTTTGTTGCGTCATCCGACTTGTCTAATGTTCATAAATTTGGTGAAAAATGATGTGGGAGAGGGTCAGAACACGAACACACTTGCATGTGGACCCAATTTATGTATCAAAAGGGTGGTTTGACTTTCAAATACCAAATGCAACTTCGATGTGGCACCTCTCTCGTAAAGCACACGGTATTGCTTGCCCCAACCACACGCCTCTCGTGTCGGCATGAATTGGGAATCCTAAGCTATGAATGCATGCTCCCTCCCCCCCAACCGAGGTTCACCTACCAAAGTGCGAAGTAGCAACCCCCCCCCCCACACACACACACTTTCAGTCGGTGGGCCAGAGAGGCATATCTCACCAAGATGGATCGTAAAACGGACCAAGAATAATGCACCTTGGTCGTACAACCTCTCTCTTGTTGTTGGTCAAAGTGATGGCCGTCCATGCGACCCCAGAGATGGGCTAGCTCGCCAATAATCAGGCAAGTAGCTAGTCCCCGAAGACAAACAGTGCATGCGTGTGGCCCAAACATATGTATGGAGAGGTGTGTTTTTGAGTAACAATGAAACAACTTTGACGTGGCACCGTGATTTCGAACTAGAAATCCCCACACTGAGTGAGGGTTAGGTTGACGATGCATATGTATATTACACCACACTTCAAGCCAACGACGGGGATTCATGCATGCACACGTGCATAGTATGTGTTCTCAAACTTAAGGTCTGAATCTCACCATGACCTATACTACGATAACACGAACCAAATGAAGAATCCGCCATGGTAACATATCTTTATGTTGGTCAAGGTGATCATGGATGTCCACGCGGGCCCATGAATATATAGGGTTGTCGCCGATAACCACACGAGGGAGTGTACCATTTGAAGGAAACCACTACATGCATATGGATGGAGGTGATGCGTGCATGCATGTTTGAATACACAACATTGATGTGGCGCGTGCGTAAAAAATAGAACACTAGCTAGCTCCCCACACAGAGCGAGAATGGTTCATGATGTGTCGTTGTACTAGCCACTTCGACTCGATGGGAGGGGTTCATGCGTACACATGCATGTGTGTGTGCTCAAACTATATCATGCATGTCATCCGAGAGCAAAAATAATAAGCCCCTCCTAAGTCAAATTAACATGTCTTTTTGTTGGCCAAAAAGTAGTGATGGACCAAGCAGGCCCACAGATGGAAAGCATCGATATCACTGATAACCGTTTAAGTGGGTGCGAGAGGACAACCACCACCGCTTTGCATGTGGGCCAAACATATATATGTTGAATACTCAAAATGCACAACTTTGATGTGCCACATGCCTCAAAACCGTAAACCATGCACCCACACAGAGTGAGGTTCATCAAGCGTACTACATATGATGGTCGTCCCCTTACCCCCTCTTCACAGCATACTTTATGCTCCTATCGTAATATATGTACAACCCAAAAGAATCATCATCGATGGTGAAATTAATTAACCTCTACCGATGTAGGTCAAATTGACGCATGCATCGACGATGCCCTCGTGGGCCCACAGATGGAAGCGTCCCACGTGAGTGTCCTAGCTAGGATATGCATGTGGCCCAAAAAGGTGTTGTGTGATGTTTGAATAGCCAATTTCACAATTTAGATGTGGCACCTGCCCCAGAAACTAAGAAGTCCCGACACTGAGTGAGGTGAGCTTATTCACGGGCGCGTACGCTTAGTATATATGCTAGTCCCCTCCCACCTCTTCGACGCGTACTATATACCATCATAACACAAACAAAAAAGATTCTACCTTGTTGGTCAAATTGACCTCACTGCCGGCTGTTCGTCAAAGTGATGGACGACGACCTCCCGGGCCCATAGAAAGCATCACACGTGATTATCGAGTGTCGTGTAGGACAACCATCGACTGCATGTGGCCAAAACATTTATGTATGAAAGGGATGTCTAATGTTTTAAATAATGATTTCACAACACTGATGTGGCACCGACCTGCCTAACAAAACGGCCAACCCACACGGTGGCTTGATACGTCTCCGTCGTATCTATAATTTTTGATTGTTCCATGCCAATATTATACAACTTTCATATACTTTTGGCAACTTTTTATACTATTTTTGGGGACTAACATATTGATCCAGTGCCAGTGCCAGTTCCTGTTTGTTGCATGTTTTTTGTTTTGCAGAATATCCATATCAAACGGAGTCCAAACGGGATAAAAATAGACGGAGAATATTTTTGGAATATTTGTGAAATATGGAAGAAAAATCAACGCGAAAAGGTGCCCGAGGGGGCCACGAGGCAGGGGGCACCTGCCCCCCTAGGCGCGCCCTTGACCCTCATGGGCCCCCTGTAAGGCGGTTGCTGCTCTTCTTTGGCCGCAAGAAAGCTATTTTTTCGAAAAATATTGAAGAAAAAGTTTCAATCCAATCGGAGTTACGGATCTCGGGATATATAAGAAACGGTGAAAGGGCAGAATCTGAGAACGCAGAAACAGAGAGAGACAGAGAGATAGATCCAATCTCGGAGGGGCTCTCGCCCATCCCACGCCATGGGGACCATGGACTAGAGGGGAAACCCTTCTCCATCTAGGGAGAAGGTCAAGGAAGAAGAAGAAGGAGGGGGTCTCTCTGCCCCTCGCTTCCGGTGGCGCCGGAACGCCGCCGGGGACCATCATCATCATCACCGCAATCTACACCAACACCTCCGCCATCTTCACCAACATCTCCATCACCTTCCCCCTCTATCTACAGAGGTCCACTCTCCCGCAACCCGCTGTACCCTCTACTTGAACATGGTGCTTTATGCTTCATATTATTATCCAATGATGTGTTTCCATCCTATGATGTCTGAGTACATTTTCATTGTCCTATCGGTGGTTGATGAATTGCTATGATTGGTTTAATTTGCTTGTGGTTATGTTACTATCCTTTGGTGCCCATCATATGAGTGCGCGCGTGGATCACACCATAGGGTTAGTTGTATGTTGATAGTACTATGTATTGGAGGGCAAGAGTGATAGAAACTTCAACCTAGCATAGAAAATGATGCATATGGGATTGAAGGGGGACCAATATATCTTAATGCTATGGTTGTGTTTTACCTTAATGAATGTTAGTAGCTGTGGATGCTTGCTAATAGTTCCAATCATAAGTGCATAAAATTCCATGTCAGGGATGAGATGCTAGCAGTGGCCTCTCCCACATAAAACTTGCTATTGGTCTAGTAACGTAGTCAATTGCTTAGGGGTTTCCCCCCTATTGTCTTTCCTCAAAAAAACATAGTCAATTGCTTACGGACAATTTCGCAACTCCTACCACCACTTTTCCACACTCGCTATACTAACTTTATTGCTTCTTTACCTAAACAGCCCCTACTTTTTATTTACACGCTTTCTATTATCTTGCAAACCTATCCAAAAACACCTACAAAGTACTTCTTGTTTCATACTTGTTCTAAGTAAAGCAAACATTAAACGTGCATAGAGTTGTATCGGTGCTCGATAGAACTTGAGGGAATATTTGTTCTATCTTTAGCTCCTCGTTGCTTCGACACTCTTACTTATCGAAAGAGGCTACAATTGATCGCCTATACTTGTGGGTTATCATGGCTCACAACTCGTAGTGTACTACGAGCCACCCGCAACCCCCAGACGCACACACCCACACACACACCGTGAATCCACCGCAACTACGATGCATGTTAAATTAATTATCCTGCGGTGAACATATATGTTACCAAAGGAGGGACGTTTTAATTTCAAAAAAATCATAGAGATCATTAATATGTTTTAGTTCATTGATTGACTGATTTTCTGCCGGTATGATGTGCAAAAATCAAATTTGAGCTACATGCACACATGACAGTGCACCTAAATGGAATGCAAAAACACATGTGTCTCACTGCGTGCATGTTTACTCCCCGTGCAACAATTTAAAACACTGAGAATCTTGATTTTTAAAATCGAGTACATCCAAAACTTATTTGAAGTTCATGAAATTTATCGCGTTGTCATATGGACACCAATACAAAGTGGCATTGTACTTTTTTTGTCAAATTTGAGACCAGTTTTGATTTAATCTTTATCTAATTACAAACGGGAGATTATTAATAATTGGGAACCAATATCCCAAACGGATTATTTATTCGAAACGTGAGCGTTAGACCAACAATGGATACGTGCCATGCTTCGGTTAACCAATAAAGCGGCAACATTAATCTTCCAAATAGAAAAACAATATACGGGTCGCTCGTCGTGCGAGCAGGCGTGAGTTGATGGAACACATGTGAGCAATCCGCCACGCAGGTAGACTGGGAGGCGTGCGTGCAGATGTGTGAATTTACGGAGGCGTGCTCGCTGCGCAGTGTCATCGGGAGGCGTGTGAGTAGCTGTGTGAAAATTTGGTAGGCATGCCAGCAGTCCGGTGCGCAGACTCACCAGGGGGCAAGCCATCGGTTTGAACATCTCCCGCCTCCCTCCCACAACTCCCACTACTCCATATTAATGGTGCACCCGAGCGGCCGAACCCCCCATCCTCGCTACACACAAACAATCCTCTTTCTCCGCTTGCATCCTCGACGCCGCTTTCAGTCCACAAAGCCATCAGTGTATGAGGATGCCGCCAAAGCGCCCCATCGGAGGGAGTGGCGACGCCAGGGCTGCTAAAGCACCGGAGCATGGTGCGGAGATGGAGACAGAGGTTGCCGTCACCACCGGCGAGTTATCGCTGCACCCTAACATCGTCGACAGCGTCGAGCTTCCACAGCCGGAGGCGGAGTTCCACACCGACTGCGACGACCACTCCGGTGATGACTCCCACTGCGACGACCACTCCGGCGACGACTCCGATGGCGACGGACAGCTGGTTAGTCACCTGTACCCAATTACGTGTCAAATAGATCATAGGGTTTCTCTGGTTACTCCTGCCTCCCCCTTTTTGGAATAGAAATCCTATGGTTATGTTCTCCCAATCCATGAAATCTGAGTAAGTTTCGTTAGATTCGTTTAGTGTATTGATTGTTTGAATGGTACAGGTGATAAGTGATTAGTTGTTTCATCTGTGCAAATGATTTCTGCTAGTAATCCAACTAGGGTTAGTGTTCATGCTAATAATTCCTAGCCAGGACTTGACAATTGATTTCGAATGACCTACATATGTTTGTGCCATTATTTTCTTCAAGATTGGTGTGTACATAGATGACTGTGATTAAAAATCGAACCATAATCTCTGGATATGTATAAATAAATAACCATAAATTCCTAATCCTACTTCACGGCATGTAATCAGTGATTTGATGCCAAATTTGTTTTACTTTTTGTATAGGTGCTGTCTGACGATGTGGAGAGAGAGGATGAAGATGCCCAGAGGAGGTACAAGTGGCGAATCCTAAGTGATTACTATTTGTTTTACTATTTGTATAGGTATTAGGACCTGGAACGACGGCTATGGATGCCCATTTTGCAACCACAAGCTTCATGACGCGTATCTAAGTGTTCTGGCGCATGCAAGAGGACGGGACGTTGGCTCCTTCAAGCAGAAGTATTCTCACACGGTGGCACACGGCGCGTACGCGGAGTACCTGGAGAAGCTTCAGGATCGTGTCGGTCGCATGTGAGATGAGATGTGGGATGGATTGAACTATGTACACTTGAGTATGATTAATGACGGTTGAACTATGTACTTATGGTTGACCTATGCTCATGTATGTGTACGCTTATTATCTATGTCTGAGTATGTTAAATATTTCGCCTAATTTTGGTAAAAAATTACAACGGGGGACCAATAAACCAGGACGGAGGTAGTACGTCAATCACACATGGTTCCTAAAATTGGAACCGTGTGCAAGGACTTTCAGTTTGCCCGCTGCATCAATCACACACGGTTCGCTCTAGCAAATCGTCGCCCCAAAAATTCTTTCTGGGACAGAAAACCATCACCACCCAATTCAAAAAAGAAAAAAAGAAAACCCTCACCATCCCCACGTCACAAAAACCCTAACCCCGCCAGCCACCCCCTCGTCCCCTCCGATGCATTCCCCATTCAAACCTGCACAAGCTCCTCCGCGTCTATGCCATGGCACCGCCTATCGCGGCGGTAAACACTTAGCTCAACGCCTGTCGCCGCCAGGCTGCCGGCAAAGGCCACCACATTTCGCCACTTCCGCTTGCCGCCACCTATCGCCATCGACTTTCTCGACACTGCTCGCACTCGACCCAGTTGCTCGGTTGGGCAATATGCCGTACTGAGGGTTCTTTCTCATGGACAACATGGTACATAATTTAATGAAATATTATCTCATCTCTTATCCCATTTCATCTGCATCCTTTAATCACCCGGCGAAAATCACCATTAATTCATTTTTATTCGAGCTGATTTGAGGGCTTTCTTTCATTCATAGAATGTACAGCGCGCCGACACTTCAGAACTTTGTGACTGTTACCAGAGATTCCATCTCACCGTACCAGATAACTTGAGGACGTGTGCGGTAGGTTCAGTCTCACCCTAAATTGGTTGACATGGCCTACTTTCCTGAACATATTCTAAATATTGCCACATTTGTATAAAAGGTGCCACATGCACCGTATACTTCAAAGGGGATTTTCCCCCTCTTCTTTCTATATTTGGCAAATTAATGATGTATTGTTCTTTCGATTACTGTCATATTTCCATGTCATGTTTATCCTATCTGTTTAATTACAGATTTTTTCCTTCGATTTCAACTACTGTACAGTTCTTTCAATTTGGGCTCATATTTACTTGTTACCATAATTTCTTTAACAATCCAACCATTTTCTGCATAACATCCCTTGCTATGCAACAGATTATGTAGTGCACAATTTTTCCCTTTACATACATCAAGGCTCCACGGATGTCATACTGCACACGAACATGGACTTACAACCGTTGCTACTATAAGACTTGATGAATGTGGTGACTCCGATTTTGGCACAGGCTTTTGGAAAGAAATTGCAAATTTTTATGTACTGAAAGCTAGCACTAAAATTACACTGCACATAAAAGGGCCTGGTCATGAGATATATGCTAACTTCCCTGACCAAATCATCCGTCCAAACTTTGTTTGAAGTAAGTTTTCTTTTCAACTATCTACATATGTTTACTTACCTAGCAAAGTCAAATGAATTGTGTAATATTTAAGCAACCCATTGTTATTCCCTTTTCTTACTATATTCCTACCTAATAACTTCTAGTTACCAATACACTTTTCTATTGCTCTGTTTTAACTAAATATTCCCTATACTCCCATTTCTATTAGAAATCTCCAATAACAAGGAGACTCCGGAGGTGGAGAATGGGGCTGCCAACAAGCGGAGGTGGGGCGAGCTAGAACCGCAAGCGACTCCAGCAGGCCTAGACTTAATCAGCAGCCTCCCCGGTGATATGTTGAGAGTTGTCATTGCTACCTCTTGAGCACTGCGTTGGATTTCCCCGAAGAGGAAGGGATGATGCAGCAAAGTAGCATAAGTTTTTCCCTCAGTTTTTGAGAACCAAGGTATCAATCCAGTAGGAGGCTACGCTCGAGTCCCTCGTACCTACACAAAAACAATAGCTCAACGCAACCAACGCGCTTAGGGGTTGTCAATCCCTTCACGGTCACTTACGAAAGTGAGATCTGATAGAGATGATAAATAATATTTTTGGTATTTTTGGTATAAAGATGCAAAGTAAATAAAGTAAAAGCAAAGCAATAATAAAGTGATGGAGATTGATAAGATGAAAAAGAGACCCGGGGGCCATAGGTTTCACTAGTGGCTTCTCTCAAGAGCATAAGTATTCTACAGTGGGTGAACAAACTACTGTTGAGCAATTGACAGAATTGAGCATAGTTATGAGAATATCTAGGTATGATCATGTATATAGGCATCACGTCCGAGACAAGTAGACTGAAATGATTCTGCATCTACTACTATTACTCCACTCATCGACCGCTATCCAGCATGCATCTAGAGTATTAAGTTAAAAACAGAGTAACGCCTTAAGCAAGATGACATGATGTAGAGGGATAATTTCATGCAATATGATAAAAACCCCATCTTGTTATCCTCGATGGCAACGATACAATACGTGCCTTGCTACCCCTTCTGTCACTGGGAAAGGACACTGCAAGATCAAACCCAAAGCTAAGCACTTCTCCTATGGCAAGAACAACCAATCTAGTAGGCCAAACCAAACTGATAATTCGAAGAGACTTCCAAAGATAACCAATCATACATAAAATAATTTAGAGAAGTTTCAAATATTATTCATAGATAGACATGATCATAAACCCACAATTCATAGGTCTCAACAAACACACCACAAAAAGAAGATTACATCGAATAGATCTCTACAAGAGAGGGGGAGAACATTGTACTGAGATCCAAAAAGGGAGAAGAAGCCATATATCTACTAGCTATGGACCCTTAGGTCTGAAATAAACTACTCACACTTCATCGGAGGGCTTGGATGATGATGTAGAAGCCCTCTGTGATCGATGCCTCCTCCGACGGAGCTCCGGAACAGGCCCTAAGATGGGATCTCGTGGATACAGAAAGTTGCGGCGGTGGAATTAGGTTTTTGGCTCCGTCCTCGATCGTTTGGGGGTACGTGGATATATATATATAGGAGGAAGAAGTACATCGGTGGAGCTTCGAGGGGCCCACAAGGCAGGGGGCGCGCCCTAGGGGGGCACCCCCTACCCTCGTGACCACCTCGTGGTTTTCTTGACGGAGGGTCCAAGTCTCTTGGATCTTATCTGATGAGTAAGTTATGTTTTCGAAGGTTTAATTCTGTTTGGACTCTGTTTGATATTCCTTTTCTTCGAAACCCTAAAACAGGCAAAAAACAACAATTCTGGGTTGGGCCTCTGGTTAATAGGTTAGTCCCAAAAATAATATAAAAGAGGAAAATAAAGCCCAATAATGTCTAAAACAGTAGATAATATAGCATGGAGCAATCAAAAATTATAGATACGTTGGAGACGTATCAAGCATCCCCAAGCTTAATTCCTACTCGTCCTCGAGTAGGTGAATGATAAAAACTGAATTTTTAATGCGGAGTGCTACTTGGCATAATTTTAATGTAATTCTTCTTAATTGTGGTATGAATATTTAGATCTGAAAGATTCAAGACAAAAGTTCATATTGACATAAAAATGATAATACTTCAAGCATACTAACTAAGCAATTATGTCTTCTCAAAATAACATGGCCAAAGAAAGTTCATCCCTACAAAATCATATAGTTTAGTCATGTTTCATTTTCGTCACACAAGAATGCCATCATCATGCACAACCCCGATGACAAGCCAAGCAATTGTTTCATACTTTAGTAATGTCAAACCTATAAACTTTCACGGAATATATGAGCGCGAGCCATGGACATAGCACTATGGGTGGAATAGAATATAATGAGGGGGGTTATGTGCAGAAGACAAAAAAGGAGAAAGTCTCACATCAACGAGGCTAATCAATGGGCTATGGGGATGCCCACCGATTGATGTTAATGGAAGGAGTAGGGATTGGCATGCAATGGATGCACTAGAGCTATAAATGTATGAAAGCTCAACAAAAGAAACTAGTGGGTGTGCATCCAACTTGCTTGCTCACGAAGACCTAGGGCACTTGAGGAGGCCCATTGTTGGAATATACAAGCCAAGTTCTATAATGAAAGATTCCCACTAGTATATGAAAGTGATAACATGAGATACTCTCTACTATGAAGATCATGGTGCTACTTTGAAGCACAAGTGTGGTAAAAGGATAGTAACATTGTCCCTTCTCTCTTTTTCTCTCATTTTTCTGGGCCTTTTCTTTTTATGGCCTTTTTTTATTCCTCACTTGGGATAATGCTTTAATAATGATGATCATCACACTTCTATTTATCACTAGTAGGGAAAAGCCTATACACAGAATCTTACCAGTAGCGCTGTACAAAATCAAACGCTACTGCAACTTAGTAGCAACGCGCGTAAATAAACCGCGCTACTGCTATGACTTTTGCAGTAGCGCGTACTGGCGAAAAACGCTGCTGCTATGTTTGGACTGGGCGCGCATGGCTAGCCCAACCTAGCAGTAACGCGTATACTAGCCCAGTGCTACTGCTACTCTCCTTAGCTGTAGCGCGCTTACATGTAAGGCGCTGCTGCTACCGGAAATAAAATAAAGTGAAAAACAAGTAGAAAAGTAAATGAAAATGGAAGAAATAGAAAAAGGAGAAAGGAAAAAAATAAAATGTAAAGAAAAATGAATAAAGGGAAAAAGGAGAAAGGAATAGCAGTAGCGGGTTTCAGGAAACGCGCTATAGCTAACTTAGCTATAGCGCGTTTTCAGAAACGTGCTACCGTTACGTTTCACTTAAACAGCGGTTTCCCCCCGGCCCCCCGGCCACCACTTCTTCCCCAAATCCCTCTCCTTCGCCCCACTTCGCCGCCGTCTCCTGCCGGCGTGGACGCCCGCAACCTCACCGTCTCCCCCCGAGGCCGCCGTCATCCTCACCGCCGTCGCCCGAGGCCGCCCTCAGCCTCACCGCCGCCGCCCGAGACCGCCCTTGACATCACCGTCGGCGCCCTCCACCTCATCGCTGCCCGAGCCCGCCCAGGACCGCCGTTGCCCGTGCCCGAGCCCGCCCTCTCCGCCCCTGCCTCCATCACCATGCACCACCCCGCCACCGTCTCTCCCCTCTCTGTAAGTCCCCCCCACTCATCTCTCTCTGCATTCTAGAGAAAAAAATAGTAGAGCAAAAGTTTGTTGATAGCAAAAAATTTAGTTTAGAGCAAAGGATGTTAAGTAGTAGATGTTAGAGCAAAAATTAGTTTAGAGCAAAAAAATTGGTTTACAACAAAAGTTAGTTAGGGCAGTAGGGTTTAATTAGGGTAGATGCTGCTTGTATAGTGTATAGTTATACTAGTAGATGTTAATTAGGTTAGGGCAATAGTGGTACTAGTAGATGTTAATTAGATGTTTTTCAGTTAGGGCACTAGAGTTTTGCTAGGTTAATTAGGTTAGTAGTGCTGCTAGTAGTATTGGTACAGTAGGTTAATTAGGTGATGTTAAATGAATAACCTAAATGAATGAAATTAGTAGTTAACTGAATTTTTTTTCCTTTCATCATTATAGAGCACTAAAGTTAACTGAATTTTGTTCTATTAGTAGTTAAATGAATTTTCTTCTAAACTGTTTGCACATGTGGTTGCTCGTGTATATTTGGACACTATTTGTCCACTTTTTAGCAAAGCTCATGCCAAAATTTTCCGTGAATTTCGGCATGACTTGTGCTACAACTAGGACATATCGAGTGCCCGTGATTTGCCGCACCAGGAAGGAGTCAACATTCCTGCAAAACAATAGGCCTTTTTTATGTTATTACTCATTTTATTAGGTCTAGAATTAATTGACTAGATTTAATCATAGGAAACATGGCTAGCAACGATGAAGGACAGGGTTTTGGTGATTGCGACGACGCCTACCGGGCAGCAGACGAATTTTTTAGCCTTACCGATGATCAACCGATGTTATTGCTGGGCCCACCGGTGGCATCGGGGACTGAGACCGACACGCAGACCGGTGCTGAGACTGAGACCGGCGCTCAGACTCAGACCGGAATCGAGACCGGTGCTGAGACTGAGATCGGCGCAGCCTCGGGGAGCGGAGCCGGTGTAGAACCGAAAGCAAAGAGGCAACGGGTTCCTAACTAACTCAGGACTACTAGAGTGGTGGTCACGGAGGTGGACGACGGCAATTTTGAGCCAACGGCGCCCGAGGAAGAGCGTCGCCACTACGACAATCCCCCCGAACGTCTTCAAGGTTTCCGTGGCCAGTGTCAAACCAGGCCACGAGAATTTGCCTCCTCCAGTACTACTTGGGGATGACGACGAGACACCGCGGCGGCTTGGTGATTGTTGCAATGCTGGGTGGGTCCTGTTGTGGCCAAAGAGTCTACTTTGTCTGGAGGCGGCTGGGAGCACACCCACGAGCACGAAGCCTCAGCAAGGTATGAACATCAACACCCCGCCTACCCAATTATCGTCGGGTGTCGGGTTGGGTGATAGAGGACAGGGTAAGGAGGAGGCTCCATTAGTCACTGATGACGTTGCCATGAATGAGGATGAGGACGACGATGGCGCTGCTGAACAGTATGTCTATACTGTCGCCTCCTCAGGGTTTGAGCGTCATGAGTCGGTGCCTGAATTGCCGTCTCAACATATTATGGATGACCTTCCGGTAGTAAAGAAGTTTAGGAAGAGAGCGAGGAAAGGCAAAAAAGTTGTTTCTATGATCCAGCCACCTCAGCAGCCTCGGCTTCAGGACCGTATAGATATCCTTGGTGCGGATAAATGGCATATCCCCGGTCAACCAATCCTACCTGCAACAGCGCTACGGGCCAGATTCGGCGATCTAAAGAGACTTCATGATGATGTGCTGCGGGTAGAGAAAGACCTCATCGCCTCGAAAGATCCAGGATACCCACTCTACGTGGTTAACGTTCCGCGGCAAATGTCATACGTCGACAGCTTCCCCGCGGATAAGTTCTTCCTCCGATTCGATTACATATTCGACATGTTTCATGTGAAGAAGCTGGATTTTACGTTTGTCCGCCTTTATGCCTTGCACATGAACTACATCATCAGGGTTGAGCAGATATCTCATATTTGTGTCGCTGACCCGTACTACATGCACGAGGGCTTCTTGGGAGTCTGCGCAAATCACCGTGAATACGCGAGGGATTACATCGTCAATTTCATGCTCGCCAATAAGGACAAGGAGGCGATTCTCGTGCCTTATCATCCCGTGTAAGTCATCCGCGCTGCTATCCTTCCTTCGATTTCAATCATTCATTTGCATGGTGGAGGCTAAGTAATTTGAGGACTTATTTTGCGCAGCGGCGGGCACGCCGTCCTCATCATCCTCTACCCCCGATTCTCCCACGCTCTTTACTTGGACTCGTTGAAGAACATTCACAAAAAGGATTACACCCACATCAAGGATGTTCTCGACAGTGCTATGTTTTACTACCAAGCAAGGGGTGGAGAGGTCGGGGACAAGAAGAGAAGGGGCGGCAGGGTCGCCTTCGGCCATAAGACCAACTTCTGCTGCATCCAGCAACCGAACGATTCTCTTAAAGATGGATTCTATGTCCTACACCACACGCTGGAGTACAGACGGGATCACCAGAACCTTCGCATGTCACCTAGATCCGGCGATGCCCATATTCTGCAATGTGCAAAGGACATAGGAGATATCGAGGATCATCGACTTCGAGCTGAGTTCTATAACATCCAGCGCAAACTTTCCCAAATCATCATGAAGGAGGTCGTCGGAAAAACAGGGATGTTCTACGGAGAAGGACAAATGTCGCGGGAAGACGTCCTAACATGGATAGCCTCTCAGCGTCTCGACCTGAAGCCTTTCACTAGGCTCGGGGACTATCTCATTGACTTGGATGGATGGAACGACATGTTGGAGTGATTGTCGATATCTGACAATGTGTCCATTTAGTCCATACTTTCTGTATGACAAAACTTTGAGTTATGCATGGTGAAACTTTATTTGTGATGTAATTAAACCGTCCTCCTCCTCGACTAGCGAAAATCACTCTAGTTAGGGCATTTTGGGGTACGATGAACTTTGTTATTTATGCTTATGATATGTTGTTTTTATTTTTGCCAAGTCTATCTCTTTCTGTTGCTCAACTATATATGTTGCATATCATCGACTCATGTGATGATGCAGGTGCATAGAGCATAGATGGCGAAGAAGTGCTATGCCAGGAGTATATATACGACAAGTGGCCGGAGTGTCAAGCCCTTCTGGTTTCCGAGCGACAGGCAGTAGTTAGTTTAGAGGTACACGCTAATGCGAAAGAGGGATACGAACTCATGTTCTCAAAGTGATAGCTCTTCTCGCGTATATCATTGTTTACATGGATGACGATGTATTTGCATATCATTCGAGACTTGTATCGCTATTTTTGAGATGATGACAAGAGACCACTTTGTGTTGGATGATGATTATGATGATGACATGATTTGATGAGACTAATTGTATGTATATGCTATGATTACATTTGTATGTGTATGATCTGCTAAAGATTATTGTATAAAGCCTATTCAAATGCAAAACAAATACAAAACAAATATGCAGGAAAAAAACTAATAAATAAACTAGTAGTAGCGAGGGGGGAAATTTAGCAGTAGCGCCGCATTGTCAGTAGCGCGTCCCAGCAAACAGCGCTGCAGATAATATCACTAGCGCCCTTTCCCAAAGAGCGCTACAGCTATTCATGTATAGCAGTAGCGTGGGACAACCGGCGCTACTGCTATACGTTAGCTGTAGCGCCTTATTAGTAGTGCCAGTGCCCGCGCTACTGAGAGGCCCAAAACCCTCGCTGCTGGTAGCCTTTTCCCTAGTAGTGTATTTACAACTCAATGATTACAACTCGATACTAGCGCAAAGATGACTCTATGTGAATGCCTCCGGCGGTGTACCGGGATATGCAATGAACCAAGAGTGACATGTATGAATGAATTATGAACGGTGGCTTTGACACAAATACTATGTCAACTACATGATCATGCTAAGAAATATGACAATGATGAATGTGTCATGATGAACGAAATGATGGAAAGTTGCATGGCAATATATCTAGGAATGGCTATGGAAATGCCATAATAGGTAGGTATGGTGGCTATTTTGAGGAAGATATAAGGAGGTTTATGTGTGAAAGAGCATATCATATCATGGGGTTTGGATGCACTAGCAAAGTTTGCGCCAACTCTCAATGTGAGAAAGGCCAATGCACGGTACCGAAGAGGCTAGCAAGGATGGAAGGGTGAGAGTGCGTATAATCCATGGACTCAACATTACTCATAAAGAACTCACATACTTATTGCAAAAATCTACAAGTCATCAAAAACATCGGCACTACGCGCATGCTCCTAGGGGGATAGATTGATAGGAAAAGACCATCGCTCGTCCCCGACCGCCATTCATAAGGAAGACAATCAAATAACACCTCATATTTCAAATTTGTTGCATAACGTTTACCATACGTGCATGCTACGGGTGTCGGAGTAATGGGCCACGGGTAGGCTAACCCGAGCCCCGGAACCTTTCAAGACAACGGGGCAGGCTGCGCCCCTCAAGACCCCAGAACACAGAGCCGCCTTTCGAGAAGTCGGCAGCAAGGCAACCGACTAGCCACTTGCGGCCGAGTCCCAGGAACGACTTCAGGATAAGCCGACTCCTGACTGACGACTTCCCGAGAAGCCGACCTTGGGGAGTCGGACCGCGACTCCAACAAACCCCATGTCCTCATCAAGAGGGACAGGACAGGGGAGTGGCTACAGTGAAGCCTGCCCTCACCCCTTTCCAAGGGCAGGCATGGCCACAGTATGCCATACCCGTGGAGATCTCCGTGCGGAGTGGCACTGTTGCCATGCCATCCCTAACATCAGCACTAGTGGACCGAATCTTGCGCCCACGACGGCTTGTCTGTACGACCCTCGGGCGGCGGGTCCCACCAGCCAGCGGGACCCCAGAAGATGGCCAGTGCGCCACCAGTCAGACCCGTTGGGAGCCGGCCCCCGAGAGTCGGCCCGCCCCTCCCCGGGGCCCACGCGCCATTAACCAGATGTGACGAAGAGTGGCAATAGTGATCGCCCGCCAGGTGGCGGGGCTGTTGCCACGACTCCATGACCAATCCCGCATCATTAGAAGCACTGCTACAGTCATCAGCAGCCGGCAAGACCCGCCCGCGGCGGACGCGGCCTGTCGGCTCCGTACCAAGCCAGTCGGCGGGCCCCACCATTCGGTGGAGAAGACGGAGGCCGGAGGCACTGATGGTTGGGCCCGTGTCCAGCCGGATTACCATTGTACCCCTGGGGGTAGGCCTATATAAACCCCCCAGGGCACCCATGCAAAGGGGGGAATCCATTAGCACTAGACCTGATCATATAGGAAGGAGAGAGCTAGCCTTGCCCTCTCCTACCTCTAAGAAATAGCTCAAGGAGCAATCATGTAAACACTTTGCCATAGTGATCATGCGGAGACCCCGTAGAGCAGCAGTAGGGGTATTATCTCCCCGGAGTACCCTAAAGCTGGGTAAGATTCGCCGGCGTGCATGTCTTCGCCTCATCCCGTTTCCAGGCACCGGTGATGTTCTACTCGCCCCCACCATGATAAGCCATCCTTTGGCATATGTCGCACCCAACCCCCGACATTTGGCGCCCACCGTCGGGCCTGGTGCACCATCGTCCGAAGACCTACTCTGGACGGGAACCCTTTTCCTCCCTGGCGAGCGCAGCCAGCCAGGCACGCCAGATGGAGTTTGTGCTGATGCGCTGCACGGTGTTGAGATCGCCTGCACAGCCAGCCGCCTCGCCGAACTTGTCGGCGAGGTTCGCCTCTCCGACGAACCTGCATCCAACGCAGGCACGGGCGGCTCCGAGAGCCTCCTCGCGGGCCTCCTCGACGAACTCCACGTCGCCGGCGAGCCTGCCGTAGACTTGGAGTCTGTACGTTCCACCGACCCGATGCTGGTCGACTCCGACACCGCGTCGCTCAACGCGTTCCCCACTAATGTGTTGGTCTACGACGAGCCTCTCCCTCCTGCGGAGAGCAATGGAAGGAGCGTCACTGAGGTGCTCGTCATCAGTCATGACGAGCCTCCCGGCGGAGGAGCGCATGATCCACTTGGCGCGGCGCTACAAGACCTGACTGTGCCCATTCCGGAAGACGCTGACGCGGAGACGTTGGAGGCGCGCCGCCTTCAGCTCATGGAAGGCGCGAAGAAGCTGGCTAGCATGAGACGCTTGTCAGAAGCCTACCAGCGAGAGATGGATCGCGCTGTTGGTGGCTCGCCAGCCCCGGCTGGGCCCAGCCGCCTTGGCGCGGTCCAGCAGCGCGGCGTAGCCATCGCCAACCTGTTCGGGGCAAGTCGCCCTGTGTACGCTACACCTGCGGAGAACATTCGAGCCGCCCAGGCGGCGGCGGACGAGCTGGACAATTTCGGGGGCGAAGAGCGCCGCCTGATGATGGAGCGAGTGCAGCGGCTCCTCGACGCGGCTGCCGCGCAGAACGAGGCTGGCTGCTGCATGAAGGCGCCACAGCGGCAAAACGACGACCTTCGCCGAGATCAAGGCGCGATGTCTCGGACGCCGACTGGCGGCCCCCGAGGACGAAAAGACAAGGATCCGACTATCAGCCACAGTCGGACTCACATTACCATAGAGCGCGACCGAGACGGCCGCCTGAGAGCAGTAGAACGACGGGACGACTGTCCGTCTCCTCCTCCTCGCTAGGAAAGGCCTGTCTCCCTGCCGCCTGTTGATCATCCGACACTCGGCGACTGCCTTGCCACCGAGAGGGAGTCGGGGAAAATGACGCCCGCCACCGGATCGACCGACTTCACCGATCCCTGTCGGTGGAAGAAGAAGACGAGTTGGGTCCGCCTTGTTTCGGGCCCCGCATTCGAGACGAGCCCTTTCCCAAAGGGTTCACGCTCCCAAGAGACATGCCCAAGTACACCAGTTCAGTGAAGCCAGAAGACTGGCTGGTCGACTACTCCACGACTATCAGCATAGCGAACGGCAACAAGCGTGTCACCGTAAAATACGTTCCGCTCATGCTCCAGGGCACGTCCCGGACATGGCTGAACAGCCTGAAGCCCCGCAGCATCAACAGCTGGGTCGACTTCATCGAAGCATTCGTCCGCAACTTCACCAGCATGCACAAGCGTCCTCCCAAGCCTCGTCAGCTTTCCTTGTGCATGCAAGGTCCCAAGGAGTCGACTCGCGACTACCTCACGCATTGGGCTGAGCTCCGGAACTCCTGTGAGGGCATGCACGAGGTGCAGGCTATCGAGTACTTCACCGCCGGGTGTAGAGAAGGCACCCTCCTCAAGCACGAGTTCCTTTGCAACAAGCCAGAAACCCTCGACGAGCTGCTGATCATAGCAGACAAGTATGCCACGGCCGACTCCTCCATGAAGGCAGAGATTCAAGTTAGCGCAACTGGCAAAGTGGCCCCTCAGGCTCCAAGAACTCCGGCGGGAGACGCCAGTCGGCGGCAACAGCAGAGCGACCACAAGCGCAAGGCCCCGCAGCCGGCTTCCAGCAGCCGGCAGGTCGCGACAGTTGAAGCCCAGCAGCCGGATGGGCAGCCTCCACCCAAGCGACAGAAAGGTGGCAAGCCTAACTGGTTGCCGGCCTTCTCCTACGAGCAGACTCTGGATGGTCCTTGCAAGTTCCATAGCGGCGCGAAGCTGTCGAATCACACCACCTGGAAGTGCCACTGGCTCACCAGGATCGCCAAAGGAGATGGCCTCCTACCTCCCCCGCCTGCTGGGCAGCCGCCTCCGTCTCCGCCCAAGCAGCCGGCTGTCAGGCCAGTCGGCGCAGTACAAGACGAATACCCCGAAGAGCACGAAGCCCACGTGGTATTTACCAGCATGGCTGATGATCGATGCAGTAGGCGACTGTAGCGACAAGAAGTGAATGCAGTAGCATTAGAGACGCCAGAGCTCATGCACTAGTTCGAGAAGCCTATCAGCTGGAGCAGGGCTGATCACCCAGAGGTTATGCCGAGTCCGGGCTCTTATGCCTTGGTCTTGGATGCCACCTTTGCCACGAATAGACGAGCCGCTCGCTTCTCGCGAGTTCTGATAGACGGAAGCAGCAGCATCAACATCCTGTACAAGGACACCATGGAGAAATTAGGAATCAAGCAAAGACAGCTTCAGAAGAGCCGGACTGTGTTCCACGGCATTGTTCCTGGGCTTTCCTGCTCACCAATCGGAAAGATCCTGATGGACGTCCTCTTTGGAGACAAAGATCACTTCCGCCGAGAGTCAGTTTGGTTTGAGGTGGTGGACCTCGGGAGCCCATACCATGCACTACTTGGCCGACCCGCCCTGGCCAAGTTCATGGCGGTCCCCCACTACACCTACCTCAAAATGAAGATGCCCAGTTACAGGGGAATTCTGGCCGTAGCCGGCGACTACCGGAAGTCGTTTTCCTGTGCGGCTGAGAGTAGTCGGCTAGCCGACTCCCTGTTGATCGCAGCTGAGAAGCGGCTCCTTGACCGGGTTGTGGCAATGGCCAGCAAGCAGCCAGAGGTATCGCCTAACCCAAAGGAGTCGGAGGCTGAGGGCTCGTTCAAGCCGGCCAAGGAGACAAAGAAGATACCCTTGGATCCGGAGCACCCAGAGAGGTACGCTGTTGTAGGTGCAAACCTTGACAGCAAATAGGAAGGCGAGCTCGTCGATTTCCTCCGTGAGAATCGGGACATCTACACATGGTCCCCAAAAGACATGCCAGGTGTACCGACGGAATTCGCCGAGCACAAGTTACAACTCCGATCTGATGCAAAGCCGGTCAGGCTGCCCCTGCGCCGCCTATCAGAAGAGAAGAGAAGAGTTGTCAGATAAGAGATCGCCCGACTCCTAGCAGCCGGCTTCATTATGGAAGTATTCTTTCCAGAGTGGCTAGCCAATCCGGTCCTCGTACTGAAGAAGAACAAGCAGTGGCGAATGTGTATTGACTACACGAGCCTCAACAAGGCCTGCCCCAAGGACCCGTTTGCTCGACCAAGAATTGATCAGGTGATAGACTCCACCGCCGGATGCGAGCTGTTGAGCTTTTTGGATGCATATTCAGGATATCACCATATCAAGCTGAACCCAGCTGACAGACTGAGGATTGCCTTCATAACGCCGTTTGGAGCCTTCTGCTACCTCACCATGATGTTCGGCTTGAGGAATGCCGGCGCCACCTTTCAGCGTTGCATGCAGAAGTGCCTCCTCAAGCAACTCGGCAGAAACGCCGACGTCTACGTGGATGATGTGGTGGTGAAGACGGTAAAGCGTGGAACACTGCTGGAAGACCTCAAGGAGACCTTTGAGAACCTGTGCCGATTCCAGATCAAGCGCAACCCCGAGGAGTGCGTCTTCGGAGTACCAGCCGGCCAACTCATTGGTTTCCTGGTCTCTGAACGTGGCATAGAATGCAACCCTGCAAAGATCAAGGCCCTTGAGAGGATGGAGGTATCCAGCCGACTGTTGGACATGCAAAAGTTCACCGGCTGCTTGGCGTCCATCAGCCGATTCATCAGTCGGCTGGGCGAGAAAGCTCTCCCCTTATACCAACTCATGAAGAAGACCACTTTTTTCGAGTGGAACCACAAGGTGGACGAAGCTTTTCTCCAGCTGAAGAAGATGCTGACTACTCCACCCGTTCTGGCGGCTCCGACTCCTAAGGAACCTATGCTCCTGTACATCGCTGCCACCAGCCGGGTAGTCAGCATGGTCATTGTAGTGGAACAGAAGGAGGAAGGCAAGGCACTACCTATCCAGAGACCGGTATATTACCTGAGCGAAGTACTATCGGCCTCCAAGAAGAACTACCCCCACTACCAGAAGATGTGCTATGGTGTGCACTTTACCGCCAAGAAATTGAGGCCTTACTTTCAAGAGCATCCAATCACTGTGGTCTGCATGGCCCCACTTGCCGAGATCATCGGAAGCCGAGATGCTTCTGGCGGAGTGGCCAAGTGGGCCATAGAGCTGGCTCCCTACACCATCCACTACCAGCCCTGCACCGCCATCAAGTCACAAGCACTGGCCGACTTTCTCGTCGACTGGGCCGAGACCCAGTTCCTACCTCCAGCGCCCGACTCCACCCATTAGCGGATGCATTTCGACGGCTCCAAGATGCGCACCAGCTTGGGAGCCGGCACTGTCCTCACTTCTCCTAAAGGCGACAAGCTCAAATACGCACTACAAATCCATTTTGCCGCCTCCAACAACGTCGCCGAGTATGAGGCGCTCATTCAAGGGCTTCGGCTTGCCAAAGAACTCGGCATTTGCCAGATCCTGTGTTATGGCGACTCGGACTTAGTGGTCCAGCAGTCGTCTGGTGACTGGGACGCCAAAGATGCAAACATGGTGAGTTACCGTTTCCTCGTGCAGCAACTCAGTGGGTATTTCGAGGGGTGTGAGTTCCTCCATGTGCCAAGAAACGACAACGACCAAGCAGACGCCTTGGCACGAATCGGCTCTACCCGCTAAGCAATACCATCCGGCGTCGCCCTTCAATGCCTCCTCAAGCCGTCTGTCAAGCCTTCACCAGAATCAGACACCATCTTCGTGCCGGCTCCTCCCGAAGAAGTCGGATCCGACTCCAGAGCCCCGGCAGACGGTACGGGGATTCCGGCAGATGGCTCCAAAGCCGCCACAGTGGAGGCCGGCCCAGGGACTGCAGAACCCGGCCCGGGGACTGCGGTGGCGGGCTCGAAGACTCCAGAACTCGGCCCAAGAGCCGCGCCAGTCGGCCCGGGGACTTCATTAACCCAGCAAGCGGTTGTTGACTCCACCCCGCCGCCTCCCAGCCCAGCCGCCCTTGTCCAAGTCGCAGTTCTGGCAGTCAAAGAAATAGTAGCACCCTCATGGGCCCAGCCCATCCTCAAATTTCTGGTGAGCAAAGAGCTGCCAACTGATGAGACCTTAGCTCGGCAAGTACAACGTCGAGCGGCAGCCTACACCATAGTCAACAGAGAGCTGGTCAGGTGCAGCGTCACTGGTGTCTACCAGCATTGCGTAGAGCGAGAGCAAGGTCAAGCAATTCTCAAAGACATCCACCAAGGCGAGTGCGGCCACCATGCGGCTTCAAGAGCACTCGTCGCCAAAGATTTTCGACACGGTTTCTTTTGGCCAACGGCCTTAGAAGAGGCCAAGGAATTGGTCCAAAAATGCAAAGGGTGCCAAAAGTTCTGCTCCAAGCCGCATCAGCCGGCTTCTGCACTCAAGACCATCCCCATTGCCTGGCCTTTCGCAGTTTGGTGTCTAGACATGGTGGGACCATTCAAGACGGCACGAGGTGGCTTAACTCACTTACTTGTCGCTATGCACAAGTTCACCAAGTGGATAGAAGCGAAGCCAATCAAGAAACTGAACGGTCCGACTGCCATGACTTTCATCTCTGATATCACAATTCGGTACGGCATACCACACAGCATCATCACCGACAATGGCACAATTTTGCGAAAGGCGCCTTGGCCCGTTTCTGTGCGACCCTGGGCATCCGACTGGACCTAGCATCCGTCGCCCATCCACAGTCAAACGGCCAGGTGGAGCGGGCAAACGGCCTCATCCTGTCCGGCATGAAGCCCCGACTGATCGAGCCTCTAGAGCGCTCGGCTGGCTGTTGGCTTGACAAGTTGCGAGCCATCCTCTGCAGTCTGCGGATGACTCCAAACAAGTCAACTGGCTTCACGCCTTTCTTCCTCGTCTACGGTGCTGAGGCCGTCATCCCAACGGACATAGAGTTCGACTCCCCGCGAGTCACCATGTACACCAAGGAAGAAGAAGAAGAAGAAGCACGTCAAGACGGCATCGATCTGCTGGAAGAGGGTCAGCTGTTGGCACTCAGCCGGTCCAGCATCTACCAGCAGAGCCTGCGCAGATACTACAACAGGAAGGTCAGGCCGAGATCTTTCCAAGAGGGCCACCTTGTGCTCCGACTGATCCAGCGAACAGCCGGCCAGCACAAGCTGTCGGCGCCTTGGGAAGGCCCCTTCATCATCAGCAAAGTGCTGGGCAACGACTCCTACTACCTGATCGATGCTCAGAAGCCCCGAGCACGCAAGAGGGACGACTCCGGAAAAGAGACAGACCGGCCATGGAATGCAAATCAACTCCGAAGATTTTACAGCTGATGCAGTATGTACCACGTTACCTTTTGTATTAAAGTACCAAGACTTCGGGCCCCCCAAGACGAGCTTGGGGACTGCCCTCTTTTGTCTATATGATAAAAATTACGCCTACGAGTATGTTACTCTTTGTTATGCCGCTTGGCACCGGGCTCGACAGGTCGGCCCGGGGACATGCCGCCTTGCACTATGAAATGCTTCCTGCAGCCGGACAAGTAGTGTGTGGCGCCTAAGCCATCTCCTGTCAGAAGCCGCAGCTCACAGAGCGACTGTACGGTGGGCAGCAGTAAGATAGAATGGGCATTCGCATGAAAAATGGCTAAGGACTCAAAGCATAAAACATAGCTTAAGTCGGCTTCCAATCTTTTTTCGCAAATCGACTCTTGAATAGTCGGCTTCTTGCCTTCTATTCAACTTGCTCAAAAACTTTAAAATGGATAAGTACTTGCCTTCCCAAAGCAGCCAAGCATTTGATCCAACGGCAGTCCGCAGAGCGGCGGTCCGACTGGCAAGACAGGAAACTAAGGGAAAGTGGCAAAGGAAAAGGCCAAAAGTGCAATGAGCAAGAAAAGATAGAATTCAGATAAATATTTACATAACATAGGCCCTTGGCCTAATCTTCGAGCAGTAGTTCAAAATACACCACGCGGGTGGAATTGTGCGAATTAACAAGTTCTTCAAAGACTACTAAAGCAGATAAAATAAAGATAAGGCGGCAGACGGATTCGGAGGGTCGGAGGAGACGGTAGCGTCAAGCGTTGGGGCGGCCGGCTGGGCAGTCTTGGCCTGATCGCCTCCGGCGGCACTCTGCTCGGTCCCACGCGGCTCGTTGCTGGAGGCACGGTTGAGCTGAGGCTGACCGTCCGCTCCGTCTTCTGGTGCTTCCGTCTCACCTCCGTTCTCCGCCTCGCCTTCCTCCGCGACGTTGGAGCTGATCACCACCGCCGAGTCCTCGCCATAGTCTGGGTTCATCACAAACAACTCCGGCGGTACCTCCTCGCCGTGTTCAGCGCGCTCGGAACGAAGATGCTCGTGCCGGTGTACTCGGCGATCGTCGCGGCACGCTTGACGAGGGCGTCTTCCGTGGCTGCCAGCTCCGGCTGGGCCTCTGACCGGAGTGTGGCTAG
The DNA here is from genome assembly GCF_056163025.1 of Triticum urartu. Lineage (NCBI taxonomy): Eukaryota > Viridiplantae > Streptophyta > Magnoliopsida > Poales > Poaceae > Triticum > Triticum urartu. The sequence continues at coordinate 499,822,765 of NC_141877.1, forward strand.
TCGGTCTAGGTCCAGCCCCGGATACCACCCCTTGACGAACTCCAAGGCCCGGCGCGCTCCAGCTCGGGCCGAGGAACCTTTCCAGGCCTCAAGACGACTAGCTGCGACCCCCAGCTAGTCGGCAGTCCGACTAGGGGTGCGCGCAGCCTGCATGTCCTGCCACAGGGCAGCAATCGCCTGGGCGCCGACACGTTGAAGCCGGCGCAGCATCCGGTGAGTCGGCCGAAGGCGAGCCTCGATGTTCAGGATATGCTCATCAAGGGTTCGGGGGGCGTCGACGGCGATCTCTGTGCCTTCCGCCCTCCGACCTTCACGGTCAGCCTCGATGGCTTGGATGGCGGCCTGCGAGTGCCCAGGGAAGAAGTCTGCCAAGATGGAAAAAACGAAGAAGCAAGTCAAAAATCAGGAGTCGGCACGACTTATAATCGGCAGCTCGAAGAAAGAAAGTAAAGAAACTCACCATCAACAATGTCTTGAATCTCATGGAAGCCGGAGGCCAGCATTGCCTCTTTGTCGGTCCAGGAGGAGCGCTCGCTCGTGAACTCGGCTAGGAGGGCGGCTTCCGCCTCTTCCGCTTCCTTATGCGTCTTCGTAAGAAGCTCCCTATGCTCTGCCAATTGTGTGGCCAGCAGATCGCTCTCTGTAGCAAGCTTGCTGCACTCCTCCCCCTTGGCGCGCAACGCGGAGTTGGCTTCGCTCAGCTGCTGTTGAAGAGCAGCGTTGGCTTCCGAAGAGAAGGATGAAAGAAGGCATTAAGTCATCAATAAAGAAGGTCACCGGGGAGATCCGGCCCGACTGCTCAGCAGTCGGCCCGAATCTTGGGGACTACAGCCCGTGGGTGCGCCAGCACGCCGCCGCAAAGAAGAAAAAGGACTCACTCCGGCTCTCCGACAAGTCGGCGGTCCGCTTGCCAAGCTCTTCAACGTTGTGGTTGAAGGCAGTAACACGGAGGTTGTGGTAGTCCTGCGACAAATATTTCAGACAAAAGTTAGTACCCGGAACTCACCAATTGGAGTTCCGGGCCGCCTGCTCAGCAGCCGGCCCGAAAATCGGGGACTACACCCAGTGGGTGCGCTGGCGTGCCCCCACAGAGAGGAACAAGAAAACAAGGACCAAAGAGAAAGCATAGCCAGACGGCTGCCCGCGATGCCAGGTATGCCTTGGTGCAGTTCTGGATCGTGTCGCCCTCAGCTCGCAGCTTCGTCTGGATGTCCAGAAGCGGTTGGTTCAGCGGCCCCATGCCGCCTCCTCGCACCCACACAATGCGCGCGGCGCTTGTCGGTTCGGTGTTTGGGATCGCCGAGCTGGAGGTGCCGGTCTCCAGGGGGCATGGCGCCGAAGTCGCCTTCTCGAGTCGGCGGCGCGTTGGCGAGCCGACTTGAAGGAGTAGCCTCGCCACGGCCTCGTCTTCAGTCGGCGGCACCTGTGGGTCCGCCGGTTGTTTGCCTTGCGCGCTCCCAGACGGCGGCGGAGGTGGCGGTGGAATGATCACGTCCGGCGTGGAGGAGTCGCCGCCTTCCCTCTCCATGATGGGGTTCTCGCTGCCGGCTTCCCCAGTCTGCCCCGTGAACTCTGGAGGCGGCGGCGCAGAGTTCAGTGGGGTGACGAACACCGCCGATTGGCGGCGCGTGGCCTCCTCAGCCTGCCCCTTTGTCGCGACGACGGCTTCGGGGGCCTCCGCCTTATCGGCCTCCACCTTTTCCAGGCGGCCGGCCTGTTCCTCATTGCACTTCTCCTGCGCGTTCCGCTCCATCGCCTCCCGGAGGTCGGCGGTGGGTTCAATCCGTCGAGTGGTGGCGGACGTCTCCGCTGACCCCATGACGGAGGCGGCGACAACCCTGTCAAGAGTGAGGGGAGCCCTGAAGCGAGGGAAGCATGTAAAAGACTCAGACAAAGCCACGAAGAATGAATAAAGCGCTAAGACGGAATACTCACGCGGAGACCAGTGGCGGCTTCTTTACTTCCTTGCGGAAGCGGATGGCCTTCGCGGCCGCTTCGTCCCGCTTGGTCGCCGCAGCCGAACTCTTGGGCTTCTTCGACTGACTGCCGAACAAGGTCGGCACGGCCCTGCGCTTCTTTCCGCCGCCTGGAGCAACCCGGCGCGGCAGAAGAGCCCGCACCGGGATGGCTGGCTCCTGGCCGGTGGTGGGGGGCGACCTCCTCCTCATCATCAGGCCAGTCCTCTGGACTGGCCCCGAGCCACGGGCCGTCTCCTCCCTCGGCGTCGTCTTCCAAAGCCGCCGCCCCCAGATCGGGGTCGTCGACGTCGCTCTCCGCCCGGTCGGCAAGGAACTCGTGGGCCGGCCCCGTGGTGCCGGCTGGTGGATGGAGGAGGGGATACTGACCAAAGACGACTGGTCAGGTCGCACAAAACAAACTCGGCGAGAAAGAAGACAATTCAAAGAAAGAAAGAAAAGGCAACTCACTCTGGGTGGGTGGTTGGCGCGGGAGTACGGCTCCTTGCCGAACCGCCAGTCCTCCAGAAGCTTGCTGTCCGAGAGGTAGTTCACCATGTAGGCCACCTCCTTGTGAGGCATGTCCTTGGTGCACATCCGACTCGGGTCACGGTGCCCGCTCATTTGGCATATCATCTGGGGGGCGACCTTAGAGCGGAAGAACTCGGCACGCCATGAAGGCGGCCAGCAAGTCCGGACCGGTCAAGCCCTCCGACTGCGTCAGCACTCGGAGTCGCGCAACGGTGACGGCCCCTGCAAGTGTCAGTGACTTGGCCCGGTACAACCAGTTGGGCAGTTTCCCAGCCGGCGGGCCGACTTCGAAAGCCGGCAGGTTGACCCAATCGCCCCTCGCGAAGACGCTCTTCACGTAGAAGTACGATCACTGCCACATCTTCACCGACCTTATCAGCTTGATGGTGGGGAAGGGGTTGTCGGCCCCCGACCTCTGCACGGCGATGAACGCGCCGCACTGAGCCGGCACGCCTGCAGCCTGGGTGCCGAGCTTGGAGTAGAAGAACTCCCCCCAGAGCTCGAGGGTGGGGAGGACTCCCAAGAAGCCTTCACACAAGGCCACGTAGGCGGACAGTAGCACCACCGTGTTGGGCGTGAGGTGGTGCGGCTGGAGGCCATAGAACTCCAGAAAGGAGTGGAAGAAGCTGCTCGCCGGCAGCCCCAATCAGTGCAGGCAGTGCGAACGGAAGATAACCCGCTCGCCCTCCTCCGGCGCTGGAGAGATCTCCCCCCTCGGCGCAAGGTGTACCCACACGTAATCTTCACCGGGGAGCCGACGAGTCTTGCAGAGGAACTTGATGTGGTCGTCGTGAACTTCTGAGCCATCCCAGGTGCCGGAATGCACCGAGGGAGGCGCGGCGGCAGAAGAAGAACTCATCTTGAGCGGATCGCCGCGGTGTTCGGCAAAGCTTGGGCGCGTGGCGGTGCAAGGAAGAAGAAGAAGAAGAAGAAGAAGAGAAGGGAGTAGCGTGGAGGAGGGGGGCGCGTGCTCTGCCCCCCCCTCCTCCCCCTACTTATAGCCTCATGGGCTGCGAAGCCAAGGGGCGGACGTGGGATTTGCTGTGCCCACGACCCCACGACCCCCACGTTTCCACGACAAAAGTTACTGCGCGGAGTAACTCCACGGGAATCCCAACTGTCCGCTTGGGCCACAGCGGATCCGCTCGAGTGCCGAGGCGCGGTAATAGCGGGCCCCGCCTACGGGCCTGTCCCGTCACGCGCACAGGCTGGGAGACTGGGCCGGCCACGTGTTGCCACGTGACGGACCCGGAACGGGCGGCGGCCTGGAAGCTTAGCCAGCACGCTACTTGGATCCCGCCGCGACGTTCGAAATATTGTGCAAGTCGGAGTTGGGCGGGTCCGGCTCCTTCTAGTCGGCCGGGTAGAAGTCAAGCAAGATCCATGTCTCGGGCACCCGGAAAGAGAAACTGCTGAGGCTCCTTGGCCGATCATCCGCGGCGCCTCATCAGCTTCCGGGACTACTGTCGGAGTAATGGGCCACGGGTAGGCTAACACGAGCCCCGGAACCTTTCAAGACATCGGGGCAGGCTGCGCCCCTCAAGACCCCAGGACACAGAGCCGCCTTTCGAGAAGTCGGCGGCAAGGCAACCGACTAGCCACTTGCGGCCGAGTCCCAGGAACGCCTTCAGGATAAGCCGACTCCTGACTGACGACTTCCCGAGAAGCCGACCTTGGGGAGTCGGACCGCGACTCCAACAAACGCCATGTCCGCATCAAGAGGGATAGGACAGGGGAGTGGCTACAGTGAAGCCTGCCCTCACCCCTTTCCTGGGGCAGGCATGGTCACAGTACGCCGTACCCGTGGAGATCTCCGTGCGGCGTGGCACTGTTGCCATGCCGGCCCTGACATCAGAACCAGTGGACCGAATCCTGCGCCCACGACGGCTTGTCTGTACGACCCTGTGGCGGTGGGTCCCACCAGCCAGCGGGACCCCAGAAGACGGCAAGTGCGCCACCAGTCGGACCCGTTGGGAGCCGGCCCCCGAGAGTCGGCCAGCCCCACCCCTGGGGCCCACGCGCCATTAACCAGATGTGACGGAGAGTGGCAATAGTGATCGCCCGCCAGGCAGCGGGGCTATTGCCACGGCTCCATGACCAAGCCCGCATCATTAGAAGCACGGCTACAGTAATCAGCAGCCAGCAAGACCCGCCCGCGGCGGACGCGGCCTGTCGGCTCCGTACCAAGCCAGTGGGCGGGGCCCACCAGTCGGCGGGCCCCAGCAGTTGGCGGAGAAGACGGAGGTCGGAGGCACTGACGGTTGGGCCCGCGTCCAGCCGGATTACCATTGTACCCCTGGGGGGTAGGCCCATATAAACCCCCAGGGCACCCATGCAAAGGGAGGAATCCATTAGCACTAGACTAGATCATATAGGAAGGAGAGAGCTAGCCTTGCCTTCTCCTACCTCTAGGAAACAGCTCAAGGAGCAATCGTGTAAACACGTTGCCATAGTGATCATGCGGAGACCCCATAGAGCAGCAGTAGGGGTATTATCTCCCCGGAGAGCCCTGAAGCTGGGTAAGATTCGTCGGCGTGCATGTCTTCGCCTCATCCCATTTCCAGGCACCGGCGACGTTCTACTCGCCCCCACCATGATAAACCATCCTTTGGCATATGTCGCACCCAACCCCCGACAACAGGACTTGCAAACCTCAACACAAGTATTTCTCAATTTCACAACTACTCAACTAGCATCATCAAGCATCAAACTTTTCTTAGTATTCAACACACTCATAAGAAAGTTTTATTATTAATCTTGCATACCAAGCATATTAGGATTATAAGCAAATTACCATGCTATTAAGACTCTCAAAATAATCTAAGTGAAGCATGAGAGATCAATAGTTTCTATAAAACCAATCCACCACCGTGCTCTAAAAGATATAAGTGAAGCACTAGAGAAAAACTATAAAGCTAAAAAGATATAAGTGAAGCACATAGAGTATTCTATCAAATTCCAAATCATGTAAGGCTCTCTCAAAAGGTGTGTACATCAACGATGATTGTGGTAAAATAATAAGCAAAGACTCAAATCATAAAAGACGCTCCAAGAAAAACACATATCATGTGGTGAATAAAAATATAGCTCCAAGTAAAGTTACCGATAGAAGTAGACAAAAAAGGGGATGCCTTCCGGGGCATCCCCAAGCTTTGGCTTTTAGGTGTCCTTAGATTATCTTGTGGGTGCCATGGGCATCCCCAAGCTTAGGTTCTTGCCACTTCTTGTTCCATAGTCCATCAAATCTTTACCCAAAACTTGAAAACTTCACAACACAAAATTTAAAGTAGAAAACTCGTGAGCTCCGTTAGCGAAAAAAAAGAAAAGACCACTTCAAGGAACTGTAATTAACTAATTCTTTATTTATATGAGTGTTATACCTACTGTATTCCAACTTCTCTATGGATTATAAACTATTTTACTAGCCATAGATTCATCAAAATAAGCAAACAACACACGAAAAACAGAATCTGTCAGAAACAGAACAGTCTGTAGTAATCTGTAGCTAGCGCAAGATCTCGAACCTCAAAAATTCTAAAATAAATTGCTGGACGTGAGGAATTTATCTATTAATCATCTGCAAAAATAATTAACTAAATATAACTTTCCAAATAAAAGTGACAGCAGTTCTCGTGAGCGCTAAAGTTTCTGTTTTTTACAGCAAGTTCAACAAGACTTTCCCCAAGTATTCCCAACGGTTCTACTTGGCACAAACACTAATTAAATACAAAAAACACAACCAAAACAGAACCTAGATAATTTATTTATTTAATAACAGCAAGGAAAAATATTGGGTTGTCTCCTAACAAGCGCTTTTCTTTAAAGCCTTATAGCTAGGCATTGGTAATTTTAATGATGCTCACAAGAAAGACTAGAATTGAAGCACAAAAGGAGCAGCATAAAGCATGTAACAAACACATCTAAGTTTTGGAAATATGCCCTAGAGGCAATAATAAATTAGTTATTATTATATTTCATTGTTCATGATAATCGTTTATTATCCATGCTAGAATTGTATTGATAGGAAACTCAGATACATGTGTGGATACATAGACAACACCATGTCCCTAGTAAGCCTCTAGTTGACTAGCTCGTTGATCAATAGATGGTTATAGTTTCCTGAGCATGGACATTGGATGACATTGATAACGGGATCACATCATTAGGAGAATGATGTGATGGACAAGACCCAATCCTAAGCTTAGCTCAAAGATCGTGTAGTTCGTTTGCTGTAGCTTTTCTGAATGTCAAGTATCATTTCCTTAGAACATGAGATTGTGCAACTCCCGGATACCATAGGAGTGCCTTGGGTGTGCCAAACGTCACAACGTAACTGGGTGACTATAATGGTACATTACAGGTATCTCCGAAAGTGTCTGTTGGGTTGGCACGAATCGAGACTGGGATTTGTCACTCCGTATGACGGAGAGGTATCTCTAGGCCCACTCGGTAATGCATCATCATAATGAGCTCAATGTGACCAAGTGGTTGATCACGGGATCATGCATTACGGCACGAGTAAAGTGACTTGCCGGTAACAAGATTGAACTAGGTATTGGGATACCGACGATCGAGTCTTGGGCAAGTAACGTACCAATTGACAAAGAGAATTGTATACGGATTGATTGAATCCTCGACATCGTGGTTCATCCGATGAGATCATCGTGGAGCATGTGGGAGCCAACATGGGTATCCAGATCCCGTTGTTGGTTATTGACCGGAAAGGCATCTCGGTCATGTCTACATGTGTCCTGAACCCGTAGGGTCTACACACTTAAGGTTCGGTGACACTAGGGCTGTAGAGATATGAGCATACGGTAACCCGAAAGTTGTTTGGAGTCCCGGATGAGATCCAGGATGTCACGAGGAGTTCCAGAATGGTCCATAGGTGAAGAATTATATATAGGAAGTCAAGTTTCGGCCATCGGGAAAGTTTCGGGGGTAATCGGTATTGTACCGGGACCACCGGAAGGGTCCCGGGGGTCCACCGGGTGGGGCCACCTATCCCGGAGGGCCCCATGGGCTGAAGTGGGAGGGGAACCAGCCCCTAGTGGGCTGGTGCGCCCCCCTTGGGCCTCCCCCTGCGCCTAGGGTTGGAAACCCTAGGGGTGGGGGCACCACCCTTGCCTTGGGGGGCAAGGCACCCCCTTGGCCGCCGCCCCCCCTAGGAGATTGGATCTCCTAGGGCCGGAGCCACCCCCCCTAGGCACCCTATATATAGTGGGGGGAGGGAGGGCAGCCGCACCCAAGCCCCTGGCCTCTCCCTCTCCCTCCCGTGACACTCCTGCGTCTCCCTGCGCTTGGTGAAGCCCTGCCGAGATCACCGTTGCTTCCACAACCACGCCGTCGTGCTGCTGGATCTTCATCAACCTATCCTCCCCCCTTGCTGGATCAAGTTGGAGGAGACGTCTTCCCAACTGTACGTGTGTTGAATGCGGAGGTGTTGTCCGTTCGGCACTTGGTCATCGGTGATTTGGATCACGTCGAGTACGACTCCATTAACCCCGTTCTCTTGAACGCTTCCGCGTGCGATCTACAAGGGTGTGTAGATGCACTCCTCTCTCCCTCGTTGCTAGATGACTCCATAGATTGATCTTGGTGATACGTAGAAAATTTTAAAATTCTGCTACGTTCCCCAACAGTGGCATCATGAGCTAGGTCTATGCGTAGTTACTATGCACGAGTAGAACACAAAGCAGTTGTGGGCGTTGATATTGTCAATTTGCTTGTCGTTACTAGTCTTATCTTGATTCGGCGGCATCGTGGGATGAAGCGGCTCGGACCGACCTTACACGTACGCTTACGTGAGACTGGTTCCACCGACTGACATGCACTAGTTGCATAAGGTGGCTGGCGGGTGTCTGTCTCTCCCACTTTACTCGGATCGGATTCGATGAACAGGGTCCTTATGAATGGTAAATAGAAATTGGCAATTCATGTTGTGGTTTTGGTGTAGGTAAGAAACGTTCTTGCTAGAAACCTATAGCAGCCACCTAAAAACTTGCAACAACAATTAGAGGACGTCTAACTTGTTTTTGCAGCAAGTGTTTTGTGATGTGATATGGCCAAAGGATGTGATGAATGATATATGTGATGCATGAGATGATCATGTTCTTGTAATAGGAATCACGACTTGCATGTCGATGAGTATGACAACCGGCAGGAGCCATAGGAGTTGTCTTTATTTATTTATGACCTGCGTGTCAACATAAACAACTTTACTTTATTGCTAAAGCGTTAGCCATAGTAGTAGAAGTAATAGATGACAAGACAACTTCAAGAAGACACGATGATGGAGATCATGATGATGGAGATCATGGTGTCATGCCGGTGACAACGATGATCATGGAGCCCTGAAGATGGAGATTAAAAGGAGCAAATGATATTGGCCATATCATGTCACTATTTGATTGCATGTGATGTTTATCATGTTTTACATCTTATTTGCTGAGAACGATGGTAGCTTAAATAATATGATCCCTCATAATAATTTCAAGGAAGTGTTCCCCCTAACTGTGCACCGTTGCGAAGGTTCGTTGTTTCGAAGCACCACGTGATGGTCAGGTGTGATAGATTCTAACGTTCGAATACAACGGGTGTAAGCCAGATTTACACACGCAATACACTTAGGTTGACTTGACGAGCCTAGCATGTACAGACATGGCCTCGAAACACGAAAGACCGAAAGGTCGAGCATGAGTCGTATAGGAGATACGATCAACATGAAGATGTTCACCGATGTTGGCTAGTCCGTCTCACGTGATGATCGGACATGGCCTAGTTAACTCGGATCATGTTTAACTTAGATAACTGGAGGGATGTCTATCTGAGTGGGAGTTCATTGAGTAATTTGATTAGATGAACTCAATTATCATGAACATAGTCTAAATTGTCTTTGCAAATATGTTGTAGATAAATAGCTCACGTTGTAGCTCCCTGTTTGAATACGTTCCTAGAGAAAGATTAAGTTGAAAGATATTGTAAGCAATGATGTGGACTAGGTCCGTAGTCCGAGGAGTGTCCTCACTACTACACAGAAGGCTTACGTCTTTGATACACCGCTCGATGTGCAAACCCCTACAGCGTCGTCTATGGATGTTGTGAACACCTGGCAGACACATCCTGATGACTACTTGATAGTTTAGTGCACCATACTTTACGGCTTAGAATCGGGATTCCAATGACGTTTTGAACGCCATAGAACATATGAGATGTTCCAAGAGCTGAAATTGGGATTTCAGGCTCATGCCCGTGTTGAGAGGTGTGAGACCTCTGACAAGTTCTTTTGCCAACAAGATGGAGGAGAATAGCTCAGCTAGTGAGCATGTGCTCAGAATGTCTGGGTACTACAATCACTTAAATCAAGTAGGAGTTAAACTTCCAGATAAGATACTGTTTGATGGAGTTCTCTAGACACTATCACTAAGCTACTAAATCTTCGTGATGAATTATGACATGCAAGGGATGGAGTTGATCCCGGAGCTGTTCGCGGTGCTTAGGACCGCAAAAGGTAGAAATCAAGAAGGAGCATCAAGTGTTGATGGTTTAACAAGACCACTGGTTTCAAGAAGGGCAAGGGCTAGAAAGGAAACTTCATGGATGGAAAACTAGTTGCCGCTCCAGTGAAGGAACCCAAGGTTGAACCCAAACCCGAGACTAAGTGCTTCTATTGTAAGGGGAACGGTCACTGGTAGCGGAGTTACCCCAAATGCTTGGTAGATAAGAAGGCTGGCAACTTCAAAGTATATACGTGTTATTAATGTGTACCTCACTAGTACTCCTAGCAACACCTAGGTATTGGATACCGGTTCAGTTGCTATTATTGGTGACTTGAAGCAAAAGCTACGGACTAAACGTAGAATGGCTAAGGGCGAGGTGACGATGTGTGTTGGAAGTGTTTCCAAAGTTGATGAGATCACCATCGCACGCTCCATCTGTCTTCAGGATTAGTATTGAACCTAGATAAATGTTATCAGGTGTCTACGTTGAGCATGAATATGATTAGATCATGTACATTGCAATACGGTCATTCATTTAAGTTAGAGAATAATGGTTATTCTGTTTACATGAATGATACCTTTCATGGTCATGCACCCTATGTGAATGGTTCATTGAATCTCGGTCGTGGTAATACACATGTTCACGCCAAAAGATGTAGAGTTAATAATGATAGTACCACTTTCTCGTGGCACTGCCGCTTAGGTCATATTGGCGTAAGATGCATGAAGAAACTCCATGTCGATGGATGTTTGGAGTCACTTGATTTTGAATCACTTGACACATGCGAGCCATGCCTCATGGGCAGGATGACTAAGACCCCGTTTTCAGGTACAATGAAACGGGCAAGTGACTTGTTGGAAATCATGCATGCTGATGCGTGTGATCCAATGAGAATTGAAGCATGCGGTGGATATCGCTATTTTCTCATCTTCACTGACGATTTGGGTAGATATAGGTATATCTACCTAATGAAGCACAAGTCTGAAACGTTTGAAAAGTTGATGCGATTTTAGAGTGATGTTAAGAATCATCATAACAAAGAAGATCATGTTCCTACGATCTGATCAAAAGGGGATTTTCTGAGTTATGAGTTTGGCAATCACTTAAGACATTGTGGAATTGTTTCGCAGTTGAAGCCACCTGGAACACCACAAGGTAATGGTGTATCCGGACGTCGTAATCGAACCTTATGAGATATGGTGTGATCTATGATCTACCGCTATTATTTTGAGGTTATGCATTAGAGACAGCTGCATTCACTTTAGATAGGGCACCATATAAGTCCGTTGAGACGACGTCGTATGAACATTGGTTTGGCAAGAAACCAAAGTTGTTGTTTCTTAATGTTTGGGGCTGCGATGCTTAAGGCTTCAGCCGGAGAAGCTCGAACCCAAAGCGGACAAACACATCTTCATAGGATACCCAAAGGTGACAGTTGGGTATACCTTCTATCTCAGATCCGAGGGCAAATTGTTTGTCGCTAAGAACGGGTCCTTTCTCGAGAAGGAGTTTCTCTCGAAAGAATTGAGTGGGAGGAAGATAGAACTTGATATGGTTGTCGAACCTTTATTTCAACCAGAGAGTGATGCAACACAGAAAGATGTTTTCTGTGGAGCCTACATCTGTTGAATAGGAAGTTAATGATAGTGATCATGAAGCTTCGGATCAAGTTGCTGTCGAACCCCGTAGGTCAACAAAGATATGTACTACTCCTGAGTGGTACCGTAATCCTGTCTTGGATATCATGTTGTTAGACAACAATGAACCTACGAGCTATGGAGAAGCAATGGTGGGCCCGTATTCCGACAAATGGTTAGAAGCCATGAAATCCGAGATAGGATCCATGTATCAGAACAAAGTATGGACTGTGGTGGACTTGCCTGATGATCGGCAAGCCATTGAGATAAATGGATCTTTAAGAAGAAGACGGACGTGGGCGGTAATCTTTTCACAAGTTCAAGGAGTTGACTACGATGAGAATTTCTCACCCGTAGCGATGCTTAAGTCCGTCGGAATCATGTTAGCATTAGCTATATTTTTCGATTATGAAATCTGACAGATGGATGTCAAAACAAGTTTTCTTACCAGTTTTCGTAAGAAAAAGTTGTATGTGATACAATAAAAGGTTTTGTCGATCCTAAGGATGCTAAAAGGTATGCTGGCTCCAGCAATCCTTCTATGGACTAGAGCAAGCATCTCGGAGTCGGAATATATGCTTTGATGGACTGATCAAAGCTTTTAGGTTTATAAAATGTTTGCTAGAAACTTGTATTTACAAGAAAGTGAGTGGGAGCACTACAACATTTCTGATAAGTATATGTGGATGACATATTGTTGATTCAAAATAATGTAGAATTTCTGGAAAGCATAAATGGTAGTTTCAAGAGTGATTTTCAAAGGAAGACCTGGATAAAGCTGCTTACATATTGGGCATCAAGATCTATAGAGATAGATCAAGACACCTGATGATACTTTGAAAGAACGCACACCTTGACATGTTTTTGAAGGAGTTCAAAATAGATCAGTCAAAGAAGGGGTTCTTACCTGAGTTGTAAGGTGTGAAGTTGAGTAAGACTCAAAGATTGACCACGGCAGAAGAAAGAGGAAGGACGAAGGTCGTCCCCTATGCTCTTGTCATAGGCTCTATACGGTATGCCATGATGAGTACCGCACTAGATGTGTGCCTTGCCACATGTCTGGCAAGAGGGTACAAAGGTGATCTTGGATTGGATCACCAGATAGCGGTCAAAATTATCCTTAGAGGAATAAGGAAATGTTTCTTGGTTATGGAGGTGATAAAGAGTTCGACGTAAAGAGTTATGTCGATGCAAGCTTAACACCTATCCGGATAGCTCTGAGTAGAGATACCAGATACGTATAATGGAGCAACAATTTGGAATAGCTCCAAGTGGAACGTGGCAGCAGCATCTATGACATAAAGTTTTGCGAAATACATGGGGATCTGAATATGGCAAGACCCGTTGACTACAACCTCTCTCACAAGCATAACATGATCAAACCCAGAACTCATTGAGTATTAATCACATAGTGATGTGAACTAGATTAGTGACTCTAGTAAACTCTTTGGATGTTGGTCACATGGCAATGCGACCTGTGAGTGTTAATCACATGGCGATGTGAACTAGATTATTGACTCTAGTGCAAGTGGGAGACTGTTGGAAATATGCCCTAGAGGAAATAATAAATTAGTTATTATTATATTTCATTGTTCATGATAATCGTTTATTATCCATGCTAGAATTGTATTGATAGGAAACTCAGATACATGTGTGGATACATAGACAACACCATGTCCCTAGTAAGCATCTAGTTGACTAGCTCGTTGATCAATAGATGGTTATAGTTTCCTGACCATGGACATTGGATGTCATTGATAACGAGATCACATCATTAGGAGAATGATGTGATGGACAAGACCCAATCCTAAGCTTAGCTCAAAGATCGTGTAGTTCGTTTGCTGTAGCTTTTCTGACTGTCAAGTATCATTTCCTTATACCATGAGATTGTGCAACTCCCGGATACCGTAGGAGTGCCTTGGGTGTGCCAAACGTCACAACGTAACTGGGTGACTATAAAGGTACATTACAGTTATCTCCGAAAGTGTCTATTGGGTTGGCACGAATCGAGACTGGGATTTGTCACTCCGTATGATGGAGAGGTATCTCTGGGCCCACTCGGTAATGCATCATCATAATGAGCTCGATATGACCAAGTGATTGATCACGGGATCATGCATTACGGCATGAGTAAAGTGACTTGCCAGTAACGAGATTGAACTAGGTATTTGGATACCGATGATCGAGTCTCGGGCAAGTAACGTACCAATTGACAAAGGGAATTGTATACGGATTGATTGAATCCTCGACATCGTGGTTCATCTGATGAGATCATCGTGGAGCATGTGGGAGCCAACATCGGTATCCAGATCCCGCTGTTGGTTATTGACCGGAAAGGCATCTCGGTCATGTCTGCATGTCTCTGTCGGATTTCAGGTTCCGGCAGACCCTTGAGGTTCGAACACTGGGGTGCGCACGGAGATTTCGCCTCCTACCTACCTGTGCCCCTCCGCCTTGCTAGGATATAAACTAAGGAAAGAACGACACAAGAGACGCAGGGTTTATACTGGTTCGGGCCACCATTGTGGTGTAATACCCTACTCCAGTGTGTTGTGTGGTGGATTGCCTCTTGGGCTGATGATGATGAACAATACAAGGAAGAACAGCCTCGCGACGGTCTGTTCTTGGCTGGGGCGATGAACTGCTGGGAGGAGCTCAGTCACCCTTCTCTCTCTCTCTCTCTCTCTCTCTCTTTCTTTGTCCTTCCAAACCTTTCGCCCCTTCGATGTGGGTGGCTGGTCCTATTTATAGAGGCCCTGGTCCTCTTCGCAAATATCGAGCGGGAAGGGAGCCAACAATGGCGGGCTAATTTGAAGGGGGGAAACTAGTACAAGCTACCCTGACAAAAGTAGTCTTCGCCTGCGCAAAGCTCTGGTGATGACGCCGTATTGGGCTCCACGGTGACCTCCTTCTCGTAGTCCTCCCGGTCATGGTCTCGTTGCACCGAAATGGCAACCTTTGCCTGATGGCTCGGTACTCCGCGGCTGCGCTCCCCCCCTTTGCACCGAAAGAGGGAAGGAGGACACTGCGCGGGCTGGCACCCGTCTGGCGCCCTTGGTCGTCATGGCTTGCGTCACGGGCACCTCGTGAGGTACCCCGCCTTGATCTCTCCGCTCCTCGTGAGCCAGCCTGACGAGGCCGTGTCTGAGGAAGCTCCGCGTCGTCCGCCCCACGAGGCTTGGCCCCTCGCGAGGGACTTGGGTTTGTGTTGGTGAAGATGGGCCGCGCTGGGCCCCCTTTTGGGCCACGTTGCAGGCCGCAGGCAGGCAAGTTTGGGGACCCCCATTCCCAGAACGCCAACAGTAGCCCGAACCCGTAGGGTCTACACACTTAAGGTTCGGTGACGCTAGGGTTGTAGAGATATTAGCATACGGTAACCCGAAAGTTGTTCGGAGTCCCGGATGAGATCCCGGTCGTCACGAGGAGTTATGGAATGGTCCAGAGGTGAAGATTTATATATAGGAAGTCATGTTTCGGCCATCGGGAAAGTTTCGGGGGTAATCGGTATTGTACCGGGACCACCGGAAGGGTCCCGGGGGTCCACCGGGTGGGGCCACCTATCCCGGAGGGCCCCATGGGCTGAAGTGGGAGGGGAACCAGCCCCTAGAGGGCTGGTGCGCCCCCCTTGGGCCTCCCCTTGCGCCTAGGGTTGGAAACCCTAGGGGTGGGGGGCGCCACCCTTGCCTTGGGGGGCAAGGCACCCCCTTAGCCGCCGCCCCCCTAGGAGATTGGATCTCCTAGGGCCGCCCCCACCCCTAGGCATCCTATATATAGTGGGGGAGGGAGAGCAGCCGCACCCAAGCCCCTGGCCTCTCCCTCTCCCTCCCGTGACACTCCTCCGTCTCCCTGTGCTTGGCGAAGCCCTGCCGAGATCACCGTTGCTTCAACCACCACGCCGTCGTGCTGGTGGATCTTCATCAACCTCTCCTTCCCCCTTGCTGGATCAAGTTGGAGGAGACGTCTTCCCAACCGTACGTGTGCTGAACGCGAAGGTGCCGTCCGTTCGGCACTTGGTCATCGGTGATTTGGATCACGTCGAGTACGACTCCATCAACCCCATTCTCTTGAACGCTTCCGCGCGCGATCTACAAGGGTATGTAGATGCACTCCTCTCTCGCTCGTTGCTAGATGACTCCATAGATTGATCTTGGTGATACGTAGAAAATTTTAAAATTCTGCTATGTTCCCCAACACTAAGTCTAACATACTTCCTACGCATATAGGCATCTTAAAGGCAAACGAATTATCATAGCAAGCAAAAGATAGCATATGCAAGGAAGCGCAAAGAAACAATAGCAATCTCAACATAACGAGAGGTAATTTAGTAACATGAAAATTTTTAAAACCATATTGTCCTCTCGCATATTAATTACATGTAGGATCATAAGCAAATTCAACAATATAGGTATCACAAAACATATTCTTAACAGGATCCACATGTATGCAAACTTGAAACTATTCCAAAATAGTGGGATTAACATTATAATCAATCTCATATTCATCATGGGGTTTAAATAAATTTTCAAGATCAAAACAAGAATCGCCCCAATCATGATCATTGCAATAAGTAGAGGACCTAGTAAAACTAGCATCCCCAAGCTTAGGGTTTTGCATATTATTAGCACAAGTGACATTCATAGATTTTATACTATCATCATTGCAATTACGCTTTCTATTCAAAGATCTATCGTGAATCGCTTCATAAAGTAATTCATCACCCTTTTCAGATTCACAAATTTCAAGCAAAACCTCATAAAGATAATCTAGTGCACAAAACTCACTAGCAATTGGTTCATCATAATTGGATCTCTTAAAAAGATTAGCAAGTGGATGAGGATCCATAGATCTTAGGTTCTCTGTTTAGTAAAAAATAAACAACTATTCCAACCATACGAGCAAACAAGAAACGGGCAAAAGAGGCAAATAGAGAAAGAGAGAGAGGATAGAGAGAGAGGGCGAATAAAACGGCAAGGGTGAATTGGGGGGAGTGGAAAACGAGAGGCAAATGGCAAATAATGTAATGCGGGAGATAGGGATTGTGATGGGTACTTGGTATGTTGACTTTTGCGTAGACTCCGTGGCAACGGCGCCAGAAATTCTTCTTGCTATCTCTTGAGCACTGCGTTGGATTTCCCCGAAGAGGAAGGGATGATGCAGCAAAGTAGCGTAAGTATTTCCCTAAGTTTTTGAGAACCAAGGTATCAATCAAGTAGGAGGCTACGCTCGAGTCCCTCGTACCTACACAAAAGCAATAGCTCAACGCAACCAACGTGCTTAGGGGTTGTCAATCCCTTCACTGTCACTTACGAAAGTGAGATCTGATAGAGATGATAAATAATATTTTTGGTATAAAGATGCAAAGTAAATAAAGTAAAAGCAAAGTAAAAGAAAAGCAATAATAAAGTGATGGAGATTGATAAAATGAAAAAGAGACCCGGGGGCCATAGGTTTCACTAGTGGCTTCTCTCAAGAGCATAAGTATTCTACGGTGGGTGAACAAATTACTGTTGAGCAATTGACAGAATTGAGCATAGTTATGAGAATATCTAGGTATGATCATGTATATAGGCATCACGTCCGAAGCAAGTAGACCGAGACGATTCTGCATCTACTACTATTACTCCACTCATCGACCGCTATCCAGCATGCATCTAGAGTATTAAGTAAAAAACAGAGTAGCACCTTAAGCAAGATGACATGATGTAGAGGGATAATTTCATGCCATATGATAAAAAAAAACCATCTTGTTATCCTCGATGGCAACGATACAATACGTGCCATGCTGCCCCTTCTGTCACTGGGAAAGGATACTGCAAGATCGAACCCAAAGCTAAGCACTTCTCCCATGGCAAGAACAACCAATCTAGTAGGCCAAACCAAACTGATAATTCGAAGAGACTTGCAAATATAACCAATCATACATAAAAGAATTCAGGGAAGATTCAAATAATATTCATAGATAGACTTGATCATAAACCCACAATTCATCGCCTAACAAACACACCGCAAAAAGAAGATTACATCGAATAGATCTCTATAAGAGACGGGGAGAACAATGTATTGAGATCCAAAAAGAGAGAAGAAGCCATCTAGCTACTAGCTATGGACCCGTAGATCTGAAATAAACTACTCACACTTCATCGAAGGGGCTTGGATGATGATGTACAAGCCCTCCGTGATCGATGCCTCCTTCGGTGGAGCTCCGGAATAGGCCCCAAGATGGGATCTCGTGGATACAGAAAGTTGCGGCGGTGGAATTAGGTTTTTGGCTCCATCCCCGATCATTTGGGGGTACGTGGATATATATAGGAGGAAGAAGTACGTCGGTGGACCTTCGAGGGGCCCATGAGGCAAGGGGGCGCGCCCTACCCTCGTGACCACCTCATGGATTTCTTAACAAAGGGTCCAAGCCTCCTGGATCTTATCTGGTTAGTAAATCATGTTTCCGAAGGTTTCATTCCATTTGGACTCCGTTTGATATTCCTTTTCTTCGAAACCCTAAAACAGGCAAAAAAACAGCAATTCTAGGCTGGGCATCCGGTTAATACGTTTGTCCAAAAAATAATATAAAAGTGGAAAATAAAGCCCAATAATGTCTAAAACAGTAGATAATATAGCATGGAGCAATCAAAAATTATAGATACGTTGGAGATGTATGAATCATCTCCCTCCTCCCAATCAAATATGGGGCACGGATGAGGGAGTCCTGGGCTAAGGGGTCCTTGGGCATCCGGCCTGTTGGCCATGGGCCGGACTGCCAGTGTACAAAAAGAGGGGTACATTTTTCTGTACCCCTATAACTGTGCACGGGCAGTCTGAGCCACGGGCACCACCACACCAAGCAAGGCAAGGGAGGTGAGCCAGGGAAAGACCGAATCTCAAGGGAACTAGGACGACGCCAAGGCCAAGACCATGAAGAGCAAAAGGGACGAAGCGGACTCCCCGGCAAGACCCTTGTCGGCAGACAGCTTTGGCAACCCCGGCAAGACCCTTGCCGCGGTGACTCGCCCCACGCCTATGGAGCAATCCACTGCCCCCAAGGGGCAAGGATTCAGGAGACATCCCCGTGGTGGCATGCAGATCTTTGTGAAGACATTCAAGATCAGATACGCACTAAGAAGACGACGACCTTCGGCGAGATTCGTACCAGTCACGGAAGACCACGAGACCCCCGGCAAGCGCCTTGCCGGGGATGACAGTAGGCGCCGCGACAAGACCCATGCCGGGGGCCTGGCAAGGCCCTTGCCGAGGACATCCGCAGGGCCACCATCAGGCCGACGCCAACTAAACCTCCACCACCGTACGCATGCGGCTGCCGACCCAACCAGCTAGGCAGGCACCTACGTGGCGGCATGCAGATCGTCGTAAAGACCCTCCACTGCGCCACCTCAGCTGCCTGCCTACCTACATGGCATCACAAGCATCGCTGGCCAGGGCGCGTGTCGACACAAGAAGGAGCGGCGACGGACGAGACAGGTTTCTCCCCCGTCCCCGATAAAGCAAGGACACCTAAGCAAGACACATTAAATGCGCCTTGTCATGTAATGCCAGGGATAACCTCGCATCACTATAACCTTTCCACCTCCTGCGTGCCATTGTGGCAACCCCTTTTTCTATAAAAGGAGGCCCGAGGCGACCAGGAGGAGGATTCGGCTTTTTGGAGCTCCTAATGCCCAGAGCTAGCTCAAGAACAGGAATATACATCCACCAAAGCAGGAGTAGGGTTTTACACATCCTCGCGGCCCGAACCTGGATAAACAAACTGTGTACTATCTGTTTGATCCGCTCTTCTCACGACCCTGCGCCCCGCTAACCATAGTAGGGATTCTTGTGATCCCATAGGTGTCGTTCCCACTGACATCTCTAGCGCGCCAGGTAGGGGGCGCAGTTGTGAGAATCGGCTTTAGCAGTTAGTTCGACGCTTCTTCATCATCATGGCACCCAAGAAGAAGACGACGGTGGCGTTTGTCCAGTCGGAAGCCGGACAGCCCGTCCCGAAGCGGGCGAGCAGCGGACCGGTTGCAGAAAGGACCCGGGGCGCTGCTCGCGAACACCAACACCATCCCAGCTCGGAATTTGGGAGGCCGCGATGTTCGTGCGCCTGGTAACGGGCCACACATCGCCGAATCCAAAGGCGGAGCCAGGCCCTCCACGGGTGGAGCGGGGCCTTCCAAGGTCATCGCTGCCCCACCCAAAGGCGACGCAAGGGCCTCCAAGACTCCCACGCCGGCGCCAACAGCGCGCTCCTCCCAGGCAGCACGCGACGAACGGCGTCATCACGCCGAAGATCCCGGGCGTCGCCGCGTGAAGAGCCCCGAGTGCCACTCGCGGGACGTAGAAGACCTGCCCGCTCACCAAAGCACTGGTGACAACGCCATGCGACCGCGGGGTCGTGATAGAGCTCCTTTTGACATGGTCAGCAGAGGCCCTAGCGCGCGTAGTTGCTCCTCGACTTTCCTCCCACTATGGGGAAACTCGACGAATGGAGAGCCACTATCCGAAGCCTTGTTGCGGTGGCCAACAGAGACGAACCTAGTCCGGTGGGGCCCCCGGGTAGACGCTCCGATGGAGTCCCATGCACCAGTGGCGGAAAGGCCGGCGGCGCCGCAACCGTGGTGCATTCACCTCTTCCCCATCCGATACCGCGGACGCCGTCTCGTCGCGATGTCACAGGCGACGACATTTTCATAGCGTCGTCTGACCCACGGACCCACTGTGACAAGCGCCAAGTTCTTCGTGAACGATCCCATGAAGATGCTCGAACCACTATCGAGTGCCGGCGCGGAGCGCGCCACCAGTCAGACAGGCGAGCAGGGCCTGCTGCGAACCACCCAGCCCCGGGGAGCCCCGGAGGCCTACCTTACGAGGTAGGCTGTCCGGCTTTTACCCGTGAGCTGCGGCAGTTCCTGTGGCCCACTCGCCGCACCTTCAAACCTGACGTTGGCGAGAAGTACAAGGCAAGACCCACCCGTCTGAGTTCCTCAGCATCTACACCATCGCGATGCAAGCTGCCGGAGACCGCGACGATAAGATGCTTGCGAATTACTTTCCATTGGCTCTTAAACCCAACGCCATGTCATGGTTGATGCACTTGCCGGTAGACGACTCTATTTCCTCCTGGTCGGATTTGTGCCATGAGTTTGTTGGCGCCTTTACTGGAGGCCACCAAGCCCATGGCCAAGAAAGCGACCTGCACGTCATTCCCCAGAAGGGAGGCGAGAGTCTGCGCAAGTATATACAGAGGTTCAGCTGGGTACAGTACAATATCCCTGATGTTCACCCTGCCGCCATCATCAGCGCGTTCCATCAAAACATGCGTAACCGAAAGATGCGTGAAGAGCTGGCAATGAACAAGGTGAAAGACGTGGCAGAACTCTATGTTCTTGCTGACAGATGTGCCCGGGCTGAAGAGGGAAGGAAGTACCCCGGCGAAGATGCCGGCGTGGAAACCGACTCCTCAGATGACGATACTGCCGCCCCGGCAAAGAAAAGCCGGTGCAGCAACAGGAAGCGCGAAGGTAAAGCCGTGCTTGCCGTCGAGGGATCTGACGACGCCGGCTCCGCCAAGAAAACAAAGGCAGATGACCCCGGAAAGGAAATTGTCGGATGTGTCGCCTGCCCGGCCTTGGCGGCTGCCGAGAAGCCAGGAAACTCCGACACGCAATACTGCAAGATCCATCGCACCAAAGGCCATGATCTCCAGAACTGCCGATAGGTTGAGCTCCTTGCTGAGAAGCAGAGGGCTGAATATGAGAGGCGTGACAAGAAGAAAGTCCAGGACGGTGCTAAAGGGTCCGGCAAGAAGCGTGACGGCCAGGCGGGCCGTCGCGGCAAAGATAAACAGCAGGAGAGGCCCGCCCGGGGCCGTGACAAAAAGCCAGAAGACGATGATCACGAAGAGGACGATGAGTCTGGTGACCATGAATTTCAGAAAGCTACAGAGGCCATGTGCGTCGATGTCGGTGCCTCGCTGCATACCTCTCATCGCCAGCTTAAATAGTGGGCGCGTGAGATTATAGTGGCAGAGCCATCATTTGATGCCCAAAAGCCGCTGAAGTGGTCCGGCGCACCTATCATTTTTGACACTGAGGATCACCCTGATTGCACTACTACAGTCGGGTTTCACCAACAATACGCAACCTCAAGGTGACAAAGATGCTAGTCGATGGCGGGGCCGGTCCGAACTTAATCGCGCCTGCCGTGATCGAGAAACTGCAGATTCCAGATGAAGACCTCGAAGAGACAGGCACGTTTCAGGGGGTCAACCCGGGAAGAAGTGAACCAAAGGGAAAGGTCACGTTGCCCGTGACTTTTGGGAGTGATCTGAACTACATGACAGAAAGGATTGTGTTCGACGTTGCCAAGATCCCCTTCCCTTACAACGGGATCCTTGGCCGCCCAGTGCTGGCCAAGTTCATGGCGGCATCACATTACGCCTACAACACCCTGAAGATGCTGGGGCCTGTGACGATCATCACCGTCCCATCAGACAAGAAGGATGCGCTAATTTGCGCTAACCAACTATGCAACAAGCAGTTGCAGCAGCCGCCACTGCTAAGGCGCTTGCTCCTTCCACTGGAGCCCCGGGAAGGAAAAAGAAGAAGACCGGTGAGACCTCAGGCACCCACTCCGGCAAGCGCACCTCTTCGGAGTGTAGCGCTCCCATCGAGGACGTGCCAGAGAGCTCCACCGACAGAAACAAGAAGTCCAGCGCCACACCGCCGAGAACCAAGAAGGTTTCTGTCAAGCAGGACGGCATGGGAGGGGCTTTTACCATAAGCTCCGCCCTTGACGACAAATAGGAAGACGCGCTCGTCACCTTCCTGCAGGCGAATGTCGATGTGTTTGCATGGCAAGCATCCGACATCCCCGGCGTTCACAGGGAGGTGATTGAGCACCACCTTGCTGTCTGTCCTCATGCGCGGCCCGTCAAGCAGAAGGTCAGAAAGCAAGCCTTGGAATGACAAGAGTTCATCACAGAGGAGATCCGGAAACTGGAAGCAGTGGGTTTGGTAAGCGGAGTGCTCCATCCAACGTGGTTGGCCAATCCAGTGGTAGTGCGCAAGGAAAATGGGAAGTGGAGGCTGTGTATTGATTACACAGATATCAATAAGGCTTGTCCCAAAGACCCCTTCCCGTTGCCGCGCATCGACCAGATTGTTGACTCCACGGCTGGGTGTGATCTATCGTCATGCCTCGATGCCTACTCCGGCTACCACCAGATCTTCATGATAAGAGAAGATGAAGAGAAAACGGCATTCATCACCCCATGTGGTACGTATTGTTTCATACGGATGCCTTTCGGGTTGAAGAGTGCAGGTTCAACGTTTGCAAGGGCGGTCCAGATTGGTTTTGAACCCCAGCTCCATAGAAATATGGAAGCTTATATGGATGATATAGTGGTCAAAACCAAGAACAGGGCAACCCTCATATCGGATTTACAAGAAACATTTGCAAACCTACGCAAGATCAATCTCAAGCTGAACCCTGAGAAGTGCGTCTTCGATGTCCCGTCCGGCAAGCATCTCGGGTATTTTGTGTCGCAGCGTGGGATAGAGGACAATCCGGACAAGATCAAAGCTATAGAGCAGATTGAAGCAGCCAAGCGAGTCAAGGATGTGCGTCGGCTTGCTGGTTGCGTTGCCGCCATGAGCAGGTTCATTTCCAAGTCCGCCAAGCGCACCCTTCCCTTTTTCAAGATTTTGAAAAAGGCGGGCCCGATGGAGTGGACACCAGAAGCCGAAGCAGCATTGCAAGAGTTGAAGAGGTACCTCTTCTCCACGCCAATACTAGTTGCGCCTAGGCCACGGGAACCATTGCTTCTATACTTGGCGGTAATGAACCAGGTGGTCAGCGCCGCACTAGTGGCGCAGAGAGAAATTGATGACGAGGTAATGGTAGCGACAGAGCCCGATGCCACCGATGCAGAGACAACACAACCAGTTGGAGTGCCGCCGAAGAAGAAAATGATGCAGCACCCGGTCTACTTTGTTAGTTCCCTCCTGCAGGGGGCTAGATCAAGGTACTCCGGTGTGCAGAAACTGCTCTTCGGCCTTCTTATGGCCTCGAGGAAGCTGCGTCACTACTTCCAGGCGCACGAAATCACTGTCATCACTCCCCTCCGTCTGCAACAGATATTGCACAATCCGGACGCAACGGGAAGAATCGTAGAGTGGGCACTGGAACTGTCCATCTTTGGCCTCAAGTTTGAGAGTACCTCGACGATTCAAAGCCAAGTCCTCGCGGAGTTCGTTGCAGAATGGACCACGACGCCTGACGAAGAATCCCAACAGACTGCTCTCCTCGGCAAGGAGGCAAGTTGCGACTGGATCATGTAATTTGATGGAGCTTTCTCCTTACAGGGCGCCGGGGTTGGCGTACTGCTTGTCGCGCCCACCGGAGAGCACCTCAAGTACGTGATCCAGATGCACTTCCCTAGGAAGGTGTCAACAAACAATACGGCTGAGTACGAAGGGATGCTTGCTGGTCTTAGGATCGTGGCGGACCTCGGAATCAGGAAACTCGTCGTCAGGGGCGACTCGCAACTTGTCGTCAAGCAAGTCAACAAGGTTACCAGAGCCCGTTGATGAAGGCCTACGTCGATGAAGTGAGAAAGCTGGAAGAGCGTTTCGATGGTATACAGGCAGAACACGTTCCCCAAGCGGAGAATGACATCGCCGATTACCTGTCAAAACGCGCTGCCCTCAAGCTACCTGTGGAACCAGGTACCTTTGTGCTTCGGCTAACTCAGCCATCCATTGATCCATCAACAGAGCAGAACAAGAGGAGACACTGAGCCCGCCACAGGACGGCTAGCTCCGACGGAGCATCAAGCTCATGCCGTGGAGACAGCCGCTCCTATAACGGAGGAAATGCCTTTAGTCCTCGTCGTCGAGCCCCAGGCTCCAGCGTGGGCACAGCATACCGTCCGATTCCTCCAAACAGCGGAACTTCCTGAGGAGCAGGAAGAAGCGGAAAAAGTAGCCCGTCGCTCTACTATGTACTAGTTCGTCGATGACGTCCTGTACAGAAAGAGGCCGAACGGTGTGAAATTGAAGTGTATCCCTCGAGAGGAAGGACTGGGGCTGTTGGCGGAGATACATGGAGGCGTATGTGGATCCCACATAGGGTCGAGGGCCCTTGCCGGCAAAGCGTTTCGGCAAGGCTTCTTCTGGCCCACCGCCCTCCAGGATGCGATGACACTAGTCGCCAGGTGTGAACCGTGTCAGTTCCATTCAAAGAAGCTTCATCAGCCATCTCAAGCCCTTCAAACAATTGCTCTCTCCTGGCCTTTCTCGGTCTGGGGGCTCGACATACTGGGCCCTTTCCCCCACACTGTCGGGGGCTTTGAGTACTTGTACGTTGCAATCGACAAGTTCACAAAGTGGCCAGAAGTGGAAGCAATGAGGAAGGTCACAGCACAGTCATTCGTCAAGTTCTTCAAAGGACTGGTGTGCCGTTCTGGTGTACCCAATAGGGTCATCACCGACAATGGCACGCAGTTCACAATCCACACCTTCATCCAATATATTCAAGACCTCGGCAGCAAGGTCTGTTTCACTTCCGTTGCTCACCCACGAAGCAATGATCAAGCTGGGAGGATAAAGACCTTTGACAGACTGCACAAGAGTGGAAGGCGCTGAATTAATGAATTGCCGGCGGTTCTTTGGTCAATCAGAACAACAACAAATCGAGCCACCAGCCAGACACCCTTTGCCCTGGTATACGGGGCAGAAGCAGTTCTCCCCACGGAACTCATATACGGGTCACCTCGAGTACTCGCTTATGACGAGCTTGAGCAAGAGCAATTGCGGCAAGATGACGCAACGCTCCTTGAGGAAGATCGTCTTCGGGCGGCTGTGAGAGCAGCGCGCTACTAGCAAGCCTTGCACCGCTACCATAGCCGCAAGGTTCATGCCCGAAGCTTTGAGGAAGGTGACCTTGTTCTTCGGCGCGTTCAATCGGCCAAGAATTCCAACAAGTTGACGCCAAAGTGGGAAGGCCCTTATTGGGTAATACGAGTCACCAGGCCCGGCTCAGTCCGGCTGGAGACCGAAGATGCCATTCCGGTGAGTAACTCCTGGAACATTGAGCATCTTCGCAAGTTTTACCCGTGAGGCGCGGCTTGCTGGGCCCCCCGGCAAGCCACCTTTTGTACGAGCCTTGCCGATGAAGCATGTAACCCTTTGTACAAAGCCAGGCGCAGACCGTGAGCATAAATAAATGAAGCGCTCGCGCCCTAAGTTATAGCATGCATGCTAGGTCGAGTCTCGTCCTTGGTTAGGGTTGATAGTGCTTAGCGGCGACTAACCCCTAGCTTAGAGGTCGAGTGTGCGTCTCTTTGTCTTTCTTTTGTCTTCTTTGGTTCACAGGACACACAGATATCCTTGCCAAACCACTTGGGGAGAAAAAGAGGAACAGACCAGCATCTAGGCCCCGGCAAGCCAGTATTGCCGGGGGCTGTAAGAGCAAAGATTCACCCACGGCAAACCAGGGTTGCCGGGGGCTGCAGCTTCAGATAAGTTCTTCATCCCTTATCATGCATTCCATTATGGACTGAGGTATGTGAAACCTCGTTTTTCCTTAAGCTACCGTGCTCCCCTAACTCTAGGCCCTAGGGCTCGTTCCTGGGACCAAGTTTGGTCGTAGTCGCGGCAGCGAAAGGATGAAACAAGGAGCCTGAACCCGCCTCATCGCTGCCTCCGCCAAAGGCATGAGAAAGGTCGAGCGAAGTGGGGAGACGGCAAGGCCTATTGCCGGGCGAGAAAATGTTTATCTTAGAGATTTCAAGGATTTACTCCTTATCATGGGTTCCACCCGCAAAAAAATGACCCGACAAGCATCTCTTTTTCATTAAAAACATTCCACTCAGGTACAGTCCGTAGGGAATGAAAAACATGAATGAAGGGATTACAAGTTTTAAATTCAACAAAGGCCCGAAGGCTTACAAACTAAAAAGAGATAAGGTGCCCATAATCCCTTTCTTGTCCCTCTCCTCAGGAGGCAGGTCAAGGAGGCGAGAAGGGCAAAAGGAGCACCTAGGCAAGCTACGGGTGGCAGAAGACGCAGAGAGAACATCTTGGTGGCCGTCCAAAGGCTGGATGGTGATGGCGGCGCCGGAAGCAGAGCTCGAAGACGAGGCGGCAGGATGTCAGCACACGTCGAAGCCATCGGTGTCCGCGTACTCCCACTTGACGGCCTTGCCGCCCGCCCTCTTCCTCTTCCGCAGCCTCCCAACGCCAGCCACCCAAGGAGACGACCCCGAGAAGTTCAAGGAGCCGGCGACAGGGATGATGGGGTCGCCGGTGCCGCACGGAGCGGCACCCGACACCTAGTCGGACCCGT
The DNA here is from genome assembly GCF_056163025.1 of Triticum urartu. Lineage (NCBI taxonomy): Eukaryota > Viridiplantae > Streptophyta > Magnoliopsida > Poales > Poaceae > Triticum > Triticum urartu. The sequence goes on from NC_141877.1 coordinate 499,849,733, forward strand.
CATCCTGCCGCCTACCGCCCTCGTCGTCGCTGCCGCTGTCCTCCTCGTCACTCCCACCCGAGGAGGAGTCTTCGCTATCAGAAGATCTCTCCACGCAGCACCTTGTACGAGTCCCAAAGTACCCGAAGACCTTGAAAGAGAGAAGGCCACCCTCCATCAGCTTAAAATGGAGAGTGAGCCCCTCCGTCAAGCTGTGGATATGAGCAAACGTCTTCCATCCCAGATGAAGATACATCACGTGAGGAGCGGGGAAGTCGACGCGGACCCGCGTGCCACTGATCCCGTAGCCCCTCATGTGCAGCCGCAATGACTCCGGCGGATCCAGCTCCATCTCCCACGCAAATGGAGTCGGGAGACGAAGGCGACGGCGCGGCGGCCGGCGCAGCCTGACAAAGAACTCACAAGGGTCATCCCCAACATGGCCCTCCATTGGAGAAGGAGCTGCTGGCAGAGGCGAGGCCGGCACGCCACCCCGTCCACCTCTTCCCCAAGCGCCCCGGCCTCGCCCACGGCCTCGCCCCCTCCCCCTTCCCCTCGTGGTCGGCCCTGCCACCGTAGGCACAGGAGAAGGAGGGACGCGTTGTTGAGCGGCGACCCTCGCCGCCACCGTTGAAGGACCGGGATTTCTTCTCTCCATGACGAATGGAAGAGAGGAGCAGAAGATGAAGGAGGAAGGAGATGGAAGAATGCGGGACGCCATCCCCCCCTCCCGCTCTTTATAAAGGAATGGGGTCGGGGCTCGGCCGCCCCACTCGGCCAATCAAAACACGAAAGGCGCAGGGAGCCAGGACCGACCCGCTGCCCCAACCAGCGACGACCCGGTTTCCCGCCTCCGCCGTTTGCCACCCCAAGCGCATAGGAGGCACGTGGCGGACATGCAGAACCGAGGGGACGGGTGAGGCGACCTCTCCCCACCTCGTGATCGTGGGGAGTGGACGCCTTGAGGAACGCGCCTCGGCCCCATTCAGTAAATGGGCCGCGCCTCCATGCCTCCCTCCGTTTATGGGGAAGACGCGAAACGCCCCTTTACTACGACGTGACGCATGCGTGTAGAGACCACCCCCACGCTTGCCGCCCACGTCACACGCACCTCCCCATGCCGCACCGCGCGCGGGCATCGTGGGAAGCGCAGCGCGCGAAAAATCTTACCGCGGTAAAAACCGCCCCGCCTGCCCGCGCACCATTTTTGGGCCTAGCCCACCAACGTGTTGCGCTTATGTGTGGCCCAGGCCCGGGGGCTCCTGTCAGTGTACAAAAAGAGGGGTACACTTTTTTGTACCCCTATAACTGTGCACGGGCAGTCTGAGCCATGGGCGCCACCACACCAAGCAAGGCAAGGGAGGTGAGCCATGGAAAGACCGAAGCTCAAGGGAACTAGGACGACGCCAAGGCCAAGACCACGAAGAGCAAAAGGGACGAAGCGGACTCCCCTAGCAAGACCCTTGCCGGGAGACAGCTTTGGCAACCCTGGCAAGACCCTTGTCGCGGTGACTCGCCCCACGCCTACGGAGCAAATTACCCTTGAGTCCACTGCCCCCAAGGGACAATGATTCGGGAGACATCCCCGTGGTGGCATGCAGATCTTTGTGAAGACATTCAAGATCATATACGCACTAAGAAGACGACGACCTTTGGCGAGATACCAGCCAGGGAAGACCAGGAGACCCCCGGCAAGCGCCCTGCCGGGGATGACAGCAGGCGCCTTGGCAAGACCCTTGCCGGGGCCCTGGCAAGGCCCTTGCCGAGGACATCCGCAAGGCCACCATCAGGCCCATGCCGACTAAACCTCCACCACCGTACACATGCGGCCGCCGACCCAACCAGCTGGGCAGGCACCTACGTGGCGGCATGCAGATCTTCGTGAAGACCCTCCACTACGCCACCTCAGCTGCCTGCCTACCTACATGGCATCACAGGCATCGCTGGCCAGGGCCCGTGTCGACACAAGAAGGAGCGGCGACGAACGAGACATGTTTCTCCCCCGTCCCCGATAAAGCAAGGACACCTAAGCAAGACACATTAAATGCGCCTTGTCATGTAATGCGAGGGATAACCTCGCATCACTGTACGCTTTCCACCTCCTGCGTGCCACTGTGGCAACCCCTTTTTCTATAAAAGGAGGCCCGAGGCGACCAGGAGGAGGATTTGGCTTTTTGGAGCTCCTAATGCCCCAGAGCTAGCTCAAGAACAGGAATATACATCCACCAAAGTAGGAGTAGGGTTTTACGCATCCTCACGGCCCGAACCTGGATAAACAAACTGTGTACTATCTGTTTGATCCGCTCTTCTCACAACCCCGCGCCCTGCTAACCGTAGTAGGGATTCTTGTGATCCCATGGGTGTCGTTCCCACCGACACAGACTGATGGGGTAAGAAGATACGAAGACCTAAGACTACACCCGTGTCCGTGGCGTGGAAGGCAAGCTTGGCGATTGGATATGTAGATTCCCTTCTTTGTAACCGACCTCGTGTAATCCTAGATCCTCCCGGTGTCTATATAAACTGGAGGACTTAGTCCGGATAGGAGACTCATTATCATAGCCATACAAGCTAGACCTCTAGGGTTTAGCCACTACGATCTCGAGGTAGATCAACTGTTGTAATACTCCTATCCATCAATATCAATTAAGCAGGACGTAGGGTATTATCTCCATAGAGAGGGCCTGAACTTGGGTAAACATCGTGTCCCTTGTCTCCTATTACTATCGACCTTAGACGCACAGTTCGGGACTCCCTACCGGAGATCCACCGGTTTTGACACCGACATTGGTGCTTTCATTGAGAGTTCCTCTGTGCTGTCGCTTAAAGGTTTGATGGGCCCTTCAATCGTCAATAATGACGTTGTCCAAGAAGAAACTTTCCTCCCTGGACAGATCTTCGTGTTTGGCGGCTTCGCACTGCGGGCAAACTCGTTTGGCCATCTGGAGCATATCGAAAGCTATGCCCCTGGCCATCAGGTCAGATTCGGGAGCTTGAACAATGTTGCAGACATCCGTGGAGACTTGATCTTCGCCGAATTCGAGACCACAGTAGCCACTCCCGGTCACCTAGATGATCATGACCTAAATCTGTCATCTGGCTGCATCCAGGAGATTGCTCCTGTAACTTCTCTGGCCCTAGATCCGGAGCAAGTCGCGCCATCCAAGGACGGGAGGATCGACCCCACTATGGAGGCCACAGATTCCACGGCGTTGGAGCCGCACATAGACTTAACCTCTCACGCTGTTTCTTTCAGCGGAACTTCGGACTCGTCTCCGGCCGTAAGTTCCGAACCATGTGGGCCCGCGGACGCCGATCCTAATCGTTTATCGATCTTCGAATTCAGCATCGCAGACATCTTCCAGCACTCGCCCTTGGGCGATGTGCTAAATTCCTTAAAGAACCTGTCCTTGGTGAAGGACTCACATCCAAACTATATCCGGCTTGAACCAGGGGCTGGCGGCGGAGAATTTTGCTTCCCGCCCACCACCCACTTCATAGCCACGGTCCAGGATTCAACCGATACACTTGATTACGATTCCGAGAATATTGACGGTGTGGACGACGATGCCGAAGACAGCGAAGACCCCTTTGCTACAGCTAATGACCAAGACGAATGGGATGATGGGAAGGTTAGCCCCGGTAAACAGGCCACGTATGAAAATTCGGAGGACGACAATTACCTTCCGCTCTCTGAGGATGAGTGAGGGAGTCCTGGATTAGGGGTTCCTCGAACAACCATACTATATACTTTGGTCGGACTGTTGGACTATGAAGATACAAGATTGAAGGCTTCGTCCCATGTTCGAGTGGGACTCTCCTTTGCGTGGAAGGCAGGCTTGGCGATTCGGATATGTAGATCTCCTTCTCTGTAACCGACTCTATGTAACCCTAGCCCCCTTCGGTGTCTATATAAACCGAAGGGTTTACTCCGTAGGACAACAACAATCATAATCATAGGCTAGCTTCTAGGGTTTAGCCTCTACAATCTCGTGGTAGATCAACTCTTGTAATAATCATATCATCAAGATCAATCAAGCAGGAAGTAGGGTATTATCTCCATCAAGAGCACCCGAACCTGGGTAAACATTGTGTCCCCCGCCTCCTGTTACCATCACCCTTAGATGCACAGTTAGGGACCCCCTACCCGAGATCCGCCGATTTTGACAATGACATTGGTGCTTTCATTGAGAGTTCCACTGTGCCATCACGATAAAGGCTTGATGGCTCCTTCGATCATCGGCAACGATGCGATCCAGGGTGTGGCTTTTCTCCCCAGGAAGATCCTCATATTCGTCGGCTTAGTACTGCGGGCCAACTCACTTGGCCATCTAGAGCAGATCGATAGCTACGCCCCTGGCCATCAGGTCAGATTTGGAATCTTGAACTACACTACCGACATCCGCAGAGATTTGATCTTCGACGGATTCGAGCTCATGTCAGGCGCGCCGCATAGTCACGACGAGCATGACTTAGCTCTGCCATCGGACGGTGTTCGGGAGATCGCACCTGCGGCTACTCGGGCCCTCAATCCGGAGCAGATCATGCCATCCGAGCACGGGTGGATGGACCCCGCCACGAAGGCCGCACACTCAGCAGCGATAGAGCCGAATACTGACTTCACCTCCTCTGACAACTGTGTTACTGGACCCTTGGATTCATCCCCGGCCACATGTTCCGAACCACCTACGTCCGTGCCTATCCAATCTGATTGGGCACCGATCATGGAGTTTACCTCCGCGGATATTTTGCAACACTCGCCATTGGGCGACGTGCTAGATTCATTGAGGTCTCTCTCCTTGTCAGGAGACCCTCAGCCAAACTATGTCCGGCTCGAGTGGGAAGCGGACGACGAAGGAATTCGTTCCCCACCCACCACCCAATTAATAGCCACTGTCGGGGATATACCCCGCGGTGTAAACCGGCCAGAAGTTAACCCGGCCGGACTTGGCGGTTTATCTGAAGACCCCGCTGACACTTGGCGAGTTACTAGCGACCCGCCCTGACTTGGCGGTTTACAAGCAACCCACCTGGTCATTAGGACTCACTGGTGATCCGGCGTGCGGGATCGACGGATGACAAGGCCCAAAGCCCAGAAGGCCGGTTCACGTTTAACGGTGGGCCGGTTTAAGAGGAAAGGCATGAGGAACATTACCTTACAAGGAGCTAAGACCTGGACTTGTATCCGTTTTGTATTAGAGATAGACCAGTCCTAATCCTAATAGGACTCTACATGTAACCCGCCCCTCCAACATATATAAGGAGGGGCAGGGCTTCCCAAAAGGGACAAGTTACACAAGTTGGATAAGTTAGGTTTAGACAATAACTCTCAAGTTAGAGCACTCTTGTAACCGTGATCATCATCATGAATATCAATGAAGCAGGATGTAGGCTTTTACCTCCGCCATGAGGGGCCGAACCTGGGTAAAACATCGTGTCTCTCGTCCTGCTCAACCCCTCTCAAGTTACCACAAAGATGCGTTGGCCTTGCGACTAAGTCCTGACACTAAGGATATCTGCCGTGACAATTCCACGACAGTTGGCGCCCACCGTGGGGTCTGCGCACGGTGGTGTTGAGTTCTTGGAGGGATCTCTTGAGGGATTGAGAAGCTCGCGGTATGTCACATGAAAAAGCGCCAGCATGAAAAGCACGTGGGATAACCCGGCGTGAAACAGCCCTGGACAAAGCAGTTTTCCTACTCGGGTTACGGAGCAGATACGCCGAAACCGACGCGAAGGAGCAGATACACCGAAACAGACGCGAACCAATCCTACGCTGTGGTTAAGTCGCCGTAGTTCCTTGTTTTTTCTCCAATGGATCAAGCTGGATGCACGTACATGCAAGGGGGATCGGTCCTGCGGTGTCCTCACGTGAAGCGTGCAAAATAATGCAAAACAATGGGAAGACACCTCAGTTCGTACGAGGCAACAGTAGCGATTGTATTACTTCAATTAGTACTCTGCCACGTGATGGACAGGTTGAACTACAATTCCAAATTTTTTATTGGCTAAAACTGTTACATGAAGAAGCGACCAGATGGGATCTGCTTTAGCAAATTCACTGTCACGTGGTCAAAAGGCAAAACACCAGGGATCAGCGAAATTAAAAAAAAAATATGGCCACGACCCAGAAACGGAGAACGGCCACGATCCAGACTCCTCTTGCGCCTCCGACCTCGTTTCGAGGCACCTGCCTCTGCTGCCTCGTATACGCCCCGGCGGTTTGCAAGCCCTCGCCGTCCTCCACACTATGGCCTCGACTTCAAGTTACTGCTCCATTGTCTTTGCCTAAATGGTCGCGTCTACATCTGCACTATGTCAAATGGCTTAATGGATGTGCGCAAATCGCCGTCTTAGCGGTCCGGTCTACATCAACTCACCGGGACCGCGCTGCCTAATGGAAATATGCGAGCCGCCGGCCGTCTCTCCGGCACCACCTCCTGCGGCCGCAATGAGTCGCTGTGGTCAAACTGCCCCGGATGAGCCGGTCAACCAACGGGGCCGCATTAAGCCACCTCTGCCGAATTGAGCCGCCAGGGGTTATATTGGGTTGTCGGTTTGCTTGAGCCGCCTTTGTTGCGTTGAACGGATCATCCGTTATCCGAACAAATCAGGTGATGTCCATCCAAGTTTATTTTATTAAACATATTGCTTTCATCAAAGAACAATTACTTTGGTCTGTATATTTTTATGTATAGCAAAGGTGGTGCCATGTTGTGCCTATGAAGTGTACGTCAGCACCATCACGCTCGCGTCTGCGCCCGCTTACTGATGGAACAGGTGTGCGCAAGTCGCCGCCCGTACAACTTAATCTACATCAACCCGCCGGAGCCGCGTTGAGCCGCCCTTGCCGCTTTGAGCCGCTAGGGTTATATTAAGTCGCCGGTCAGCCTAAGTCTCCGGAGCTATATTGAGTCGCTGGTCTGCCTGAGCCACCTCTGTCGTGATAAACGGGTCATCTGTCGTCCATACAAATCAGGTGATATCCATCCAAATTTGTTTTATTAGCACATGTCGTTTTGTCAAAGAGCAAGTTTATCTTTGCCTTGGTCTGCAATACTATTTATGCAGGGCAATACTATTTATGACAAAAAGTGATATTATGCCGTGGAGATGGAGGCATGCCAACATCTTTTGGCACAGGTGGTCGTCATTACTCAACGGACTCCCGCACCGGCTTACAACGCCGTGGCCGTCTCTCGCGACCAGGCCGGCCTACAACGCCGTGGCCGTCTCTCGCGACCACGCCGGTTTACAACAAGGAGGACAACTTGCCCGTCCACACCAGTTTACAATGCCGCGGCCGATTCATCTATCCAAGCTGCCTCTGATGTTGCGGTCGCTTTTGTCGTCCGTCTCTTGCGGCCTGGTCTACATCAACATACCGGGCCGCATCTGTCTGCATGAGCTGTTTATTGGGTATGAGCAAGTCACAGCATGGGTAGCCCGGTTTTCTTTCAAATTGGAGACAAATTATCATCAAACCGCCGTTTGCACTGGATGGTTCAATGGGCAGGCGCACAAGTCGCCGCCACTACAGTGTTGATTAACTTCAAATCGCCAGTTGGAAGAAACCATTGGCCGAGTTGCTGACACGGCTCATATGGGATCATTTACAACCCGCCGCAGTCACCTCAACCTTCTATGGATTCACATCGTGCTATCAACGCCAATGATATACAAGTTATGCCGGTTTATATCACGGTCAAATATGGAGAGTCTCAAGCCAACTCCTCGAGACACCTTTGAGACTCGGGGGCTACGATGACATGACTCGGCGAATATTGTCAGTTTCAGCAAATTTAAGAACCCCGGGACGATGGAGGGAAGGATAACCCGGTCCCGGAGGCTACTGTTATATTGATGAAAGTTTAAAGGCCGTTAGGAAATTTCCGGCTTAGAAAGTATATGGCATTTACAAAATCCCGGCTCAATGAAGAAGATCCGGGTCATTGGAAAGGATTCCGGTTTAAAATCCGGCTGAAGGGAAGTCAGTCTCACTGAAGCTCTCAAATATCCGGTTTACAATCCGGTTCAAGAGAAATCTACTCTCCCACAAAGCTCTGAAGCGCTCAGATCTGGTTTAACAAATGTCCGGTTCAAAAAGGAATTAACTTCTCGCAAGTTCGAGTTTAAAGGCCATCAGAAAAATTTCTGGCTGAAAATGAGGATTCCGGTTTAAAATCCGGTTCAAGGGAAAGATTTTTTCCATAAAGCTTTGAAGCTCTTAATATCCGGTTCAAAATCCCGGTTCAAGAAAAATTTATCTTTTGCAAAAAGTTAAAAATTGCCAAAGAGGACCTGCTGCCATGATGCGCGGTTCAAACATGGGCATTCCGCCTTACTGGACTGACATATTATTGATCACATGGGGGCTTCTGCTTCATAAAGCGGGGTCTCTGATCTTTTACATCATGCGAGGTTACACGGAGTTGTTCTAAAGCGGCCTCCGGTTTACCACTTGAGTTCGCTTTGCTAAAAGCATTGTGTTATATCAATTGGAGGATTGGTCGTGTCCGAACCAATACCATGCCTCTTGATAGGCGAGAGCCACCAGATCACTTGGGGACTTGGTCATGTCTGAACCAGTCATGCCTCTTGGTCATCCTAAGGCCACAGAATCACTTGGGGGCTTGGTCGAACCCGAACCATGACCACGCCATTTGGTCGGCATAAATGCCATAGAATCACTTGGGGACCTGGCTGACTAGAACCATAGTTACACCGAACAGGAGCTTGGTCGTGTTTGGCCATGGTAACGCCATTTGATCAGCTTAAATAAACCTTTTTTGGCAAACATTTTTGTCGTTGCTTTTGCTTCACACTTTTGTTTGAAGGGGGGTTTTTTCTTTTCATTCTGTTTTTTAAACCGACAAAGTTTTTTAATCAATCAATTGACGGAACACAGTTCACGTCAATCCGGAGACTATTTGCCTGGTTTGATCCTTGTTGTTAACATCCTCTTATGGAGTAACACGGTGTTTATCACAACCCGGCACGGTTTTATTATAAACCGGCACAATATGGAAGGAGTTATCAGTACTCAAGATTTGGGTTATCACCCTTACTACAAAAAGTTGGTAAAACCAACGATGTGATTCAATGTCATAGGTATGATATATTTCATATTTGATTATTCTTAACTGCAGCCTTGGTTATAAACCCGGGTTATATGTTGGGTATTATGACCCGTCCGGCGGTAAACCACCAGGACACTTTAAACTTGTTGTATGCAGAAACAGGTTTGTTAAACCGGCCTGGCTTTGGACAACAAGTCGCCAGTATATATTTGGATTGCGCTATTGGAATCATGCGCTTATAAATCATTGGGTTATATTATTCAAGTAGCCAAACTTGGCTGAAATTTCATTATGATGTTGAATGAATAAGGTTTTCATACCGGATTATATTATCTTGAATAGCCAACATGGCTGGATTTTTATTATTAAGGTTTTCAAAGTCGCTATAACGCAATGTCTACTCTTTTATCAAAGGATATGATTTATTCTACAATGGAGGGAATAGTCCCGAGTCGCTGCAGGCTTACAACCCGGCACTTGGGGGCTACATTATTCAAATTGTGATTACATGCAAGTCTCATGTCGCTGTAAGCATGCACCATGACACTTGGGGGCTAATGCAAAGTCATTTTTACTAGTCGTATTGAAGACCCGACTCATCATATTATAATGAGCCGGCCCTTGGGGGCTACCAATTGCTCCTGTCAACAATTCAAGGTACACAAGTTTTCGTCCATAATATTGAAGAATCCATTGCTCAGTTGGTAAAGCACAATGCTCTTAACCTTGTGGACGTGGGTTCAAGCCCTACGATCGAAGCTACATTATAATATGTTATTTTCATTAAAGTATATATATCAAATCCCAGTTCAGTATTATCTTACTAAGCCGGCCCTTGGGGGATACACGTTGCTGTTCAAAGTTTACAAGATTATACTTACAAAGTCCCTGCTCATTATTGCATAATGACCCGGCACTTGGGGGCTACACTGATTGAAGTTTTTATAAGCAATTGCAAGTTCCAGGTTGCTGCAAGCATGACAACCCGGCACTTGGGGGCTACATATATGGAGTATTCAGTTTATATGATTGAGATGAACAAACCGGATTTCTTCAAGGTTGAAACACTTATTGGAGCAAGTCTTAAGTTATCACTATGTTCTTCAATGTCGGCAAATTGATTATGAAGCTGGTTTGTTGACCCGGATTTCCCAGAAGGAGGAAATAACAAGGACTTAAGGATGATCAGGTGCCGGTTTATAAAAATTCTTAACCCGGAGCATAACCTGTCAAATTTGTTCTTGTGTTTATTTTGCAGTATAAGTTTACCATGAATAAATCCAAGCTAAACTTGGGGGCTAATGTCGTGGATATACCCCGCGGTGTAAACCGGCCGGAAGTTAACCAGCCGGACTTGGCGGTTTATCTGAAGACCCCGCTGACACTTGGCGAGTTACTGGCGACCCTCCCTGACCTAGCGGTTTACAAGCAACCCACCTGGTCATTAGGACTCACTGGTGATCCGGCATGCGGGATCGACGGATGACAAGGCCCAAAGCCCAGAAGGCCGGTTCACGTTTAACGGTGGGCCGGTTTAAGAGGAAAGGCATGAGGAACATTACCTTACAAGGAGCTAAGACCTGGACTTGTATCCAGTTTGTATTAGAGATAGACCAGTCCTAATCCTAATAGGACTCTACATGTAACCCGCCCCTCCAACATATATAAGGAGGGGCAGGGCTCCCCAAGAGGGACAAGTTCCACAAGTTGGACAAGTTAGGTTTAGACAATAGCTCTCAAGTTAGAGCACTCTTGTAACCGTGATCATCATCATCAATATCAATGAAGCAGGATGTAGGCTTTTACCCCACCGTGAGGGGCCGAACCTGGGTAAAACATCGTGTCTCTCGTCCCGCTCAACCCCTCTCAAGCTCCCACATAGATGCGTTGGCCTCGCGACTAAGTCTTGACACTAAGGATATCTGCCGTGAGAATTCCATGACAGCCACTGTCGACGACTTAGCCGACATGCTTGATTTCGACTCCGAAGACATCGACGGTATGGACGACGATGCAGGAGAGGAGCAGGAACCACCGCCCACAAGGCGGTGGACAACCACTTCATCACATGATATATACATGGTGGATACACCCAAAGAAAACAACGACAAGGAATAGGAGGATGCAGTGAAGGATAGTCCCCTCGAGAAGCAACCAAAGCGACGACGCAGGCGCCGCTCCAAATCCCGCCTCAGCAAAAACAGCGATAACAGCGCAAGAAAGAATAATACCCCGGTCGACTCCAAAGGAAACGACGACCACATGGACCCAGTGATGGAGTAGGATGAGCCAGCGGAAGGCGAACATAGTACACAGCCACTGTCCGATCATGGTGACGCCGATGGTAAAGCTCATCAACCTATCTCCGGAAAGGAGAACAGTCCGGACGACGATGCTGAAGGAAATATGCCCTAGAGGCAATAATAAAGTTATTATTTATTTCCTTATATCATGATAAATGTTTATTATTCATGCTAGAATTGTATTATCCAGAAACATAATACTTGTGTGAATACATAGACAAACTAAACATCACTAGTGTGCCTCTACTTGACTAGCTCGTTAATCAAAGATGGTTATGTTTCCTAACCATAGACATGTGTTGTCATTTGATTAGCGGGATCACATCATTAGGAGAATGATGTGATTGACATGACCCATTCCATTAGCTTAGCACCCGATCGTTTAGTATTTTGCTATTGCTTTCTTCATGACTTATACATGTTCCTATGACTATGAGATTATGCCACTCCCGTTTGCCGGAGGAACACTTTGTGTGCTACCAAACGTCACAACGTAACTGGGTGACTATAAAGGTTCTCTACAGGTGTCTCCAAAGGTACATGTTGGGTTGGCGTATTTCGAGCTTAGGATTTGTCACTCCAATTGTCGGAGAGGTATCTCTGGGCCCTCTCGGTAATGCACATCACATAAGCCTTGCAAGCATTGAAACTAATGAGTTAGTTGTGAGATGATGTATTACGAAACGAGTAAAGAGACTTGCCGGTAACGAGATTGAACTAGGTATTGAGATACCGACGATCGAATCTCGGGCAAGTAACATACCAATGACAAAGGGAACAACGTATGTTGTTATGCGGTCTGACCGATAAAGATCTTCGTGGAATATGTTGGAGCCAATATGAGCATCCAGGTTCCGCTATTGGTTATTGACCGGAGACATGTCTCGGTCATGTCTACATTGTTCTCGAACCCGTAGGGTCCACACGCTTAACGTTACGATGACAATTTCATTATGAGTTTATATATTTTGATGTAAAGAAGTTTGTTCGGAGTCCCGGATGTGACCACGGACATGACGAGGAGTCTCGAAATGGTCGAGACATAAAGATTGATATATTGGAAGCCTGTGTTTGGACATCGGAAGTGTTCCGGGTGAAATCGTCATTTTACTGTAGTACCGGGAGGTTACCGGAACCCCCCTGGTAATCTAATGGGCCTTAATGGGCCTAGTGGATACAGAGGAGAGGAGGCCTAGGGGCCGCCGCACGCCCCTTCCCCCCCAAGTCCGAATTGGACAAGGAGGGGGGCGGCGCCCCCCCTTTTCTTTCTTCCCTCTCCTCCTTCCCCCCAAGTCCTAATCCAACTAGGGAAAGGGGGAGTCCTACTCCTGGTAGGAGTAGGACTCCTCCTGCGCGCCTCCTCCTAGGGCCGGCCGCACCCCCCCCCTTGCTCCTTTATATACGGGGGCAGGGGGGCACCTCTAGACACACAAGTTGATCTTCAAGATTGTTCTCTTAGCCGTGTGCGGTGCCCCCCTCCACCATAGTCCTCGATAATATTGTAGTGGTGCTTAGGCGAAGCCCTGCGACAGTAGCACATCAAGATCATCACCATGCCGTCGTGCTGACAGAACTCTTCCCCGACACTTTGCTGGATCGGAGTCCGGGGATCGTCATCAAGCTGAATGTGTGCTAGAACTCGGAAGTGCCGTAGTTTCGGTACTTGATCGGTCGGGCCATGAAGACGTACGACTACATCGACCGCGTTGTCATAACGCTTCCGCTGTCGGTCTACGAGGGTACGTAGATTACACTCTCCCCTCTCGTTGCTATGCATCACCACGATCTTGCGTGTGTGTAGGATTTTTTTTGAAATTACTACGTTCCCCAACAGATGCACACATCATCCCGGAAAGACACTTGCAACAAGAGAACCTCCATACAAGGCTTATTGCCACCGCGAGGAGCCTGAAGAAGCAGAAGCAAAGGCTTAAGGCCGCGCACAATACACTAAACAGTAGATGGAACAAAGTGCTTGACACTGAAGAAAACTACAGCGGCAGTCGCCACACAAAGAGCAACCCAAAGCGCAAGCTGCTGCCTCAATTCAACGACAAGGCTTTAGAGCCCATTCAGCCAAAAAAATAAAACGGCCGATCAGCCGGATCGACCACCCCGTGGCCGCAACAGGGTGGCTAACGACGTCGCACACAAGTCAGCGCATGATTTATGTGAAGACATGCACAAAAAGCCGGTATGGCCAGGTCCATCTAGGAAGCGCGCTCCGGCACATAATCATGGCTGCCCAAACGACTATACTGACCGAATAACAGCTCGGAATCAAAGCCAAATGCTACGACCGTCCGAAGAATGCCATGATACAGCAAAATATAGGGGTGCCGCGCACCCCCTATGCTTCACCGATGAGGTTCTGGATCACGAATTTCCAAAAGTATTCAAACCCGTGAACATAGAGGCATACGACGGAACGACGGACCCTGGGGTATGGATTGAGGACTTTATCCTTCATATCCACATGGCTCACGGAGATGATCTCCATGCCATCAAATACTTACCCCTCAAGTTGAAAGGACCAGCTCGGGACTGACTGAAGAGCCTCCCCGAAAACTCAATTGGAAGTTGGGATGAGCTCGAAGATTCTTTTAGGGCTAATTTTCAAGGGACCTATGTCCGACCTCCGGATGCAGACGATTTAAGTCATATAGTTCAATAGCCCGAAAGCTTTGGAACATATTCCTCACTAAGAAGAATCAAATTGTCGACTGCCCGGACGCCGAAGCCTTAGCGGCTTTCAAACACAGTGTCCGGGACGAATGGCTCGCCAAACACCTCGGCCAGGAAAAACCGAGGACAATGGTAGCCCTAACAAGCCTTATGACCCGCTTTTGCGCGGGCGAAGATAGTTGGCTGGCCCGTAGCGGCACCAGCGACCCAGGCACATCCGAAGTCGCGGATGGCAATGGAAAACCATGACACAAGAAAAGCAAGCGTCAAAACAATGCAGACAGCGCAGACAACACGGCGGTAAACGCCGGATTCAGGAGTTCTCGACCCGGTCAACTGAAAAAGCCATTTAAAGGCAGCAGAGATGGACCGTCCAGCCTAAACAAGATTCTAGACAGATTATGTCAGATTCATGGCACCTCCGAGAAACCTGCAAATCACAGCAACAGAGAATTCTAGGTCTTCCAGCTGGCCGGCAAGCTAAACGCCGAACAGGAGACACCAAGCGAAGACGAGGATGAGCCTCGACAGCCGAACACTGGGGGACAGAAAAATTCCCACCAGAGGTCAAAACAGTGAACATGATTTACGCAACTCCCATATAGAAGAGGAGGCGCAAACGCGCATCCGAGACATATACGCCGTGGAGCCCGTCACCCCCAAGTTCAACCCTTGGTCGGCCTGCCCGGTCACTTTTCACCGCAGGGACCACCCGACTAGTATCCGGCACGGAGGATCGGCTGCCTTGGTGCTAGACCCAATAATTGACGGATACCATCTCACCCAAGTCCTTATGGATGGCTGAACTAGTCTTAATCTGATATATTAGGACACCGTCCGCAAAATGGGGATAGACCCGACAATAATCAGCCAAAGCAATACTACCTTTAAAGGAGTAATACCAGGCCCAGATGCCCGCTGCACGGGCTCTCTAGTACTAGAGGTTGTATTCGGTTCTCCCGACAACTTTCGAAGCAAAGAATTAACCTTCGACATCGCTCCATTCTGAAGCGGCCATCACGCACTACTCGGAAGAACGACCTTCACTCGTTTTAATGCAGTACCGCATTACGCTTATCTTAAGCTTAAGATGCCCAGTCCACGTGACATCATCATAGTTAGCGGAAACACAGAGCGTCCCTTACATACGGAGGAATATGTGGCGGCTGTAGCAGCCAATCACTGAACAACCTCTCCAACCAGAATAAATGGTCGGTCGTCAAGACCGCGGACACGGTTAGACGAGTCCGGTGCACCACCAGCTGTAACAACTCAGATAAACCTGAGATTGGGTCGATGGATATACCCCCATAGGTGGTGCTAGGTGCTTCCCGCATGTAAAAAGGGCTACAGTTCGGCTTGACCCTATTTAGATTGCATTTTAATGGTTCATTAAGAATAACCAATTTTTCGCACGAAGACTTTCTCCTGGGTTTTTCTCTTTTACAGATGATCATCGTGCTACACCCTTCCAGGATACGGCACAACAGAGACACAGGCGCAGACGTGCAGCAGGGCCCCGCTCAAAGGCTTCTTTTTAGATTAAGACCCTGTGTAAACCTTTTTTACTGTCTCTTGTTGCTTCACTCCCTTTGGATACTCAACACAACTGAAAGGGATGCTGGCGTTATTGGCATTTCGTCATGTCAGACTAATGCAAGTACCTGGAAATTCAGGGCTCATTATCGAGGGCGTTACTCAGCCTAGTATATGTTGTAATATCCGAATACCTTAGGGAGTGTTCGGCATCGCGAGTTTGGCCTTATATGCATCAGCTCTGAATCATGTCTTTGGTCAATAGTTGGGTTTGCTCGGCTCCCGTGTTTTGCAACCTTATGTTCCGCTCTATCGGCTAAGGTGGCACCGGGAGAACTTCTGCGATTGTGCCCTGGTTCATCTAGATGAGCACCTCAGTAGAGAAAGCCGAAAACTGACTGTCATGATAAAGCGCGAGACTGGTCAACCACTCAATGACTCAGCGGGATCTTCGCGATTCCTTCACATTAACGAAGGACCGGTTTCCCGGTCATGTATGTACGCACACCGTATTCGAACGAGAGTGGAAGTACAATTGGCTATATAGTAGCCCCACCGTCAAACTCCTATGGCTAAGTGAAAGTGTTAAAGCTATATAGTCTGATTGCCTTGTTCGCTGCGCTATCACCTCCTTAATGGACCAAGACGTTGGGTCAAGTGTGAATACGCGCTTTTCTAAACACCCCCGCATTATATGCGTGGGGGCTGAAGCCGACGACTGCAAACTTTCAGGTTATATACATACATAAACGGACGCAACATCATAATACTTTCAGGAAAAAGTATAAACACATCCTTTATAATGCAAATAGCATTGTTTTTACAATTGGGATACATGTTACTCGAACATGATACTCTTCGAGCACTGAGCCTCTATTAAACGAGCGCCTTCTAGGACTTCTTCAAAATAGTGTTCAGCCGAGACCTGGCCTACGGCCGGATCACGAGTTGCAATAGCGGTGGCCTCCATCTCTGCCCAGTATGTCTTAACACGGGCAAGAGCCATCCGCGCACCCTCTATGCACGCCGATCTCTTTACAGCGTCGATATGCGGAAGAACACCAATGAATCATTGCACTAAACCAAAATAACTATTCGGCCTTGGTCCCTTCGGCCAAATATGATCCACGACAGACCTCATGGCAAGTTCGGACAACCTATGGAGATCGGCCCACTCGGCCATTTGTTCATTTAATAGCAGCGGACGCGTTGGAGCACTGAACTGCGACTAGGACAACCTTACCACTTCATGATCTTTCTGATCTTTGAAAAACTCAGTCGCATCAGCAACATTCATTGCCAATTCCAAATACGTGTCAGCAGCACTCCATAATTGATCCAGAGGGGCATACTTTGGATCTCCGAACTTCGTCCGCAACAAAAAGGGTTTCCCAGCCGTGATATCGCCTGCTTGACGGAGCTCCTCCTTTGCCGCTCTGATTTTAGAGCGGGTTTCCTTGGCTGCTTCCACGGCTTTCTTCTGGTCAGCCGCTTTCGCTTGGCTTTCCTTTTCAAGAAGCTCATATCGGCCGGCGACATCTTTCAGCTCAACAGCCATCTTGGCTATTTTATCTTCGCTCTGGCAATGAGCAGCCTGTTTGGCTCTTAACTCTTCGATCACCTTTAGGGCGGCCGCATCACTTCTCCTGGCTTGTTCCTTGGCTCGGGAAAGTTCCGCCCGAAGGGTCTCCATGGCGGCAGCTCCATCTGCAGTCACAGCATATTATAGATACTAGCATCATGCTCCTCTTAATATTTGCTGACCACCCAAAAATTCATACCTTATGCCTCGTCAAGTCGCTTGTTCACAAGCGCAATATCGACATCTGCCACGTCAAGCTGCCGCCTCAGTCTGGCAAACTCAGAAGTCCGGCCAGCCACCGGACCCTCAGCCGCCTGCACATGAAAGCAGCACGATCATTACCTGGGACTATGATCCTCCGTTTGCCGCCTCTGGACAACAACCAGAGTCTCAGGGGCTACTATCATTATAGAGCACACCTAGCGTGTCCGTACCTCAAAGCCTCTTAGCAGGCTCGTAAAAGCTTCATGCAACCCACTTTTGGCGGATGAAATCCTCTCAACCACCGTACCCATTAAAGTACGATGCGCCTATGAGATAGCCGCTTGCTCCAGAAGACCCATCAGTCTGTCTGGTTGTGCACCGGACAGTCCGGGACTCTTTCTGTTGCTCTCCTTAAGAGCTGAATACTCCGGACATCGGGTGGCCGAAGGGTTACCTTCTGGCCTTCGCGGATCAGGAGAAATCCTCAGTGATGACACCTTAGGGTCGTCCGCCCCAGGAGGCGGGGAGACAGGGGAGGCGTTTCGCTCTCCATCATCTCTGGAAGAAGATCCCCCGAAGACGAACTCTGTCGAGAAGGGCTACGAGCCGGACTGCAAGATATATGTTTCGGTTATTGTCCTCGGAGATAAAGCAGGATATATTTACCAAAGTACTCTTGTTCACCTATAGCTCGGTGGAGGGCTGGCCCCCTTGCGGGTGCTGTGCGGTAAGGACGCCCTCCGGGGCAGGGCCCCTGGCGAAGTTTTCTTCCCTCGTTTGGAAACCTTCGTTTCCAAGTCATCAGAGGCGGTCCTTTTCCTTCCTTGGGGAGAGGGGATTCTAGATTCTTCTCCCCGATTATCCTCCTTCGCGGAGACACTTAGTCCCTCAATTTGGATGAGTAATGTGTGAAGCCCGCTTTTGGCTTCTTTATTCCTCCCTTTATCTTCCCCTGATGGCACTTGATAAGGTGCATGCTCAAGCATCCTGGCTAGTACGGGATCCGGTGAGCCTTCGGGAAGGGGGGCCGAACACCTGATCCTCTCCGCCTTTCTTATCCAGTCCTGGCCGAGAGCGATTTTTTTTGAATGATGTTGTGACAAATAAAAAGACAGCATGTTCGGCCACAGAATTACTTATGTGGGTATCTAGATAGTTGTAGTTGAGACCCGCATCCTCGGTGGTGTCCGGAAACTTTATTCGTGATCCGAAGAAAAATCCATACATCTCTTCGAGCGTCACGCCGAAGAATTCGTGATCCGAAGAAAAATCCATACATCCCTCTTGAGGAGATCTCGGATGCGACTTTACAATGTCAGCACGTCATTAACTGGCCCCCAGTCCAGCCCCTTGTTGACCCATGACACCAGTTCCGGCGGGGGGCCCGAGCGGAAGGTGGCGGCAGCTGCCCACTTTGTACCTCGGGGAGCTATGATGTAAAACCACTCCCGCTGCCATAAGTTGGACACCTCCGGGAAGGAACCCTTTGGGCATAGAGCATCGGCGCCTTTGCTTATTATGGCACCTCCGCATTCTGTGTGTCGCCCATCGATCGTCTTTAGCTTCACATTGAAGGTCTTGAGCCATAAGACGATGTGTGGGCTGATGCGGAGGAACGCCTCACACACGGACAATAAAGGACGAGATGTGAAGGATGGAATTTGGAGCTAGATCATGGAAATCGAGCCCGTAATAGAACATAAGACCTCTAACAAAGGGATCAAGACTAAAGCCTAGCCCTCGGAGGAAGTGGGAAACAAATACGACACTCTCATTAGGTTCAAGAGTGGGGATAAACTGCCCTTGAGCAGGCAGCCTGTGCGGGATTTCGGCGGTCAGATACCTGGCTTCCCTTAGCTTCTTAATGTCCTCCTCTGTGACAGAGGAGGCCATCCATCGACCTTCAAGGTTGGATCCGGACATGGTTGAAGGTCCGAAGCGCTTTGCCTAAGCCTTGGGTGTTGGAACTCGAGGTGGGGGAAGGAAAGGATCGAGCGCGAGAAGAAAAGGACAGGCCTTGGCCCCTTTATAAAGAAGGTGAATATCAAGCGTCCACCGCGTGGCCGTTTGGAACTTGTCTAAAATCGAGGAGTCATACTAACAAGCACGATTGGGTTACCCACATCCGTATTGATGAGAATCCCGTCATTAGGGGAACACGATCTCTGCTTCGACAAGACGTGCAAATCAAACCACTTCGCAACACGTGCAGTGGCAGGCTGGGAAAAACGGTTCGTAATGACCGGACCACGGCGGGATGTCACATTATGAAAAGTTGTCAGCAGATTAGATTTGTGGAATATTATGCTCTCTACAGTGGTATGTGGAATTTGTTTTATAGAGCCGGACGCAATCCTTGTGTTCAAAATCTTATATGGAGTATTCGGAGATGGAACCCGCCTTGCAATGCCGAAGACAATCTGCGCGCCAGACTCATCGTCATTGAAGCCTGGTTCAGGGGCTACTGAGGGAGTCCTGGATTAGGTGGTCCTTGGACAGCCGGACTATATACTTTGGCCGGACTGTTGGACTATGAAGATACAAGATTTAAGGCTTCGTCCCGTGTTCAGGTGGGACTCGCCTCTACATGGAAGGCAAGCTTGGCGATTCGGATATGTAGATCTCCTTGTTTGTAACTGACTCTGTGTAACCCTAGCCCCCTCCGGTGTGTACATAAACCGGAGGGTTTAGTCTGTACGACAACAACAATCATAATCATAGGCTAGCTTCTAGGGTTTAGCCTCTACGATCTCATGGTAGATCAACCTTTGTAATACTCATATCATCAAGATCAATCAAGCAGGAAGTAGGGTATTACCTCCATCAAGATGGCCCGAACCTGGGTAAACATTGTGACCCCCGCCTCCTGTTACCATCAGCCTTAGATGCATAGTTCGTGACCCCCTACCCGAGATCCGCCGGTTTTGACACGGACAATGAGGTGAGCCTCGGCACTGAGGATTTCATCGTGCCTGAGGAACCTCTTGAGAAGGAGCGCTTCAAGCGCCAACTAATAGCCACTGCAAGGAGCATGGAAAGGAGGCAGTAGCAACTTCAAGCTGACCAAGATTTGCTCAATGTTTGATGGATCGAAGTCCTAGTCACTGAAGAATACGGCGTTAGTGGCCCGGCCAAAAGCTACCCGAAGAGTAGATTGCTACCCCAGGGCGACGTTAGGGCACTCGAGCCCATGCCATTATCGCGCAGAGTGTCGATTCGACCACAACTTGGTCCAGGTAAAGCGGCAACTCAAGCCGAACACCAGACCACCCCACCTCGTCGTAAAGGCAAGAACAAAATAACTCGGGGATGTGCACACGACCGTCAACAGGACCTGGGTGGTAGTGCAGGACACCCAAGAGCGACCTACTGATCGCGAGGACATACCTCGACACGCGACGACGGCCACCTATTCGGACGTAACAAACCTAGCCACGCCCGGACCGAAAACCGCAAACGGACTCCATCGGAGGTACGTCGCAGTGTGGCCCAACATAGAGGCGCCGCACACCCTCTTTGCTTCACAGACAAAGTAATGGAGCATCTATTCCCAGACGGGTTCAAACCTATGAATATTGAATCATACGATGGAACAACGGATCCCACGGTATGGATCGAGGACTTCCTCCTCCATATCCACATGGCCCGTGGGGATGACCTTCATGCCATCAAATACCTACCACTAAAACTCAAAGGACCAGCTCAGTACTGGTCATACAGTCTGCCCAAAAATTCTATTGGCAACTGGGATGATTTGGAGGACGCCTTTCACGAAACCTTCCAAGGAACATATGTCCCACCACCAGACGTCGATGACTTAAGTCACATTGTCCAACAGCCTGGAGAGTTAGCCAGGAAGCTCTGGACTAGGTTCTTAGTTAACAAGAACCAAATCGTCAACTGTCCGGACACGAAAGCCCTTGCGGCCTTTAACACAGCGTCCGGGATGAATGGCTTGCTCGCCACCTCAGTCAAGAAAGACCTAGATCCATGACAGCCCTTACCGCTCTAATGACCCGCTTTTGCGCGGGAGAAGACAGCTGGCTCACTCGTAGAAGCAATAGCGCCAGTAACTCGGGCACTTCTGAAATCCGAGACGGCAATGGCAAGCCACGACAAAGTAAACACAACAGTCGCAGTGATAATGAAAGATTACATGACACAGCGGTCAACACCGGATTCAGCAATCCTAAGCCCAGTCAACGGAAAATGCCATTCAAGGCAAACAGAGATGGACCATCCAACCTAGACAGGATACTAGACCGACCCTACCAGATTCACGGCCACCCCAATAAACCAGCTAATCATACCAATAGAAACTGTTGGGTCCTCAAGCAGGCCGGCAAGCTCAACGCCAAACACAAGGGAAGGGGGACCGCCAGGCAATAGGGACGATGGAGCGGTTCACCAGCCAAGTGCCGGGGGCCAAAAGCAATTTCCCCCCGAAATCGATCAAATCCGGAGGAGAAATAGTAGTTCGGCTTCCGTTGCCCATCTCATATACCCGCTAAAACTATACCGTGCATACATAACTATGCACTTAAGATACCATGGGCATTGGCGGAAGCATAATATGGACAAGTCTACAAGCACTCCGGTAACATTTTTTATCTACTTTCCTTTCTACCTCTTAAAAACAGGTGACGCAAAGGAGAAACATCTAGAACCAACTCTATCCAAGTTCGGATCCATACACTCACCTACGGGGCTACTTCCTTTAAGGATTCCCCTCGCCGCCGAAAGGCAGCGCAGACGTGCGACAGGAGGTCCAAAATAACTTTTTTTAGACCGTACTCTTTTTCGAGCCTGTAACATGCCTTTTTTCCTCTACCTTCATCCCAAGGGTCATGACCTTTATATATATATATATACATATATATATATAAGACTCCTCTTCTGTACTCTTGGGAGTATGTACTCCCATCCTCAATATACCTCATATATGCATTAATTATACCTCTTTATTATTCTCTATATACTTAATTAAATATTCTAAGATACTCCAATATGAGTTTAGTTCAAAAAATATCATCTGCGACGTACCTTTTCACGTACAAACACATCAATATATACGTAAATATTTAAAAAATACATAGACTCACATGAATTTTTTCATGAAACTCATTTTGGGTTATCTAATAATTACTAATGAAGTATATTAAAAATAATAAAAAGGTATAAAAGATTCATCTATGTGGTATATGAAGAGCGGGAGTACGTACTCCCAGGAGTACACAACCATTTTCCTATATATATATAAAAATCTTTGGCATATCGCTCAAGTCCAAGTTCACATTACCAGTATTATTTATCCGCGTCTTTCCGCAATTGAATACACCTCCTATGGTTGTTTCACAGATATACCTCGGCTTAAATTTGCCAGGGGCTCCATACGGGAACAATTGAGTTGCCAACAAAGTCCGAACATCTTTTGCAGCATACTTTGGGTCGCGAGTTTGGCCTTATATGCCCTATAGTCTGGTTGCCTGGTCCGCCGCATTGACACCTCCTTCATGGACAAAGACGTTGGGTCAAGAGTGATCAAATGCTTTTCCGAACACCCCCGTACTTCCCATGAGGGGGCTGAAGCCGACGATTGGAAAACTTTTAGATTATATTAAAATGGCCGCATAGGAGGAACACAAACTTTCGAGCAATATATAAAAACAAATTAATTATAAAATTGTCTCATACAATTCTCATACACCTCACTCGAACATTATGTCTTTCGAGCACTGACCCTCTATCAAGCGGGCAGCCACTAGGACCTCTTCAAAATAAAGCTCCGGTTCTTGGTGGTCCTTGACCTTGGGTGGACTCTTCACTTCAACATCGATGGCCTTCATCTTCCCCCATAATGTCTTGACTCCGGCAAAGGCCATCCGTGCACCCTCAATGCACACCGACCGCTTCACAATGTTGATACATGGCACCGCGTCAACAAGCCGTTGCACCAAGCCGAAGTAACTATTCAGAATAGGCTCAGTTCGCCATAACCAGGTTATGACGTTCTTCATGGCAGCATCGGATATCCTATGAAGCTCGGCCCACTAGGACATCTGCTCATTTAGCAACAGGGGCGCTTCGACGCGTTGAATTGTGACCAGAAAAGCTTCTCCGTTGCATACCCCTATCGCGCCTGGTAAAACTGTGCCACATCAGAAGAACTCTTCGGCAAGTCTGAAAACTCTTCTGGAGAACTCCACAATTGGTTAAGTTGAGCATAGTTCGGATCACCGAACTTAGTCTGTAGCAAAAATGGCTCACCAGCCGCAATCTCCCTAGCTTGCCGGATCTCCTCATGGGCGGCTCTGGATTCAGACCGCGCTTCTCTCGCCTCTCGTAAGGCCTTGTCAACTTCAGCCGTTTTGGCTTCATTCTCCTTCTCAAGGAGTTCACAGCGGCTAGCAACATTTTTTAGTTCAAGCGCCATCGTGGATATCTTCTCCTCGTCCTGACACTAAGCAGCTCATTCGTCTTCTAACTCAGCCGATGCCTTTTCGGCAGCCGCATTACTACACCGGTCCTGCTCCTTGGCCCGGGCCAGCTCTGCCCGAAGAGTTTCAACGGCGGCGGCGCCATTTGCAGCCACAAAAATGTATGTGAAGGGACTGCCCCGAATACATACCTTGCGATTCGTTAAGACGCACATTGATTAACACAATGTCCTCCCCGGCCATATCAAGCTTCCGTTGCAGCTCAGCAATATCCATAGTCTGGGAAGTAGCCAGGGGGAAGCAGCCTGTGTTCAAGTTAATCAGATTAGTCCTTGAATGTTTCTTCTTGATCCTCCGTTCACCTCCCATGGGAAGCCAACCCGAGTCTCAGGGGCTACTATCTACTCCGAACTTGTTATTGGATCCACAACCGTTCAGGTACAACGGCCGCCTTCTACCTCTACTTCTACAAATTAACATTATTTCTAATTTTGAAGATCTTTGTTCGTCTATCATTCAGAAAATGATCCCGACAAGCTTGACCCCGAAACTACGCACAGTCAAGGTCTAGGCACTAGAATCTATCGGCCCCAACCTAGAGCAAGTTGTCAGTTTCCTGAGATGCTTTCCGTGCCCGAAGAAGCTATATATTGAGGTGATGTTCATTTCCTATTAAATTTTAACAATAAGGGAGTTCCATTTGTGACACCTTTTTCCAAGTTTACAATGACAATGTACTATGATTTCTGAAGGATTCTTTTGGAGGATTCATTTGTACTAGTTTTCTTAGGGAACTTTTCTTCCACTCCAACCTCTTGTGAAGAAGGCTACATTTTTCTAGAATGTAATCAAATGCCCATGTTAATCATGTCAGATCGAAGATGGCATGTTAGTGCATTTTACAAATCCCACAAACCAAATAGGCATGTAATAATGTTCAAAACTGCATGTAGGAACTAACATGTTTTCTTCTTTTGCAGATAATATTAGGCCCAGTGGCGGATAATGTGATACAATATAACAATCATGTCGAATGCCTAGATCTGTATCTCTCAGAAATTAGTTTGAAATCCTATCGAGGGACCTTACCGGAGATTATATCCGCCAGGTTCTTTGTTCTCAAAGCAAGGTTGCTGAAGGAAATGAGGTTTGCCCTACATTTATTTCAAAAAAAATGAATGGTTTGTTGATCAGCGCCGATACTTGCGGAAGAATGGAGTAGGCTCAAAAAATGCTGAATTTCATTTTGGACCTTCAGATGACAGAGTAATCGAAAGTCATCATGTCAACCCCATACATGACTTCTCAGTGGCTGACCACTTTGCAAAAATTGTGAGGTTTCAAAACCAGACTTAGAAGAGGTGATATTAGTTTGAACCTCTCTGATATCCATGTTCAGCGGACCAGCGCGAGCGTTTCACCTGATGAGCTGAATTTCATTTCTAATATGAGTTTGAACCTTGTAATCTTCGAATTTGAGCCATATAACTCTGGAATTGGGACCTTGTAACATTTCGAGCTTTTGTGGTACAATTGTTGAAATGGCATCATATGAGACTAGTATATTGCTAGCACTATTTTGACCTTAATATGCAATGGTCTTAGATTTTATTAACCATTCTCGAACCTGTTTACCTTGTCGATATCACCGCACATGAGCTGTATAGCTAACTCGACTGTGATCATCGACATTATTGCACATAGTTGGTTTCATCCACCATGTGCACTGTAGAGCGTAGAATTAATTATCACACTCGAGTGTCCATCATCACCCTTCTGTGTAACTTTGTCCTCACCACCCAAGGGTAAACTTATGACCGAAGTCATCCCACACACTTTGTTTTTACAAAGCTTTTTGCCAATAAATGCCCACGATTTGTCCCTCTTCGAGCCGACGTGTGGCCAAACTAGCCGGACGGGAAGCTTGCGCGGTAAACAGCGTGGTAGCACGGGAATAGGCTCACCGACGATACATTTGGCGCCTCTTCGAGCCGACGCGTGTTGTGCGGTGTTGTCAAGCGTGCACTAGAATCCTCCATTATGAACGATGTGACAAGACGTGACTATTATAGGCTAGACGGCCCCCATTTATTACAGCGGCCATTTAACATACCCTTGTGTCTCTTCAACCTTTCGATCGCGCCCTACCATTGCAAGAAGCACACCCACCACGAGAAATTCTTAGAGGGTGTCCTGTGTGGCTCCAACGGTGCTCCGAGCGGTTGCCGATGACTGAGGGAGTCCTGGATTAGGGGGTCCTCGGACGGCCGGACTATTGGACTATGAATATACAAGATTGAAGACTTCGTCCCGTGTCCGTTTGGGACTCTCTTTTGCGTGGAAGGCAGGCTTGGCGATTCAGATATGTAGAACTCCTCCCTTGTAACCGACTATGTGTAACCCTAGCCTCTCCGGTGTCTATATAAACCAGAGGGTTTTAGTCCGTAGGACAACAACAATCATACCATACCCTAGCTTCTAGGGTTTAGCCTCTCGGATCTCGTGGTAGATCAGCTCTTGTAATACTCATATCATCAAGATCAATCAAGCAGGAAGTAGGGTATTACCTCCATCGAGAGGGCCCGAACCTGGGTAAACATGGTGTCCCCCGCCTCCTGTTACCATCCGCCTTAGACACACAGTTCGGGACCCCCTACCCGAGATCCACCGGTTTTGACACCGACATTGGTGCTTTCATTGAGAGTTCCATTGTGTCGCCACCATAAGGCTTGATGGCTCCTTCGATAATTGGCAATGATGCGATCCAGGGTGAGGTTTTCCTCCCCGGACAGATCTTCGTATTCGGCGGCTTCGTACTGCGGGCCAACTCGCTTGGCCATCTGGAGCAGATCGAGAGCTACGCCCCTGGCCATCAGGTCAGGTTTGGAAGGTTGAACTATACCACCAACATCCGCGGAGACTTGATTTTCGACGGATTCGAACCCATGTCAGGTGCGCTGCACAGTCACGATGGTCACGATTTAGCTCTGCCGAGGGACAGTGTTCGGGAGATCACACCTGTAACTACTCTGGCCCTCAATCCGGAACAGATCGCGCCGTCCGAGGACGGGTGGATGGACCCCGCCACGGAGGCCACACACTCAGCGGCAATAGAGCCGAATACTGACTTCACCTCCTATGAGACCTGTGTTGCCGGACACTCGGATTCGTCCCCGGCCACAGACTCCAAACCGCTCGCGTCCGTGCCCATCCAATCTGATTGGGCACCGATCATGCAGTTCACCTCCGCGGTCACCTCCGAATACTGACTTCACCTCCTAGGCGACGTGCCAAACTCATTATGGTCTCTCTCCTTGTAAGGAGACCCTTGGCCAAACTATGTCTGACTCGAGTGCGAAGCGGACGGCAAAGAAATTCGTCACCCACCCACCACCCACTTAGTAGCCATTGTCGATGACCTAACCGACATGCTCGACTTCGACTCCGAAGACATCGACGGTATTGACGACAATGCGGGAGACGAACAGGAACCACCGCCCACAGGGCCCCGGACTGCCACCTCATCGTATGACATATACATGGTGGACACCCCCAAAGAAAGTGATGGCAATAAGGTAACGGGGGATAATCCCCCCGAGAGTCAATCCAAGAACCAGCGTCATCGGCGCCTCTCTAAGCCCCGCCATAGCAAAAACAGCGATACCGGCACAGGAGACAATAACGCTCCAAATAGTGCCAAAGACAAAGACAATCCCCTCCGGCCAGGCTTCGAGCAGGAGGATGGGCAAGCTAGCCCTAAGGAACAGGCATTAAACGAAGAATCAGAGGCTGACAATTACATGCCTCTCTCCGAAGATGAGGTGAGCCTCGGCGACAAAGAATTTATCGTGCCTGAGGATCCCGTCAAAGAGGAGCGCTTCAAGCACCGGCTTAGAGCCACAACAAAAAGCCTAAAGAAAAAGCAACAACAGCTTCAAGCTGAGCAAGATCTGCTAGCGGATAGATGGACTATGGTCTTGGCAGCCGAGGAACACGAACTCTAGCGCCCAATCAAAAGTTTCCCAAAGCGTAGGTTGCTACCCGAACTTGAAGAGGGAGCATTGATAACCCACAAGTATAGGGGATCGCAACAACTTTCGAGGGTAGAGTATTCAACCCAAATTTATTGATTCGACACAAGGGGAGACAAAGAATATTCTCAAGTATTAGCAGCTGAGTTGTCAATTCAAGCACACCTGGAAACTTAGTATCTGCAGCAAAGTGTTTAGTAGCAAAGTAATATGATAGTAGTAGTAGCGGCAACAAAAGTAAAGACAACAAAAGTAATGTTTTTGGTATTTTGTAGTGATTGTAACAGTAGCAGCGGGAAAGTAAATGAGCATAAACCAGTATATGGAAAACTCGTAGGCACCGGATCAGTGATGGATAATTATGTCGGATGCAGTTCATCATGTAACAGTCATAACATGGGGTGACACAGAACTAGCTCCAATTCATCAATGTAATGTAGGCATGTATTCCGTATATAGTCATACGTGCTTATGGAAAAGAACTTGCATGACATCTTTTGTCCTACCCTCCCGTGGCAGCGGAGTCCTATTGGAAACTTAGGGATATTAAGGCCTCCTTTTAATAGAGAACCGGAACAAAGCATTAGAACATAGAGAATACATGAACTCCTCAAACCACGATCATCACCGGGAGTGGTCCTGAATATTGTCACTTCGGGGTTGCCGGATCATAACACATAGTAGGTGACTATAGACTTGCAGATAGGATGTAGAACTCTCATATATTGATGAAAACATAATAGGTTCAGATCTGAAATCATGGCACTCGGGCCCTAGTGACAAGCATTAAGCATAGCAAAGTCATAGCAACATCAATCTCGGAACATAATGGATACTAGGGATCAAACCCTAACAAAACTAACTCGATTACATGATAAATCTCATCCAACCCATCACCGTCCAGCAATCCTACGATGGAATTACTCACGCACGGCGGTGAGCATCATGAAATTGGTGATGGAGGATGGTTGATGATGACGACGGTGACGAATCCCCCTCTCCGGAGCCCCGAACGAACTCCAGATCAGCCCTCCTGAGAGGTTTTAGGGCTTGGCGGCGGCTCCGTATCGTAAAACGCGATGATTTCTTCTCTCTTGTTTTTTTCTCTTCGAAAGCAAATATATAGGGTTGGAGTTGGCGTCGGAGGGTCTCCAGGGGGCCCACGAGATAGGGGGCACGCCCTAGGGGGGGTGTTGAGGATATTACTGCTGGGCGTAAACCGGCCTATCTGGGCCGGGTCAACTTCATCAGTAGTTCCAGAAGTGATAAAGCCCAAGAAGGCAGATGAGGGCCTAAGGCCCGTAGCCGATTCAAGACTTGTAGCTGTAAACCGGAAGTTGTATATAAGCTTGTATTATAAGTTAAGAATAAGGAGAGACCAACCCGGATACGAATATCAACCAGTGTTGGGACTCTGTGAACCGACGGGTGTCACCTGTGTATATAAGGGGACGACCCGGCGGCGGTTTAGGAACAACAGACAACAACTTGAGACATAGGCGAAGCTTGTTTGCTCCCTAGTCATCGAAACCCTATCAATTCCATCACAACTAGACATAGGCTTTTACCTTCATCGAAGGGGCCGAACTAGTATAAACTCTCTTGCGTCCTTGTGTCCGCTTTAACCCCTTCAAGCTAACCCGTCGCGATGGCTCCACGACTAAGTCCTTTCTCTAGGACATCTGCCGTGACAAAACCATGACAGTTGGCGCCCACCGTGGGGCTATCGCACGATGGTTTCTGGTTCGTGGAGGGCTGCTTTGAAGGACTCGAGGGCTACGCTGTAGGCCGGATGACTAAGAGTCGTCGCGGCAAGCTCTACATTGACGACGCAGGCTGGGGCCCCGAGGCCGGCTCAATTGAGTACGGGTACCGGGTCCCCTTTGGTAGCGTTCACATTTTCATTGGCAAGATCGGTGAACCAGGCCCTGAGCCGGACATCTGCACCGACCTCGTCGATACGGCTCAGCATGCGCGATCCGCCTGGGTTAAACCGTCCATGAAGCGTGCCTTCGTGGGAGTTATCCATGGAGGACGTTATGAGGACGGATCGGAATTTCGCGGCACGACCGTCGTTTGTTCCGGTGACGAATCTTCGATCGGAGAAACCGAATCTCTTTATCAGCTACAAGATGGCCGGATTGGGAGCGGTTCCGATGGCGACAGTATTCCGGACCCTTCTGATCTTCCCAACCGGGTTGGAATATTCATGGCCGGAACACAAGCAGCGCTTCATTCTTCGACAGCTGCGGCAACGATCTCCGGTTCAGCAGCGGCAACGGTTGCCGGGGCAGGAGGCCCTGTGCGCCCGCCGGCTCAGGTTCTATCAGAACTATTTGATGCGTTGGTTGTGCTTATGGCGGAAGTTAATTCGCTGGATCAGGACGTTCACAACACGGAGATTGCAAAGGTAAAGGAATAGATCACCCAGGCCAAGGCGGATCTGGCGGCTGAGGACACCAGGATGGCCGCCGAGCGGGCCGCTTTTGACACACAGGCCTACAGGCTTATGTTGGACCAGAGCGCGTCGCATGAAGTCATGAGGAGGAAGCACCGATCCCGCTTACCTCCGGTTTTCGAGGCCAGAGACCTTTTCAACACTCCAGGACCAAGAGCCGGCAATCCGCTGGAGGGAAACCGGGCAGAAGCCCCTAGGACCGGTGCACCGGTTCAGCCTCGTCAGATGGACCCGCCTCGTCAAAACACCGTTATACCTCAGCCTGCTTTAACACCTCCGGGTCACTACTTCAACCCAATGGACAATCTTGTTGCCGCTGCTGCACGACTAGAGGCCATTCCAATTGAAGGTGACTCGCTGCAGGCAGTAGAGACGCGACGGGTCAAGGAACTTC